>NC_090383.1:107629584-107967584 GCF_036365525.1 Heterodontus francisci
AATCTCCTCTGTTCCAAGGAGAGCAATCCCAGCTTTTCCAACCTAACCTTGTAACTAAAATCCTCCAACCCTGGAACCATTCTGGTAAATCTCCTCTATACCCTCTCAAGGACCCTCACATTCTTCCAAAAGTGTGGTGACCAGAACTGGACGCAATGCTCTAATTGGGGCCTAACCAGGACTTTATAAAGGTTCAGCAGTACTTCCCTGCTTTTGTACTCAATGCCTCTACTTATGAAGCCCTGCTCTTCAAAATGCGCCATGGGGAATCTTTAAAATCCACTGGAAAAGCAAAGAACCCCGGTTTAACTTTTAACATCTCATCCAAAAGACGGTGCCTCAGGCAATGTAGCACTACTTCAGTGCTGCAAAGCCTAAATTATTCACTTACACTGTGGTTGAGGCTTGAAACTACACCTTTATGAGTGAGAGCTCTACCAAATAAGCCAAACTGGCTATAAAAAGGGAAGAGTCAGTCTGTCCGAGCTTTTTAACACCTCTTTCTCTCTCTCTCTCTCTGTACACTGCTGCAGAGCCGACATATATCACCATTGGGCCTCCAATATGTGAGCTGCTGAACAACTGCACGCTGACAGAGAGGGACTGTATCTATGGCTTCAAGCTGGACCACAGTGGATGCCGCACATGCCAGTGCAAAACCAGTGAGTACTGCCTTCGTCATTCTGCTCAACATCTGTCAGCTGCTTGAGAGGCTCTGGCACTTAACTGTGTGTGTGTGTGTGTGTGCGCCACAGATAGCAACAGGACTAGATCAGTCTACATTGCCACCTGAATCTACTAAACGGGTTTATAAATAGGATTTGCGGTAGCCCCCTGTGTGATATGATAAATATCTCCAGAAGTGAGGCTGATGCAAATGATTCACAAGTGGGTTATGGCAGCCACACAAGTGGAAATATTTATCAAACTGCACTGCTGTTCATAGCATATTCAATTAATAACACTTTAATAGTGTGGATTCAGACTTAGGGAAAAGATGCTTTTGTAGACAAAGCAAATCAATTGAAACTACTCCGTTGTGACTCTTTATTACTGGGGTCCTGTGCCAGGAAAATGTTTCTTTTTTTCCATTTTCCACTGGTGTTCTCATTGAGAGGAACTGGAAAATGCAGTGGTATCTCACTTCATAACGTGCTTTGTTCCATGTATTTATGCTTTAAAGACGAAAAATAAAAGTGGAGTCTCTTTGCCACGCTGCTCCAGCGATGCCAGTAACGGGAGACGCTCCTGTGTGCCCCTGCTTGGCTGTATTTGCATTCCTGGTCTCTAGTGTGGCCTCCGATATGCGGCGGCCTTGGCGAGGCTCTCAGACTGATTGAAAGTCATAAAAAGAACTTGCATTTACATAGCCTCTTTCACAACCTCAGGATGTCGTAAAGCAGCCAATGAAGTATTTGTTTTTAAGTGTAGTCACTGTTGTCATGCCTTTCCGCTGCAATGGAGCCGCTGCAGGGAGCTCTCCTGGTAGGTCAATCCATGAATACCAATCAGGGAGGGGTCTTTACTTGAGGGTTACTATGCCAGCAGGAAAATCAGTGTTCTAAAATAATTCTTCTGGTAATAGGGTCCAATTTGCCCCTTTAATGACTAATCGGAAGAAAAGCCTTAAAAGGAGTAGTTTCAGTAGAAAGAACCACGCAGGATTCTGAAATGACTCAGCGATTTATTTATGTGAGTGCACAGCTGGGTAAGGATGTGATTGAATTCAACTAGGATGCTGGCCCCCATGGTCAAATAGCTTTTCGATACAAGGAGAATGATCATGGGGTTGATACTGGAGGGCCCTCAATGCCCCCACATGGGGCCAAGGAGAGGAGGGGAAGTGTGAAAAATACATCCCACAATTTCAACATGCACAAGAAGTGCCCAGAGACACATCCAGGAGTAGCTCCGGGAATACATGGAAGCCTTAAAGGTGATTAAATATTTAATGAATGAAGACCTGCTAAAGTTACAAGAGAAGCTACTCCCTTTTTTTCCTCTATGAAGTTACAGAGGATGGAATACTTTCACTGAAAATCCACCCCCACCTTAGGCTTTCTTTCACCGTATTTAGTCCTGTCTCTACCTGCGAGCGAGGAATATTAACTGTTTTTCGGGCTGTATATAACCCAAATCCAAAATAGTTTTGTTGAATGAGCAGGCTTCAAAGACCCAATAAAAATTCCACTTGTCACATTGTTATGGAAGAAGTGCATTTTGTTAATTCGCTTGTTGGAAAGTCATTACAAGCTGAGTCGTTATAAAACATTAGGGTTAGGGGCTATAATTAAACGATCAAAGGTGCATTATGTTTTTTGAAAAAAAAAATCTTTAGCATCTTTAACATATTTCTCCAACTGTACAGTTAAAGGGATTTTTTTTTGCGAAAGTGAATAAACTGGTAAAGGTAAAGGGCCAGGTCCCACAGTCTCAGGATATCACAGAGGTTGAAAGGGATAAGATAGGTAAATCAGGATGTCACTACTTGGTGACAGGGACAAGGTAAAGAAAGGAAGAGCCTTTTTAAAATTTATTCTTGGATTGTGTGCCCATCCCATATCCTGAGAAGGTAATGGTGAGCCTTCTCCTTGAGCCGATGCAGCATCTGTGATGATGCTGGTCCCGTGATCGAGAAGGTAGGGAATTCGAGGGTGTGTAACTCAGAGGAGAATCTGCGGGTGATGGCGTTGTCTACATAAGCAAAAAAAAACAACCAGAAAAGGAAGCAGTTTTTAATCTGCAGCACAAATCACTGCATTAGTTTATCTTTGTTTTATTCGTTCACGGAATGTGGGCATCGCTGGCACAGCCAGCATTTATTGCCTGTTCTTAACTGCCCTTGAGAAGGTGGTGGTGAGCTGCCTTCTTGAACCGCTGCAGTCTTTGTGGTGTAGGTACACCCACAGTGCTGTTAGGAAGGGAGTTCCAGGATTTTGACTGGAAAACTCCAGTCAGCCTCTGACAATAGGCCTTTAAGGACCCTTAATTGGCTACCCACCACTTGCTGGCGGGTTGCCCTGCTGCCCCCCCCCCCCCCCCATCCCGCCTCCAGGTAAGTGGCCTGGGAGCAATATGGCACGCCGGCAGGGCAAAGTTTTGCGCCCACCTGCAGGTGGGCTACAAATCATGCTCCGGGAGTCCTAAGATTGTGAAAGGCGTTATATAAATGTCAATTTTTCTTCTCTCTTTAAATGAAATACAGATAATACCAAGTTTAATCTAATTTTGTCTTTTTTTCCAGGAGAAGAGCTGTGTACGGGCCTCATATCAGGCTGTGGTTTGGATTGTCCCTTTGGCCTGCAGACTGATGTACACGGCTGTGAGATCTGCCAGTGCCGCGCACGACCAAAGAAATGCAAGCCAGTGGTTTGCGACAAGTACTGTCCGTTCGGATACATGTAAGTGCAGGTGCACTTTTACTGATGTAAACCTGTAGGTACCCATCCTTACAGGGCATGTGCCTCGATGGGGGTAACTTCCAAATTCAGCGAGAATTGTAAAACTGCTGGTATTGGATTGGTCGCACTTTATACACTCCGCCCTTTATTTTTGACATTTGTTTGTTTTTGCAACTGTGAACTGTTTTCTCTTAAACAAGCTTGCATGAATTTATAACCTTGTTTCGTACTTACCACATCTTAAGGATTCCCCCTCGCATTCCCCAGTGTCGAAAACTCTGCTCATAAGAAGAGAAGCTTGCACAGAAAATAAAAATCACGCGGTTTTACATCTATTGGTCCATAAAGTCCTGCAAGTGCTGCATGCCTACCGTACCTCAGGTCACACTTGGAAGTGAGTCACACACACACACCTCACTGGCTCATTTTCATAAAGCAGCAACAAATCAGAACTAAACAGATGGAGAACCTACCAATGACTAAATATATATGTTACATATTTTTGAAAAACTGTCATTTCTTTCTGGCTTATTCCAGCTGCCAAACTACAAACTTGTTTGGACAATTCATCTCAATCTTTATTTACAGTAATTAGACTTTGTGGCCTTGCAAAGACAATTAAGCAAATTTCCACCTCAGCAGTAGAGGAATACATTTTGCATTCCCTGGTATAATGGTTGTAAATTAGTGTATGCCAACTCACTATGAGAAACACGTTTGGAGATCCAGAATTAGCTATAATATGTGACGGAATAAACGTCTTACTGCAGCATGATTCACTGTCACTGTGGTGTAGCAGCTATTGCCTTTAACATGCTTCTAAGCTAAGTGTTATTGATCTGCAACAAGCTCCTGGCTATGTCTTATTGCCCTGTAATAGCCTTGTATCTATGTGTCATTGGTGCCCCAGATACTATCAGCTAACTGAGCACACAGCAGGGATGAAATCTTGAACTTGCCTGGTCTGGAAAGATCAGTGCCACACCATGTGGTGCATTTACTCACTGAACCATCACAGGAGCATTTCTCTTTTCTCAACGAGGCAGAAAGATTTAAAAGAAAATTGTGGATTCTAGCAGATCTGCAAAAGAAAGCAAAACATTTTAGCAGACATCATTGTTATCAGTGCTCAGATTGCAAGCCATACCTAAGCAGTGTAATTATTTAATAACACAGATAGTATCTTAATGTTGAAGTGAATGCCTACGATTTAGGAAGAAGTTAAGATTCACAGATACACGTGTAGAAGCCTGAGATGGGGAACAGTGGAGTTATACAGCCTTCTCAAAAAAAAAACATGCTGTTTACAGCAAGCCAGCGATTCTCAAGAATGGTATGTTGGCAAGCTGTTCATCTGTTGATGCCATTGCAATCAAGCCCAATCCTGCCCTTCTCCAATGTCAACAGGCACACTTTTTGCCTAGGTTCACCTGAATGCCGTCAGGAATGAGAACCCTGAGTGATCTCTCCATCCCTAGTCCAGGCCAAAATGAGGAAATTATGTAGGATATATGGCACAGAAACAGGCCATTCTACCCAACCAGGCCATGCTGGCGTTTATGCTCCACTCGAGCCTCCTCCCATCTTTCCTCATCTAACTCTTATCATCATAACCATCTATTCCCTTCTCCCTCATATGCTTGTCTAGCTTCCCCTTAAATGCATCAATACTGTTTGCTTCGACCACTCCCTGTGGTAGCGAGTTCCACATTCTCACCACTCTTTGGGTAAAGAGGTTTCTTCGGAATTCCCTATTGGATTTCTTGGTGACTGTCTTATATTGATGGTCTCTAGTTGTGCTCTTCCCCACAAGTGGAAATATTACCTGTAAAAAGTTAATGAGCCTGACTGGGAGAGAGCTGGAGTAACACACACAGTTGAAATGACACAACTACCAAAGTATCTCTGTTACCAATACAACTACTACATCTCCACTAATGTTAATCTGGCTCCTTCATGCTGATATGCACAATAACTCCTCCAAGCCAGTTCTTCTCTCACCTTATTGAACGTGCATTGTTTAACCAGTAATGATGGAAGGGAAAGCTTGCCAAAATGAATCCTATTCTTTTAGATTTAAAAAATGAAAGTTTAATGGATGCTGATGTCAAGAATCCCTTTCATTCTTTCTCAAAGTTAGTTAATATTTTGTTCATTTCCCTGTTTAAAAAAAAAGTTCCCTCCACTACTTAACTTTACCAGATCTTGGCCACTGGCACTGTGCTACCAACAACTCATTGAGCCAGCTGTAATTTTTCTGCTGATTGTTTGTTAAGGGGATATTTACACAAGAGATAGGAGCAGAAGTAGACCACATGGCCCATCAAGCCTGCTCCATCATTCAGTACGATCATGGCTGATCTTGGGCTTCAATTCCACTTTCCTACCTGCTCCCCATATCCTCTGATTCCCTGCGAGACCAAAAATCTATCTATCCCAGCCTTAAATGTATTCAACGATGGAGCATCCATAACCCTCTGGGGTAGAGAATTCCAAAGATTCACAACCCTTTGAGTGAAGTAATTTCTCATCTCAGTCCTGAATGATCAACCCCTTATCCTGAGACTGTGTTCTAGATTTCCCGACCAGCGGAAACAATGTCGCAGCTTCTACCCTATCAAGCCCTTTCAGAATCTTGTATGTCTCAATTAGACTACCTCATTCTTTAAGAGAGGTGTTCAAAATTATGAGGGGTTTTGATAGAGCAGATGAGGAGAAACGGTTTCCACTGGTGGGGGGGCAGGGGGGGATCTGTAACCAGAGGACACAGATTTAGAATAATTGGCAAAAGAACCAGAAAGGAAACATGATTGAGATGAATATACAGTGAGTTGTTGCACTGGAGTTCGCTGCCTGAAAGTGTGGTGGAAGCAGATTCAATAGTAACTGCAGAAAGGGAATTGGATAAATACTTGAAAAGGAAACCTTTGCAGGGCCACGAGGAAAGGGCAAAGGAGTGGGACTAATTGGATTGCTCTTTCAAACAGCCGGTACAGGCATGATGGGCTGAATGACCTCCTCCTGTGCTTTAATATTTTGTGTTTCCTCCTTCTCTGTGTTCTTATGTTGCTGGCCTTCACTCACTGCCTTCCCATTGAGTTATACAGCTGAGACTGTGCAAACCCTCCACATGACCATGAAACCCTATGTTGCCCTGTTGTGTCCTGGGACTCCGGACAGAATGCAGCCACCACACTCTCATCAGGCACGTCTTCTCCTTCCACCTTTTACTTGACAACCGCCGCTAGGATCCAAGCTCGTGCTGCTTTGTATCTGAGCTTCTACAAATAGAAGTTTGAAATTAAATTCTGACTGCAAGGTGCCCAGACTAGTTTGAAGGAAAATGTATTAACTAAATCATAATAGGCAGACGTGCTTTTTTGGGAATTAATTTCTTCACTACCTTTTCTTTTAAAAACAGGAAGAACAAACATGGCTGTGATATCTGTCGCTGCAAGAAGTGCCCAGAGCGTCCATGTGACAAGTATTGTCCAATGGGATTCGAGCAGGATGTTTACGGCTGTCTTATCTGCAAGTGCAAGGGTAGGAGAGCTAATTGCTTTTACCTGGCGGATTGAGCTGTTGTCACAGTGGACTTAAGAAGACAATAATTATCAGGTGCTAATGTGAATCTCATTTCTCTGAGGCCCAAGGAAAATTGTAGTGTCTGTTCTCCTGTTAATTAAGATAGTCATCTTCATCAAAGGCACCTTTCCTGGAAAGGCTTTGATCCTACACAACTCCCTTAAGCGAAGAGGAGAAAATAAGCTAATCACTCATACAGGAAAGGTAGCCTTTATATATTGCAGGCTGTCTCTCAGGAGGGCTTTGGTGCGCAGGTAAGTGCAAAGAATGTGAATTCCATTGAATTCCAAGGTTTCATTTTGTGTTTGTAGATTACTGTGTAAATAACAGTCCTTTTCACTCGACTCCTAATCCACCTGATGAAGAGCCAGAGGCCTGTCCACTGATGGTTCTACAGGTTCTGGTAGCTTTCAAGTACCTCAGCACTTGTGAGACAGGACAGTGAATACCAACAAAGTATTCAATGGTGGATATGTGGGGCGGAGGGGGCAGCATGGGGAGGTCACCAGAGATGTGCCTGATCCCGCTTTTTAAAAATCTCTACTCGTATCTGATGTTCTCAACATAATATCGAGCTGGCAAATTGCCAAACCTTGGTCACATCGCCCTCAATGTGTTTGCTCTGCTGCAATGGCTGGATTCTGTGCTTTGTGAGGTTATCCTGTAAATAACCATTGCTTTGTTATTTCAGCAAGTATAAGGATTTTACTATTTAGTTGTCACTTATTAGCTGGGCCTTAACTCTTAAGTACTATAGGAATAGGAAGCAGTCACGCAGATAAGATGGTTCCTCTTTTTTGGCATCATGCCAAATTGAATTTAATTTTACTCACCTGCTGTATAGCAATAGCATTCCTTCCACTGCCAGCCCCCTTCCTGCAGCAGACTTAGGATACACAAACTGATGGATTTACATTCCTTTCTACATTAAAGCAAGATGCAGATTAAGGGGAGATGTAATAGAGGTGTTCAAAATTACAATGAATTTTGATAGAGTAGATAGGGGTAGGCCCCTCTACATTGCTTTCATTGATCTCACCAAAGCCTTTGACCTCGTCAGCAGACGTGGTCTCTTCAGACTACTAGAAAAGATCGGATGTCCACCAAAGCTACTAAGTATCATCACCTCATTCCATGACAATATGAAAGGCACAATTCAACATGGTGGCTCCTCATCAGAGCCCTTTCCTATCCTGAGTGGTGTGAAACAGGGCTGTGTTCTCGCACCCACACTTTTTGGGATTTTCTTCTCCCTGCTGCTTTCACATGCGTTCAAATCCTCTGAAGAAGGAATTTTCCTCCACACAAGATCAGGGGGCAGGTTGTTCAACCTTGCCCGTCTAAGAGCGAAGTCCAAAGTACGGAAAGTCCTCATCAGAGAACTCCTCTTTGCTGACGATGCTGCTTTAACATCTCACACTGAAGAATGCCTGCAGAGTCTCATCGACAGGTTTGCGTCTGCCTGCAATGAATTTGGCCTAACCATCAGCCTCAAGAAAACGAACATCATGGGGCAGGATGTCAGAAATGCTCCATCCATCAATAT
This sequence comes from Heterodontus francisci, assembly GCF_036365525.1. Taxonomy (NCBI): domain Eukaryota; kingdom Metazoa; phylum Chordata; class Chondrichthyes; order Heterodontiformes; family Heterodontidae; genus Heterodontus; species Heterodontus francisci. The sequence goes on from NC_090383.1 coordinate 107,638,117, forward strand.
TGGCGACCACGCTCTGGAAGTGGTTCAAGAGTTCACCTACCTAGGCTCAACTATCACCAGTAACCTGTCTCTAGATGCAGAAATCAACAAGCGCATGGGTAAGGCTTCCACTGCTATGTCCAGACTGGCCAAGAGAGTGTGGGAAAATGGCGCACTGACACGGAACACAAAAGTCCGAGTGTATCAGGCCTGTGTCCTCAGTACCTTGCTCTACGGCAGCGAGGCCTGGACAACGTATGCCAGCCAAGAGCGACGTCTCAATTCATTCCATCTTCGCTGCCTTCGGAGAATACTTGGCATCAGGTGGCAGGACTATATCTCCAACACAGAAGTCCTTGAAGCGGCCAACACCCCCAGCTTATACACACTACTGAGTCAGCGGCGCTTGAGATGGCTTGGCCATGTGAGCCGCATGGAAGATGGCAGGATCCCCAAAGACACATTGTACAGCGAGCTCGCCACTGGTATCAGACCCACCGGCCGTCCATGTCTCCGTTATAAAGACGTCTGCAAACGCGACATGAAATCGTGTGACATTGATCACAAGTCGTGGGAGTCAGTTGCCAGCATTCGCCAGAGCTGGCGGGCAGCCATAAAGACAGGGCTAAATTGTGGCGAGTCGAAGAGACTTAGTAGTTGGCAGGAAAAAAGACAGAGGCGCAAGGGGAGAGCCAACTGTGCAACAGCCCCAACAAACAAATTTCTCTGCAGCACCTGTGGAAGAGCCTGTCACTCCAGAATTGGCCTTTATAGCCACTCCAGGCGCTGCTTCACAAACCACTGACCACCTCCAGGCGCGTATCCATTGTCTCTCGAGATAAGGAGGTCCAAAGAAGAAAGATAGGGGGAAGTGTTTCCACTGGCAGGAAGGTCAGTAACCAGAGGACATGAATTAAAATTGGCAAAAGTTCTGGTGGGGGAGGGGGGACCATTGAGAATATTCTTACACGGTGTCATGCAGGCCCCCATCTGCCAAGAATGAGGCATATTAATTTTGGCATATAAACATTGATTTTAAACTTGCTTGGAAGAAGAGAAGGCCTGTTACAAGGGCTGTCTGACACTTAGCTGAAAAACATTTGCATACCAACAGCCAGTGCTTGTGGAGACAAAAGGACCATTCCCTGACACATTCAATCCACAATGGATTTTGATCACCAGACATTGAAGGTGTAAGGAAGAGCATTCCAGAGACTGTTAAGGGTATACAATCCACAAAAGCCAGGACTGGTTAAACCAGCTGGTCATATGACTGACTGGCTGGTCCAGGGTTTTTTCAACTAGCCACAGAGTTTTTGAACTCAGAAAGACTGTTTGCTCCTAGAGTGAGAAGCCCTGTCCTGTCTGCTCCCATCTCTTTCTCACAAGCCTGTAGGCCCACTGAGGACACATGAACTTCAAGAGAAAAGTCTCCTACATCGAACAAGGTTTAAGAAGAATACTGGGCCCCAACAAAAAGCAAGGCCTACCTACAATCAAGGACTTTACAGTGAACTCAAAGAACAGTAACCAAAACCGTCTTCAGATATTGCTTCAAACTTTTCCACTTTATTTCTTCTGCTCTTTTCTGTCTCTGTCTGCACGTGTGTATCGTATATGCATGCTAGCGTACGCACGTCATATATCCGTAGGCATTAACCGAATTAGAGTTTAAATTTAATAAAGTTCAAACTTTTTTCTTTCAACCTAAGAACACCTGTCTGGCTAGTTTCTTTGCCTTATAATTGGAAAGCAGTGAACAAGAATTCCACAAGCGGGAGCTAAAAACACAGTGTGTTAAAATAAAACCCTGTTATTGTAAGACCAGGTGAAGGCTGAGAGGGAATCCTGGACCCCTTCTCACCTGTTTGTAACAGTGGTGAATTGTTATGATCTGGAATGCGCTGCCTGAAAAGGTGGTGGAAGTAGATTCAATTGGCTAGGACCTTCAGAGAAGCACAATGGACCGAATGGCCTCCATCTGCGCTGTATGATTCTAGGAACATGGAAGAAATGGAAATGGGCTTTGTATAAATGGACCTACCTATTTTCTACATAAAAGCTTTGCATGTTGTGTGTGCAAATTTCTGAAGCACTCAAAGAAAACTAAGAAAATAATCAACCTCTAATTAACCTCAGGATGTGAATTAACAGTAATTGGCCGCTAATTCACCTCAGGATGAGCCTATTCACAGTAGTTAGACTTGGCTGTCTTAAAGGGACAGACTGCTTTAGCGGCAGAATAATATAATGTTCATTACCTGATATAGCTCTCCAGTCCTTATAAAACAGCATATTCTCTGACTTTCCTATGAGCAATGCTACTGGAGATCTGCTCGTAGGTTCTGAAAAGGTTGATGAGTCTGTCTCTGAAGAGGGAAGGCAGGAAGTCAACATTGAGAGCTGTATTTTCAAATTGTTTCCTTTAATAAAAGAGATTTCTCTTTTTTTCGTTCGAAGCGTTTAGTTAAGAATGTAGCACAATTCCCTTGACAAGTTAAGGCCTTGGTATTCCAACATTACAGGCTAGGAAGGTCCCAGGTTTGATTCGTGTCTCTATACTGAATTACCTTATCTCAGCAACAGTTCAAAGGAGCCAGAACCCTCATCTCTAATCACACACCTCTGACATAAAAAATGGAAAATGCTCAGCAGGTCAGGCAATGTCTTTGATGAGAGAAACAGAGTTAACATTTCAGGCTGATGACCTTTCATCAGCACTGGGAAGTTGTGGAGATGAACAGCTCTTAAGAAAGTGAGGGAAAAGTGGGAGGCAGCAAAAGAACAAACAAAAACTTGCATTTATATAGTGCTTTTAACATAGTACAACATCCCAAGGCATTTCACAGGAGCATTATCAAACAACATCTGATACTGAGCCATTTGAGGAAATATCAGGACAGGTGACCAAAAGTTTGGCCAAAAAGATTTCAAGAAGCGTCTTAAAGAAGGAGAGAGAGGTTTAGGGAGGGAATTCCAGAGCTTAGGGCCCAGACTGCTGAAGGTACGGCTGCCAATGGTGAAGCAATTAAAATCGGAATGGCTGAAGTGGTCAGAATTGGAAATGCACAGATGTCTCAGAGGGATATGGGGCTGGATGAGGTTACAGAGATAGGGAGGGGTGAGGCCTTGGAGGGATCTGAGCACAAGGAAGAAAATTTAAAATGAAAAGATCTTTGATATGGTGGAGGGCCTGAGTGATTAAATAAGTTGTTATGACCAAGGTGGGAGGAATGCATTGTTTTTCTAGTTCTACTTCGCCACAGGTCACAACATACATTTAAATTTTTTCCCAGTTGGCGATACAGTCAATCATAGACTCTATTTGTATCCCAGAATAAAATACACCAACCAGGTTTCTTTAATAAACAACAAAATTTTCAGTTTATTGTAAAACAAGTCTTAACCAGTAATGAAGCAAAGCATTAACACACAGATTGAAATATAAAAGTTCCCTTTTTACCTTAGCCCCTCATATATACTGGTTAACCGAACAAATAAGAGATTTACTCTTTAGAACTCTATTGCAAAAACAAACAGACAAAAAGAATGCTTTGGCCAAATACTTGCTAATTCTTGAAGAAAAAGAAGATACGGAAAGATGTCAGATGTCCTTTGTTTTGGTTTGGCGTCCCAAATACATGTAGATGGCTCTCACTGGGATCTTTCTAGAACAGTTCTTTTCAGGCGATGTTGAAGATCAGTTTGGGCAGGCTTTCCAAAAGAAATGCAGCAACAAGTTTTCAGGCAGGCCTTGCAGAAAGAATGCATCATCTATTTCTTACGTTCGCTTCTAAGAGCTTCTCAAAGAGATGGAAAAACTGGCAGGCTTTTCAAAGTGCTGGAACAGGCTGAGTTGGGGTTTGTCCTTGGCAGGTTAGTTCTTTAACTCCTTTTCAGAACATTGTCCATACCCCAACTGCCTGCCTAAAGCAAAACCAAAAACATCTCACGAGTCAAGCCTCCTGACCCTTATAAATCTTGACCTGTCACTTCTCTGTAAACATCTTCCCCAAGTCAAAAAAGCCCCCTGCTGGGTATTTATCTGTAAACAGGTGCCTTCCAGTAACTGTTGTTTACAAGCCAAGTCCAAAAGACCTTCTGATGACCTCTTTTTAAAAAAAACACAAAGTTCCAGCATCTATGGAATCATTTTTCAGTTTTAAAACACAAATCCTCTTAATTTAACAAAAAAGTGGAAGCATTCGTAACAAAGTAAAAAGCTGACAGTGCAGAACAAAGATCCCCTGGTATCCTCTGACCCCTGGTGAAGGTGCAAGGTATTTGGGGGCCAGGTAAGGACAGAATCAGAACTCAGCTGTGTTCCCTCTGTAACAATCAGGAACCATGACTGGGGCGAGGTACTGGAGGACATTTGGTGCCTGTAGAAATGCACTTGTCGTGAGGGAGTCGGTGAGTTGGTGCCGTTAGGAGAGGAGAGAGGAAGCAAAGAGAAAGATGAAGAGAGATAAATAAAAAAACTCATCACAGTGTATACAGTGTATCCCTGACCTAATTTAAATCTCTCCAAGGAGCCTGGTAGCACAGTTACGTTAATCACTTCACCTCAAACCACTTGAAACCATTGGAGCTGTCATGAGTAGGAATTTATTTAGGTCATGCGTTTGATCAGTGACTCTGTATAAATAGTTGAATGTTCAACCCATACTTTTTTTGGAGCATGAGCCCTGCAGTATCCTAAATAGCATTTTTCAAAAATTATCTTCTGTTGAGTTCCCCTATTGGCCTCCAGAAGGCTTCCTGCTCCCAATCGTTATCCATGTGAGTCCTACAGGTAAATTTTAGGTGGAGACAGGACTGGGCTCGGTTGCAATGCCCTATGATTCAATAATATTGCCGACACTAACTCTCTGATCTCACCCGTGAAGAGTGGTTACATGGATCAGGTAGCAGAGGGAAGCCAGCGTTTGTGAAACACAGGAAACAGGAGTAGGTGTAGGCCATACCACCTCTCGAGCCTGCTTCGCCATTCAGTATGATCATGGCTGATCTTCTACACCAACTTCACCTTCCTTGCCTGCTTCCCATATCCCTTGATTCACTTAGTGCCCCAAAATGTAACAGTCTCAGTCTTGAATATATATTCAACAACTGAGCATCCACAGCTCTCTGGGGTAGAGAATTCCAGAGACTCGAAAACTCTCTGAGTAAGGAAATTTCTCCACATCTCAGTCCTAAATGGACGACCCCTTATCCTGAGTCTATGAACGGTAGTTCCAGAATCTCCAAGAAACTGCCCTAAGGAGGCATAGAAACATTGAAACGTAGAAAATAGGGGCAGGAGTAGGCCATTCGGCCCTTTGGGCCGACTCCGCCATTCAAAAAAGATCATGGCTGATCGTCTAATTCAGTACCCTGTTCCCACTTTCTCCCAATATCCCTTGATCACTTTGGCGTTAAGAAATATATCTGTCTCCTTCTTGAATATATTTAATGATTTGGCCTCCACTGCCTTCTGCGTTAGAGAATTCCACTGGTTCACCACCCTCTGAGTGAAGAAATTTCTCCTCATCTCGGTTCGAAATGGCATACTCCATATCCTGAGACTGCGGCCCCTGGTTCTGGACTCCCCAGCCATTGGAAACATCCTCTCTGCATCTAGCCTGTCTAGTTCTGTTAGAATTTTATAGGTTTCTATGAGATCCCCTCTCATTCTTCTAAACTCTAGTGAATATAGGCCTAGTCGACCCAACCTCTCCTCATACGTCAATCCTGCCATCCCAGGAATCAGCCTGGTAAATCTTCTTTGCACTCCCTCCGTAGCAAGAACATCCTTCCTCAGATGAGAAGACCAAAACTGCACACAATACTCTAGCTGTGGTCTCATCAAGGCCCTGTATAACTGCAGTAAGACATCCTTGCTCCTGTACCCAAATCCTCTTGCAATGAAGGTCAACATACCATTTGTCTTCCTAACTGCTTGCTGCACCTGAATGCTTGCTTTCAGCGACTGGTGTACAAGGACACCCAGGTCTCGTTGCACCTCCCCCTTTCCCAGTCTGTCACCGTTCAGATAATAATCTGCCTTTCTGTTTTTACAACCAAAGTGGATAACCTCACATTTATCCACGTTACACTGCATCTGCCATGCATTTGCCCACTCGCCCAACTTGTCCAAATCATATTGGAGCCTCTTTGCATCCTCCTCACAGCTCACTCCCCCCCAGCTTTGTGTCGTTTGCAAACTTGCAGCCCCTTTGGGAGGGTAGGGGTTAGAGGTCGGAAGTTTAAATATCATTGATAATTTTATTATTTTCTTTTCGTCTTGCACACATCAGGACAATCGCAAGAATAACCGTAAGAGCAACAGGTGAAGCTAGCTGTTTCACACTGCTACTATGCAGTAACAACACGTGTGGTGTTTGCCACTAACAGGATGCTGCTGTCAAACCAGAGAGACCTCCTGCCTATCACACAAATGAGTAATGTGATTTATGAATTTCAATGCCAGTGTGATGCTAGATATATAGGCCATACATTCCAAAGACTGGCGGATCGTATCAAACAAGATGTCCCTTCTGCTGTTCGCAATGGGCAAGGTACAGGCCATACCCAGCCAGCCCATGCTTGCAAAACTCAAAACACAGTGTCCAACATTAGATATAATTCCACAATTTGACAACATTTGCTAAATAATCCTCAGTGTGCTAAGAATTACGCTGACAACCAATGTATGATTGTCAGTAGGGCTCACAGTGTGGCGCATTTGCGCATACTGGAAGCTACATATATTAATACACCGGGCCCTGTTCTTTGCAGTCAGAAAGAATATGTACAAACATTGTGCCTGTTTCAGCTAAACAAAATAAGTGACAGCCGTTCGCTGGTTCATTCCTCAGGGCAATGCCTTGACCAATCAGAGTCAAACTGCCTGGTTTAAATTTTAAACAAAGCTTGGCAGTTAACTGTCAGTCACCATAAACTGGTGCATTCGCCATGGCAACGCCTCTACCAATCAGAGTTCACTCACTAACCAATCAGCACTCTCTTCGCATGCAGTATAAATTGTTGTTTTCCCTTACATTGGTTATTCTTGCGGATTGTCCTGATGAGTGCAAGATGAAAAGCTTCGACAGCATGTCTCTATTTTCAGCAATACTCAAATTCTGTATTACTAAATGATTATTTTCTTTTCCTCATGCACACAAGCAAGCAGGTATATTTTTCAATGAGTAAAGAAGTGTTTGTTTTCTTTTCATTTTGGACTCGTGAGAAGAAATGTCCTCCAAATGTCATTGAAATAGGAAGAGGCAGTGTGGAAATGTGTTTAGCAGCCAGATGTCCAGCTGCATTTTATCAGTAGGATAAAACATTTGGCTATTTGGACAGAGCTATTTAGCTGAGAAATTGATTTCAGTAAGTTACTTGTCATCGCAGTCATTGGGAAACTGGCCTGTAGTTTCCTTGGCCACTTAGCCTAATATTCAGTTACTAGCATCCTGGATTGGTGAGTTTAGACCCAGCGATGACTGATGTGAAGTCACCATGTAAAAGGGTATCCAAAGTTTTACAAGAGTATGCTACACAGTTGCATGTAAAAGCTTTGATTCATATGGACTAACTTTAACCCACCAAAACTGGTGAGTTTGGGTTGGTGGGAAGTAAAAATGTTAAAAATTTCAGACAGGATCCTAACACATCTCGAACCCAGTTTTAATGGAGGCAGGACGAGGGGCGGGGGCAACCAATCCACTCTCAGAAGGCGGGTTGGTCATTGAAACCTTTTTTAAGGAGGCTGCGTGTCTCCATTTTAACAAGGTTTCTATTCTTAATCACTCTTGGCTAGGTTTCCTGGGTCTCGGGAAATTCATCAGGTAAAAGGAAGTGAGAACGCCATAAGGTAAGTGACTTGATTGCACTGCTTGTGGGCCAGGAAGAGCAGGAGTATTTCCTCCAGGCCCAACAAGTTAACCCTTTAAACCCTCCCACCATCACCCTCACGATCTCCCCCCGTGTCCCCCCCACCCCCCAATCCTATAATCACCCCATCTCTTCACCATGATTTGTCATCTTCACCTGACCCTCCCCCAGGCCTCGCATGATCTCTCCCACAAACCACCCAGCCCTCTCATCCCCTCCACTCACCACTAAACCTACCTCGTACCTTCGAGCCACAGCTTCCCCACTGAGGCAGCCTAACTTGAATGTCAGGCTGACTGTCGGGTAGGGAACCTTGAAAAAACGGGTCAGACGCACCCTGGAGTTAAATCGCCATGGCAATGGGGGAAACCCGTGCTTCCTGGTTTCCTGACTGTAACTCCTCCCCGTGCCCAGCACCTCGCTCCAAAACGATGCCTCAGTAAATATCGGCACAATACCATCCATTTTTCCTCATATGCCTGGATGTCACTGATTTAGATTAACTAGGTGGCAACATCAAATATTTGGATACTCCACCTAACACTAGGTAGATGCCTATCTGCTCATGGTGCGTCTACATTCTCAGGCATTTCTTCATGGCGAAGAAGTCAAACAGAAGCCTTTCCTCACAGGAAGGGATAAATTCATCCTCAGACTGTGGCCTGAGTCGGCCGATTTCAACTGAGGTAGTTTGTGTTAGTGCCCCAGGTTAGACAGCAGGAAATCAGCCAGGGTTTCCACTCCTGATCACTGTCGACCCAATCCCTGCCGGTAGTGTACATCAGCTGGCCATGGTCAGATAGCCTACTGACATTCATTACCGTGGCGACGTAAATAATGGCTGTTTTGATGAGTTATCAGAGGAAAACCAGTGCCCATGAACCAATACTCCAGAAACTGTACCCTAGCAAGGGAATCTAGGTGGCAGAGTGGATTCGGTACTGTCTTCGCACCTTTTGAACCTTGATCCACATCCAGCCCAGATTGATAGGATGACAGTCTTCTCTGGCTGTAAGGATTCCAGAGAGTCATAGAATAGCACAGAAGAAGGCCATTTGGCCCATCGAGTCTGTGCTGGATCTTTCAAAGAGCAATCCAGTTAGTCCCACTCCTATGCTCTTTTTCCATATCCCTGCAATGTTTTTATCTTTCAAGTATTTATCCAATTCCCTTTTGAAGTCTACTGTTGAATCTGTTTCAGCCACCCTATCAGGCAGTGCATTCCAAATCCTGACTACTCGTCGCCTAAAAAATTTTTCCTCAGATCACCTCTGGTTCTTTTGCCAATCACCTTAGATCTGTGTCCTCTTCTTGTTGACCCTTCAGCCATTGGAAACACTTTCTCGTTATTTACTCCGTGTGAAATGAGGATGTGTAGTCTCAATCCAGCTCCAAGTGGACATGGTCCTGCAGCACAAAACTGACCCTCATTTGATCCTAATTTATAATCACCGTCAAAAACCTCAGATGTGGAAAATGGAAGAAATGTCATTGTCATAAGAAATGTCACTAGGGGCTGAGCACATAGTTGGGGAAGAGTAAAGGCAGCTCCTCATTTCAGCTTTGGCTCAGTTGATAGTATTCTCATCTGAGTCAGGAGGTTTAAGCCCCACTCCAGAGACTTGAGCACATAATCTAGGCTGGCACTGCAGTGCAGTATGAGGGAGTGCTTCAGTGTCGGAGGTTTGTTTTTTCAGGTGAGATGTTAAACTAAGACCCCATGGTGCTATTTCGAAGAAGAGCAGGGGTGTTCTCCCTGGTGTCCTGGATAATATTTATCCCTCAATCAACACCACGAAAAACAAATGATCTGGTCACAGATCTCTGTTGCTTGTGGGAGCTTGCTGTGTGAAAATTGACCACTGTGTTCCCTCCGTTTATAACAGTGACTGCACTTCATAAGTATTTCATTGGCTGTAAAGCACTTTGGGACATGTTGGGGTTGTAAAAGGCATCATATCAATGCAAGTTCTTTTTTTACTCAATGCTAAGATTTTACAGGGAGCTTTGTTCTCCTCCTGGTTTGGAAACAGAACAGCCATGATTCATTTGAATGGCGGAGCAGAATCAAGGGGCTGAATGGCCTCTTCCTGTTCCTAGGTACAAAATCACAATGGGTTTGTGCAGATGTAAGAAATAGCCATGTGGTTAAGAGAGAGAGATTGCCCCACACAATGACTCAGTCTTGTTTGTCCAATGCTTGTCATACAGATGTGCCCACAACCATCGTGCCACCGGTCAAAACTGGCTCATGCTTGTCCATGGATGGCCGACGACATGAGAGTGGCGAGAGTTGGCATGACGGTTGCCGTGAGTGTTACTGCTACAATGGACGTGAAATGTGCGCACTTATCACCTGCTCCGTGCCCAACTGTGGAAACCCTACCATCCGTCCTGGACAATGCTGCCCATCATGCCCAGGTAAGGAGCACTTGACTAACCCTCCTGTAAATAAAGTGGTGCAGGTGTGGGGGGCATTTTTATTAACGTGGACCTTTAATGGAAAGTAGCGACTTGCATCTGACCAAATTCATTTTACAGCACAGAAAGAGGTCATTCGGACCATCGCAACTCTGCTGACTCTTTGAAAGAGCTATCCACTTGGCCTGTGGAGCAGGAATGTATTCTGTGTTTGGAGAAATTTATTCAGAGTAATAACTATTATTAATAAGACTCTCAGCATGGTATGTGTGATAAATTTAAAATGTCAGGATCACTGAGCACTGGCTGTGCATAAATGTTAATCCAATGTGCCAAACTCAGAATAATTTTAGAGGATCCTTTGCTGTGTTGATATCACTGAGGTATCTCCAGTTATCTTATTGAGTGCAACTTTGAAGCTCATTCAGAGAAACAGTAGTTCTAGTTTGCTATTAATTGGTAGTAAATCACTGCACTAATTGATGAATGGGCAAACGCATCATGCCATATGGTACTAAAGCTGCTTCTATACTGTCATGGTTTTAGATTGGGTTGCAGAAGACCAGCTTCTGTGATATGCCTTTTGTCATTTATACTATTAAATCTGGCTTCCTTAGCCCAGCAGTAGACACACAGCCCCTTGATGGCCAATTATCACAGGACGACTGGAATTTTCCAGTAAGCCAGCAGGTGTCGTGTGGCATCGGGAACAAGCCAGCTGCCTGGAAGCGGCAGACTTGTGGGGGAGGGCAGGACTCCAGGCAGGCTTTGAGGCACTCCCCATCTGCCTGGCCATCGCTGCAGCTGCAGGCCGCCCTGTGGAGGAGTTCCCCATTTTCTAATTTAAAAGTTGCTGAGAGGTCACTCTCTCTCTCTCTCTTTCTCTCCCTCCTCCCCTCTATTTCCCCTGAAACTGCAGGCTGCAGCTCCTTCTGAGCTGAAGGGCCTCCTGTTGGCCCTCCAGCTTTGAGAGCCCACCCGCTGTCCTTAATTGGACAGTGAGCCTGCCCTCTGGCCACTAATTGGCCAATTCAGGGAAAGCCACTGCTGGATGACTGTTCCCCACACAGTGCGGTGATCTAACCCTAACATTGGGGCCCAAACCAAAACCCAAAGTGCTCCCACTAGACTCGAACATACATCGGTGTAAAAACAGCTTAAGTTTGGTAAAGGAAAGGGAAGGTCTGTTTTGTTTTCATATTTCTAGCCCAGGAGCATTAGACCTGTTGACCCTGTCTGAGTTCAGCAAAGTCAGCACAGACTAGGGATTGATCCAGCAAATAACCGGCACAGGCATGAATGGGCCAAATGACCGCCTACTATTCTGTGGTTCACACTGGACATTGAATCTCCGCAGTGGGCCATCAGCTTCTGCCTCTTCACTGCCATGCCTAGCTGCACCAGCTAAGACTGTCTCAGAGTAATGAGCTTTGAGCCAAAAGTGCATTGACAGTAGATGGTACTTTGTCCCCTTTCAATACACCAATACGATAGATAATAAGTTCCAGTATTGATAAGCATATGAAAGGAGAAAGCAATTGATGATAATGTACAACTTCATTTAGTGTTGTAAAGGAATTCATTTTCTCCCTCTGATATATTACAACTTATTAATTCATAAACTGAAAGAAATCTCAGTACAAAAGGAAGCCCTTCAGCCCACACCTTTGTAAGTGCTGGCTTTTCAACCCGCGCGATTTACTCAAATTGCATTTCTCCGCCCTTTCTATGTATCTTTTAATATACCTCCCTTTCGATTGATGTTAATAGCCGCTGTCTCAATAGCCGCTTGTGGTAAATTATTCCACGTTCTGATAACCTGTGTGAACAAATTGTTAACTGTGTTCTCAGAGGATTCTGGCCTTTGGAAACCCGAGCTAAGTGATACATCAATCTGCCACGCTCCAGGTGGTGAATATTTCGTGGAAGGAGAGACTTGGAACATTGACTCCTGCACCCAGTGCACGTGTCACAGCGGCCGTGTGCTATGCGATACTGAGGTGTGCCCACCCATCCTGTGCCAGAACCCCATCAGGACACCAGACTCGTGCTGCCCGCAGTGCCCAGGTACGCTCACAGCTACAACAACAACTTGCATTTGTATAGAGCCTTTAACATAGTAAGGCGTCCCAATGTGCTTTACAACAAATGAAGTACTTTGATGAAACGTAATCATTGTTGTGATGTGGGAAACGTGACGGCCAATTTGTGCACAGCAAGATCCCATAATGCATTAATGACCGGATCATTTGTTCTTTTTTAGTGATGTTGTTAATGGTTTAATAAATGGTAAAAAAGATGCAGGTACACAAGAGGCCATTCAGCCCAGTAAATGCTGTCCTTCCAAGTATACAACCTGCTCGGGCGTTGTTCATCACCATTCTGCTGCAGCACCAAACCAGGAACCTTCTGCTCCCAGTTAAATCAGTTTATGGTTCAATGAAGTCAGTTTTGATTAACTAATTGGGAGCCTACTTCCAAAAGTTAATAATTTGTAAACGTTCATTAACTTCTTTGGAGGTCACTTTAGTGGAATTTAGGTGAACAAAAAAAAACAATGTTATAAATAAATAATGCATCTAAAGGATGCAAATACAAGTGAGGTTCCTTTCTGAGCTCACGGGTGACATATGGTCAAGTCAGAATTTCAGTGGTGTTTGCCCAAGCTCCTGAATATAGCTGAAAATCCTCAGTAATCTCTCCAGAGAAGGTTCACCTGTCCTGAGAAGCATGGATAGGAACAGCAGTCTCTTTAAATTGTGCCACATTGAGTTGAAACTGGGTGAAGGAAATGGGACACTGGCAGAGAAACTGCAACAGTAAGACTAAAACAGGGCTAAGGAGATGACTCGAACTGTGGGGGCAGGGACCCTGCTCGAAGTGGCGACAGTGCTCACCCATGTTTCTTAGGGCAGATGAAGTTACTTTGAATGTACAGCACAGAAACAGGCCATTCTGCCCAGCTGCTCTGTGCTGGTATTTATGCTCCAAATGAGCCTCCACCCAGCGCTCTTCACCTTATCAACATCTCCTTCCATTCTTTCCCCCCTCTTTCCAGTTTCCCCTTAAATGCATCTGTGCTGTTTGCCTCAACTACTCCTTGTGGTGGCGAGTTCCACATTCTAAACACTCTCAGGATAAAGAACTTTGATTACATGTAGGACCCTGGTTTAAGCACAACCAGCATTTTATTTAACGCAATAAGCCCACATGTGTATATTATTTTGGGAAAGTGGGAAAGTTGACTTAATTCCATCCTCTCACTATATTGGTATCTATTCTTCTCCCTTAATCAGATGAACCCCTTCAGCCTTTGTCACCAAGCAACAAAAGTATGCCTGGTTACTGTAAGAACGAGGAGGGCGATATCTTCTTGGCAGCTGAATCCTGGAAGCCAAACGTGTGCACCAGCTGCATTTGCCTGGAGGGTGTCATCAGCTGCTACTCAGAGTCGTGTCCAGCCGTGACCTGTGCCCGTCCTGTCCTGCGGAAAGGGCAGTGCTGCCCTTACTGCATTGGTAAGTAACATTGCCGAATAAATGGAGGAAGCAAATGAAAATTGCATGTCATTCTCCTTCAGTGCAGCCAGGAGACGGACCATCTGCTTTTGTTGTGTTCACATTTCAGTCGCATGTTGGTCCAGTTTGAGTATGCAGTGACTCTTGTCATATTCATCATTGGAATGATACTCTTATAGTTACATCAACACACTGACAGAATGCATTACCACTCCTATATCCTGAGGCCAGGAGCTCTCTCCTGCCTTGCCTACATGGCTGAGTCCTGATCAGTCAAGGAATACACAGGATAGGCCCATCTTTGTTCTCCTGTACCTTCCCAATCTTCACTGCTAACACAGCTTATCAGGACAGCTGAAGACATGCATTAGCAGAGGGGTCCTGGAAGCAACTGACTGCTGTATCTGCAGTATGGGCAAACTCAAAGAGTATGAAGAATAAAAGGAGAACTAAACCCGTCCTTCCCAGCTTTAACCTCTCTTATAGACCAGTTTTAACCCATAGCTTGGTCACAGAGCGATGATTTCTTTTGCAGTTATTAGGGCTGAGCTGTTACAGTCTTTGTCCCCGAAGCACAATTCTCCTAACACAACCAAAGCCGTTGCTCAGCTGTGGAAACTTCAGCAAGCTCGGGTTGACCGTGTAAGGCATAGTATTTTCTCCAGATGCAGGGCTGCATTACTCGGCTAGTGCTGGGGAGAACATCACCTTTCAGGTGATTGTCACCACATCTCCCCTGTACCCCAAAGACTGGGCCTCAGGTGTAATCTCCCTGTCCACCAGAGACAACATCATTGAAACCAGCTCCTGTCAATATAAACTGAATTTATTAGCATTTCAACATCAGTAAATGCACTTGTGAATTCGTATAATTATCAATAATATAACCAAAACATCATGGGCAATTAGCATCAGTTCACAAGACTGCAAGCAACAATTCACCCTTCCCCCAACTCATCCTGCATTTCAAATTAAACTGATCCTTTAATTTATAAATTATAATAAATATAATAAAGCATGAACTTATCGATTGCATTTTGGTGATGTTCTAATGAAGATGACAATAGTTCCAAGTTCACTCGTATACGGTTCAGGTTTAAAAGGGCAGTTTCTTCCTGGTCACTTCTGTAAATCAGTCAGTTCATCCTCATACATCACACACTCTAAACCCTCACACTCCTCTAAACCCTCACACACTCTAAACCCTCACACACTCTAAACCCTCACACACTCCTCTAAATCCTCACACACTCCTCTAAACCCTCACACACTCTAAACCCTCACACACTCCTCTAAACCCTCACACACTCCTCTAAACCCTCACACACTCTAAACCCTCACACACTCTAAACCCTCACACACTCTAAACCCTCACACACTCCTCTAAACCCTCACACACTCTAAACCCTCACACACTCCTCTAAACCCTCACACGCTCTAAACCCTCACACACTCTAAACCCTCACACACTCTAAACCCTCACACACTCTAAACCCTCACACACTCCTCTAAACCCTCACACACTCTAAACCCTCACACACTCCTCTAAACCCTCACACGCTCTAAACCCTCACACACTCTAAACCCTCACACACTCTAAACCCTCACACACTCTAAACCCTCACACACTCTAAACCCTCACACACTCCTCTAAACCCTCACACACTCTAAACCCTCACACACTCCTCTAAATCCTCACACACTCTAAACCCTCACACACTCTAAACCTTCACATACTCCTCTAAATCCTCACACACTCTAAACCCTCACACACTCTAAACCCTCACACACTCTAAACCTTCACATACTCCTCTAAACCCTCACACATTCTAAACCCTCACACACTCTAAACCTTCACATACTCTAAACCTTCACATACTCCTCTAAACCCTCACACACTCTAAACCCTCACACACTCTAAACCTTCACACACTCCTCTAAATCCTCACACACTCCTCTAAATCCTCACACACTCTAAACCCTCACACACTCTAAACCTTCACATACTCCTCTAAACCCTCACACACTCTAAACCCTCACACACTCTAAACCTTCACATACTCCTCTAAACCCTCACACACTCTAAACCCTCACACACTCTAAACCCTCACACACTCCTCTAAACCCTCACACACTCTAAACCCTCACACACTCCTCTAAACCCTCACACACTCCTCTAAACCCTCACACGCTCTAAACCCTCACACACTCTAAACCCTCACACACTCTAAACCCTCACACACTCTAAACCCTCACACACTCCTCTAAACCCTCACACACTCTAAACCCTCACACACTCCTCTAAATCCTCACACACTCTAAACCCTCACACACTCTAAACCCTCACACACTCTAAACCCTCACACACTCCTCTAAATCCTCACACACTCTAAACCCTCACACACTCTAAATCCTCACACACTCTAAACCCTCACACACTCTAAACCCTCACACACTCTAAACCCTCACACACTCCTCTAAACCCTCACACACTCTAAACCCTCACACACTCTAAACCCTCACACACTCTAAACCCTCACACACTCCTCTAAACCCTCACACACTCTAAACCCTCACACACTCCTCTAAATCCTCACACACTCTAAACCCTCACACACTCTAAACCCTCACACACTCTAAACCCTCACACACTCTAAACCCTCACACACTCCTCTAAATCCTCACACACTCTAAACCCTCACACACTCTAAATCCTCACACACTCTAAACCCTCACACACTCTAAACCCTCACACACTCTAAACCCTCACACACTCCTCTAAACCCTCACACACTCTAAACCCTCACACACTCTAAACCCTCACACACTCTAAACCCTCACACACTCCTCTAAACCCTCACACACTCTAAACCCTCACACACTCCTCTAAACCCTCACACACTCTAAACCCTCACACACTCTAAACCCTCACACACTCTAAACCCTCACACACTCTAAACCCTCACACACTCCTCTAAACCCTCACACACTCTAAACCCTCACACACTCTAAACCCTCACACACTCTAAACCCTCACACACTCTAAACCCTCACACTCCTCTAAATCCTCACACACTCTAAACCCTCACACACTCTAAACCCTCACACACTCCTCTAAATCCTCACACACTCTAAACCCTCACACACTCTAAACCCTCACACACTCCTCTAAATCCTCACACACTCTAAACCCTCACACACTCTGAACCCTCACACACTCTAAACCCTCACACACTCCTCTAAACCCTCACACGCTCTAAACCCTCACACACTCTAAACCCTCACACACTCTAAACCCTCACACACTCTAAACCCTCACACACTCTAAACCCTCACACACTCCTCTAAACCCTCACACACTCTAAACCCTCACACACTCTAAACCCTCACACACTCTAAACCCTCACACACTCCTCTAAACCCTCACACGCTCTAAACCCTCACACACTCTAAACCCTCACACACTCTAAACCCTCACACACTCTAAACCCTCACACACTCTAAACCCTCACACACTCCTCTAAACCCTCACACACTCTAAACCCTCACACACTCTAAACCCTCACACACTCCTCTAAACCCTCACACGCTCTAAACCCTCACATACTCCTCTAAATCCTCACACACTCGAAACCCTCACACACTCTAAACCCTCACACACTCTAAACCCTCACACACTCTAAACCCTCACACACTCTAAACCCTCACACACTCCTCTAAACCCTCACACGCTCTAAACCCTCACACACTCCTCTAAATCCTCACACACTCTAAACCCTCACACACTCCTCTAAACCCTCACACACTCTAAACCCTCACACACTCCTCTAAATCCTCACACACTCTAAACCCTCACACACACTCTAAATCCTCACACACTCTAAACCCTCACACACTCCTCTAAATCCTCACACACTCTAAACCCTCACACACTCCTCTAAATCCTCACACACTCTAAACCCTCACACACTCTAAACCTTCACATACTCCTCTAAATCCTCACACACTCTAAACCCTCACACACTCTAAACCCTCACACACTCTAAACCTTCACATACTCCTCTAAACCCTCACACATTCTAAACCCTCACACACTCTAAACCTTCACATACTCTAAACCTTCACATACTCCTCTAAACCCTCACACACTCTAAACCCTCACACACTCTAAACCTTCACACACTCCTCTAAATCCTCACACACTCCTCTAAATCCTCACACACTCTAAACCCTCACACACTCTAAACCTTCACATACTCCTCTAAACCCTCACACACTCTAAACCCTCACACACTCTAAACCTTCACATACTCCTCTAAACCCTCACACACTCTAAACCCTCACACACTCTAAACCCTCACACACTCCTCTAAACCCTCACACACTCTAAACCCTCACACACTCCTCTAAACCCTCACACACTCCTCTAAACCCTCACACGCTCTAAACCCTCACACACTCTAAACCCTCACACACTCTAAACCCTCACACACTCTAAACCCTCACACACTCCTCTAAACCCTCACACACTCTAAACCCTCACACACTCCTCTAAATCCTCACACACTCTAAACCCTCACACACTCTAAACCCTCACACACTCTAAACCCTCACACACTCCTCTAAATCCTCACACACTCTAAACCCTCACACACTCTAAATCCTCACACACTCTAAACCCTCACACACTCTAAACCCTCACACACTCTAAACCCTCACACACTCCTCTAAACCCTCACACACTCTAAACCCTCACACACTCTAAACCCTCACACACTCTAAACCCTCACACACTCCTCTAAACCCTCACACACTCTAAACCCTCACACACTCCTCTAAATCCTCACACACTCTAAACCCTCACACACTCTAAACCCTCACACACTCTAAACCCTCACACACTCTAAACCCTCACACACTCCTCTAAATCCTCACACACTCTAAACCCTCACACACTCTAAATCCTCACACACTCTAAACCCTCACACACTCTAAACCCTCACACACTCTAAACCCTCACACACTCCTCTAAACCCTCACACACTCTAAACCCTCACACACTCTAAACCCTCACACACTCTAAACCCTCACACACTCCTCTAAACCCTCACACACTCTAAACCCTCACACACTCCTCTAAACCCTCACACACTCTAAACCCTCACACACTCTAAACCCTCACACACTCTAAACCCTCACACACTCTAAACCCTCACACACTCCTCTAAACCCTCACACACTCTAAACCCTCACACACTCTAAACCCTCACACACTCTAAACCCTCACACACTCTAAACCCTCACACTCCTCTAAATCCTCACACACTCTAAACCCTCACACACTCTAAACCCTCACACACTCCTCTAAATCCTCACACACTCTAAACCCTCACACACTCTAAACCCTCACACACTCCTCTAAATCCTCACACACTCTAAACCCTCACACACTCTGAACCCTCACACACTCTAAACCCTCACACACTCCTCTAAACCCTCACACGCTCTAAACCCTCACACACCCTAAACCCTCACACACTCTAAACCCTCACACACTCTAAACCCTCACACACTCTAAACCCTCACACACTCCTCTAAACCCTCACACACTCTAAACCCTCACACACTCTAAACCCTCACACACTCTAAACCCTCACACACTCCTCTAAACCCTCACACGCTCTAAACCCTCACACACTCTAAACCCTCACACACTCTAAACCCTCACACACTCTAAACCCTCACACACTCTAAACCCTCACACACTCCTCTAAACCCTCACACACTCTAAACCCTCACACACTCTAAACCCTCACACACTCCTCTAAACCCTCACACGCTCTAAACCCTCACATACTCCTCTAAATCCTCACACACTCGAAACCCTCACACACTCTAAACCCTCACACACTCTAAACCCTCACACACTCTAAACCCTCACACACTCTAAACCCTCACACACTCCTCTAAACCCTCACACGCTCTAAACCCTCACACACTCCTCTAAATCCTCACACACTCTAAACCCTCACACACTCCTCTAAACCCTCACACACTCTAAACCCTCACACACTCCTCTAAATCCTCACACACTCTAAACCCTCACACACACTCTAAATCCTCACACACTCTAAACCCTCACACACTCCTCTAAATCCTCACACACTCTAAACCCTCACACACTCCTCTAAACCCTCACACACTCTAAACCCTCACACACTCTAAACCCTCACACACTCTAAACCCTCACACGCTCTAAACCCTCACATACTCCTCTAAACCCTCACACACTCTAAACCCTCACACACTCCTCTAAACCCTCACACACTCTAAACCCTCACACACTCTAAACCCTCACACACTCTAAACCCTCACACACTCCTCTAAACCCTCACACGCTCTAAACCCTCACATACTCCTCTAAACCCTCACACACTCTAAACCCTCACATACTCCTCTAAACCCTCACACACTCTAAACCCTCACACACTCCTCTAAACCCTCACACACTCTAAACCCTCACACACTCTAAACCCTCACACACTCTAAACCCTCACACACTCTAAACCCTCACACACTCCTCTAAACCCTCACACACTCTAAACCCTCACACACTCTAAACCCTCACACACTCCTCTAAACCCTCACACACTCTAAACCCTCACACACTCTAAACCCTCACACACTCCTCTAAACCCTCACACACTCTAAACCCTCACACACTCCTCTAAACGCTCACACACTCTAAACCCTCACACACTCCTCTAAACCCTCACACACTCTAAACCCTCACACACTCCTCTAAATCCCCACACACTCTAAACCCTCACACACACATTCTAACCCTCACACACTCTAAACCCTCACACACTCCTCTAAACCCTCACACACTCTAAACCCTCACTCACACACTCTAAACCTGCACTTACACATTCTAACCCTCACACACTCCTCTAAACCCTCACACACTCTAAACCCTCACACACTCCTCTAAACGCTCACACACTCTAAACCCTCACACACTCCTCTAAACCCTCACACACTCTAAACCCTCACACACTCCTCTAAATCCTCACACACTCTAAACCCTCACACACACATTCTAACCCTCACACACTCTAAACCCTCACACACTCCTCTAAACCCTCACACACTCCTCTGAACCCTCACACACACTCTAAACCCTCACACACTCCTCTAAACGCTCACACACTCTAAACCCTCACACACTCCTCTAAACCCTCACACACTCTAAACCCTCACACACACCTACCTAATCCTCACACACTCTAAACCCTCACACACACATTCTAACCCTCACACACTCTAAACCCTCACACACTCCTCTAAACCCTCACACACTCTAAACCCTCACATACTCCTCTAAACCCTCACACACTCTAAACCCTCACACACACCTACCTAATCCTCACACACTCTAAACCCTCACACACACATTCTAACCCTCACACACTCTAAACCCTCACACACACACTCTAAACCTGCACATACACATTCTAAACCCTCACACACTCTAAACCCTCACACACTCTAAACCCTCACACACTCCTCTAAACCCTCACACACTCTAAACCCTCACACACACCTACCTAATCCTCACACACTCTAAACCCTCACACACACATTCTAACCCTCACACACTCTAAACCCTCACACACACACTCTAAACCTGCACATACACATTCTAAACCCTCACACACTCTAAACCCTCACACACTCTAAACCCTCACACACTCTAAACCCTCACATACACATTCTAAACCCTCACACACTCAAAACCCTCACACATTCTAAACCCTCACATACACATTCTAAATCCTCACACATTCTAAATCCTCACACATTCTAAATCCTCACACACTCTAAATCCTCACACATTCTAAATCCTCACACATTCTAAATCCTCACACATTCTAAATCCTCACACACTCTAAATCCTCACACATTCTAAATCCTCACACATTCTAAATCCTCACACATTCTAAATCCTCACACACTCTAAATCCTCACACATTCTAAATCCTCACACATTCTAAATCCTCACACACTCGAAACCCTCACACATTCTAAATCCTCACACATTCTAAATCCTCACACACTCTAAATCCTCACACTCCTCTAAATCCTCACACATTCTAAATCCTCACACACTCTAAATCCTCACACATTCTAAATCCTCACACATTCTAAATCCTCACACACTCCTCTAAATCCTCACACACTCCTAAATCCTCACACATTCTAAACCCTCACACATTCTAAATCCTCACACATTCTAAATCCTCACACACTCCTAAATCCTCACACATTCTAAATCCTCACACATTCTAAATCCTCACACATTCTAAATCCTCACACATTCTAAATCCTCACACATTCCAAATCCTCACACACTCTAAATCCTCACACATTCTAAATCCTCACACATTCTAAATCCTCACACACTCGAAACCCTCACACATTCTAAATCCTCACACATTCTAAATCCTCACACACTCTAAATCCTCACACTCCTCTAAATCCTCACACACTCCTCTAAATCCTCACACATTCTAAATCCTCACACACTCCTCTAAATCCTCACACACTCCTCTAAATCCTCACACATTCTAAATCCTCACACATTCTAAATCCTCACACACTCTAAATCCTCACACTCCTCTAAATCCTCACACATTCTAAATCCTCACACACTCTAAACCCTCACACATTCTAAATCCTCACACATTCTAAACCCTCACACATTCTAAATCCTCACACATTCCAAATCCTCACACACTCTAAATCCTCACACATTCTAAATCCTCACACTCCTCTAAATCCTCACACACTCCTCTAAATCCTCACACATTCTAAATCCTCACACACTCCTCTAAATCCTCACACATTCTAAATCCTCACACACTCTAAATCCTCACACATTCTAAACCCTCACACATTCTAAATCCTCACACATTCTAAATCCTCACACACTCTAAATCCTCACACATTCTAAATCCTCACACACTCCTCTAAATCCTCACACACTCCTCTAAATCCTCACACATTCTAAATCCTCACACACTCCTCTAAACCCTCACACATTCTAAATCCTCACACACTCTAAATCCTCACACATTCTAAATCCTCACACATTCTAAATCCTCACACACTCCTCTAAACCCTCACACATTCTAAATCCTCACACACTCTAAATCCTCACACATTCTAAATCCTCACACACTCTGAACCCTCACACATTCTAAATCCTCACACACTCTAAATCCTCACACATTCTAAATCCTCACACACTCCTCTAAATCCTCACACATTCTAAATCCTCACACACTCCTCTAAACCCTCACACATTCTAAATCCTCACACACTCCTCTAAATCCTCACACATTCTAAATCCTCACACACTCCTCTAAACCCTCACACGTTCTAAATCCTCACACACTCTAAATCCTCACACATTCTAAATCCTCACACATTCTAAATCCTCACACACTCTAAATCCTCACACATTCTAAATCCTCACACACTCCTCTAAATCCTCACACATTCTAAATCCTCACACACTCCTCTAAATCCTCACACATTCTAAATCCTCACACACTCCTCTAAACCCTCACACATTCTAAATCCTCACACACTCTAAATCCTCACACATTCTAAATCCTCACACATTCTAAATCCTCACACACTCTAAATCCTCACACATTCTAAATCCTCACACACTCCTCTAAATCCTCACACATTCTAAATCCTCACACATTCTAAATCCTCACACATTCTAAATCCTCACACACTCCTCTAAATCCTCACACATTCTAAATCCTCACACACTCCTCTAAACCCTCACACATTCTAAATCCTCACACACTCTAAATCCTCACACATTCTAAATCCTCACACATTCTAAATCCTCACACACTCTAAATCCTCACACATTCTAAATCCTCACACACTCCTCTAAATCCTCACACATTCTAAATCCTCACACACTCCTCTAAACCCTCACACGTTCTAAATCCTCACACACTCTAAATCCTCACACATTCTAAATCCTCACACATTCTAAATCCTCACACACTCTAAATCCTCACACATTCTAAATCCTCACACACTCCTCTAAATCCTCACACATTCTAAATCCTCACACACTCCTCTAAATCCTCACACATTCTAAATCCTCACACACTCCTCTAAACCCTCACACATTCTAAATCCTCACACACTCTAAATCCTCACACATTCTAAATCCTCACACATTCTAAATCCTCACACACTCTAAATCCTCACACATTCTAAATCCTCACACACTCCTCTAAATCCTCACACATTCTAAATCCTCACACATTCTAAATCCTCACACATTCTAAATCCTCACACACTCCTCTAAATCCTCACACATTCTAAATCCTCACACACTCCTCTAAACCCTCACACATTCTAAATCCTCACACACTCTAAATCCTCACACATTCTAAATCCTCACACATTCTAAATCCTCACACACTCTAAATCCTCACACATTCTAAATCCTCACACACTCCTCTAAATCCTCACACATTCTAAATCCTCACACACTCCTCTAAACCCTCACACATTCTAAATCCTCACACACTCTAAATCCTCACACATTCTAAATCCTCACACATTCTAAACCCTCACACACTCCTCCAAACCCTCACACACTCTAAATCCTCACACACTCCTCTAAACCCTCACACACTCTAAACCCTCACACACTCCTCTAAACCCTCACACACTCCTCTAAACCCTCACACACTCTAAACCCTCACACACTCCTCCATATCCTCACACACTCTAAACCCTCACACACTCTAAACCCTCACACATTCTAAACCTTCACACACTCCTCTAAACCCTCACACACTCTAAACCCTCACACACTCCTCTAAACCCTCACACACTCTAAACCCTCACACACTCCTCTAAACCCTCACACACTCTAAACCCTCACACACTCTAAACCCTCACACACTCCTCTAAACCCTCACACACTCTAAACCCTCACACGCTCTAAACCCTCACATACTCCTCCAAACCCTCACACACTCTAAACCCTCACACACTCCTCTAAACCCTCACACACTCTAAACCCTCACACACTCCTCGAAACCCTCACACACTCTAAACCCTCACACACTCCTCTAAACCCTCACACACGCTAAACCCTCACACACTCTAAACCCTCACACACTCCTCTAAACCCTCACACACTCTAAACCCTCACACACTCTAAACCCTCACACACTCCTCTAAACCCTCACACACTCTAAACCCTCACACACTCCTCTAAACGCTCACACACTCTAAACCCTCACACACTCCTCTAAACCCTCACACACTCTAAACCCTCACACACTCCTCTAAATCCTCACACACTCTAAACCCTCACACACACACTCTAAATCTGCACAAACACATTCTAACCCTCACACACTCCTCTAAACCCTCACACACTCTAAACCCTCACACACACACTCTAAACCTGCACATACACATTCTAACCCTCACACACTCCTCTAAACCCTCACACACTCTAAACCCTCACACACTCCTCTAAACGCTCACACGCTCTAAACCCTCACACACTCCTCTAAACCCTCACACACTCTAAACCCTCACACACACCTACCTAATCCTCACACACTCTAAACCCTCACACACACATTCTAACCCTCACACACTCTAGACCCTCACACACTCCTCTAAACCCTCACACACTCCTCTAAACCCTCACACACTCTAAACCCTCACATACACATTCTAAACCCTCACACACTCTAAACCCTCACACACTCCTCTAAACCCTCACATACACATTCTTATCCCTCACACACTCTAAACCCTCACACATTCTAAACCCTCACACCCTCCTCCAAACACTCACACACTCTAAACCCTCACACACTCCTCTAAACCCTCACATACACATTCTTATCCCTCACACACTCTAAACCCTCACACATTCTAAACCCTCACACACTCCTCCAAATCCTCACACATTCTAAATCCTCACACACTCTAAATCCTCACACATTCTAAATCCTCACACACTCCTCCAAATCCTCACACATTCTAAATCCTCACACACTCTAAATCCTCACACATTCTAAATCCTCACACATTCTAAATCCTCACACACTCTAAATCCTCACACACTCTAAATCCTCACACATTCTAAATCCTCACACACTCCTCTAAATCCTCACACATTCTAAATCCTCACACACTTCTCTAAATCCTCACACATTCTAAATCCTCACACACTCCTCTAAACCCTCACACATTCTAAATCCTCACACATTCTAAATCCTCACACATTCTAAATCCTCACACATTCTAAATCCTCACACATTCTAAACCCTCACACATTCTAAATCCTCACACACTCCTCTAAATCCTCACACATTCTAAATCCTCACACACTCCTCTAAACCCTCACACATTCTAAATCCTCACACACTCCTCTAAATCCTCACACATTCTAAATCCTCACACACTCCTCTAAACCCTCACACATTCTAAATCCTCACACATTCTAAATCCTCACACATTCTAAATCCTCACACATTCTAAATCCTCACACATTCTAAACCCTCACACATTCTAAATCCTCACACATTCTAAATCCTCACACATTCTAAATCCTCACACACTCTAAACCCTCACACATTCTAAATCCTCACACATTCTAAATCCTCACACATTCTAAATCCTCACACATTCTAAATCCTCACACATTCTAAACCCTCACACATTCTAAATCCTCACACACTCCTCTAAACCCTCCCACATTCTAAATCCTCACACATTCTAAATCCTCACACATTCTAAACCCTCACACATTCTAAATCCTCACACACTCCTCTAAATCCTCACACATTCTAAACCCTCACACACTCCTCTAAACCCTCACACACTCCTCTAAACCCTCACACACTCTAAACCCTCACACACTCCTCCATATCCTCACACACTCTAAACCCTCACACACTCTAAACCCTCACACATTCTAAACCTTCACACACTCCTCTAAACCCTCACACACTCTAAACCCTCACACACTCCTCTAAACCCTCACACACTCTAAACCCTCACACACTCCTCTAAACCCTCACACACTCTAAACCCTCACACACTCTAAACCCTCACACACTCCTCTAAACCCTCACACACTCTAAACCCTCACACGCTCTAAACCCTCACATACTCCTCTAAACCCTCACACACTCCTCTAAACCCTCACACACTCTAAACCCTCACACACTCCTCGAAACCCTCACACACTCTAAACCCTCACACACTCCTCTAAACCCTCACACACGCTAAACCCTTACACACTCTAAACCCTCACACACTCTAAACCCTCACACACTCTAAACCCTCACACACTCCTCTAAACCCTCACACACTCTGAACCCTCACACACTCCTCTAAATCCTCACACACTCTAAACCCTCACACACACATTCTAACCCTCACACACTCTAAACCCTCACACACTCCTCTAAACCCTCACACACTCTAAACCCTCACACACACACTCTAAATCTGCACATACACATTCTAACCCTCACACACTCCTCTAAACCCTCACACACTCTAAACCCTCACACACACACTCTAAACCTGCACATACACATTCTAACCCTCACACACTCCTCTAAACCCTCACACACTCTAAACCCTCACACACTCCTCTAAACGATCACACACTCTAAACCCTCACACACTCCTCTAAACCCTCACACACTCTAAACCCTCACACACACCTACCTAATCCTCACACACTCCTCTAAACCCTCACACACACATTCTAACCCTCACACACTCTAAACCCTCACACACTCCTCTAAACCCTCACACACTCCTCTAAACCCTCACACACTCTAAACCCTCACACACTCTAAACCCTCACACACTCCTCCATATCCTCACACACTCTAAACCCTCACACACTCTAAACCCTCACACACTCCTCTAAATCCTCACACATTCTAAAACCTCACACACTCTAAATCCTCACTCACTCTAAACCCTCACACACTCCTCTAAATCCTCACACACTCTAAACCCTCACACATTCTAAACCCTCACACACTCTAAACCCTCACACATTCTAAACCCTCACACACTCGAAATCCTCACACACTCCTCTAAACCCTCACACACTCTAAATCCTCACACACTCTAAACCCTCACACACTCCTCTAAATCCTCACACACTCTAAACCCTCACACATTCTAAACCCTCACACACTCTAAACCCTCACACATTCTAAACCCTCACACACTCGAAATCCTCACACACTCCTCTAAACCCTCACACACTCGAAATCCTCACACACTCCTCTCAACCCTCACACACTCTAAACCCTCACACACTCTAAATCCTCACACATTCTAAATCCTCACACATTCTAAACCCTCACACACTCTAAATCCTCACACATTCTAAACCCTCACACACTCCTCTAAACCCTCACACACTCTAAACCCTCACACATTCTAAACCCTCACACACTCCTCTAAACCCTCACACACTCTAATCCCTCACACATTCTAAACCCTCACACACTCCTCTAAACCCTCACACACTCTAAACCCTCACACATTCTAAACCCTCACACACTCCTCTAAACCCTCACACATTCTAAACCCTCACAGTCCTCTAAATCCTCACACACTCTAAACCCTCACAGTCCTCTAAACCCTCACACACTCTAAACCCTCACACACACTCTAAACCCTCACACACTCTAAACCCTCACAGTCCTCTAAACCCTCACACACTCTAAACCCTCACACACTCCTCTGAACCCTCGCACACTCTTCTAAACCCTCACACATTCTAAACCCTCACACACTCTAAACCCTCACACACTCCTCTAAACCCTCACACACTCCTCTAAACCCTCACACACTCTAAACCCTCACATACACATTCTAAACCCTCACACACTCTAAACCCTCACACACTCCTCTAAACCCTCACATACACATTCTTATCCCTCACACACTCTAAACCCTCACACATTCTAAACCCTCACACACTCCTCCAAATCCTCACACATTCTAAATCCTCACACACTCTAAATCCTCACACATTCTAAATCCTCACACACTCCTCCAAATCCTCACACATTCTAAATCCTCACACACTCCTCTAAACCCTCACACATTCTAAATCCTCACACACTCCTCTAAATCCTCACACATTCTAAATCCTCACACACTCCTCTAAACCCTCACACATTCTAAATCCTCACACATTCTAAATCCTCACACATTCTAAATCCTCACACACTCTAAATCCTCACACATTCTAAATCCTCACACACTCCTCTAAACCCTCACACATTCTAAATCCTCACACACTCTAAATCCTCACACATTCTAAATCCTCACACATTCGAAATCCTCACACACTCCTCTAAACCCTCACACATTCTAAACCCTCACACACTCCTCCAAACCCTCACACACTCTAAATCCTCACACACTCCTCTAAACCCTCACACACTCTAAACCCTCACACACTCCTCTAAACCCTCACACACTCCTCTAAACCCTCACACACTCCTCTAAACCCTCACACACTCTAAACCCTCACACACTCCTCCATATCCTCACACACTCTAAACCCTCACACACTCTAAACCCTCACACATTCTAAACCTTCACACACTCCTCTAAACCCTCACACACTCTAAACCCTCACACACTCCTCTAAACCCTCACACACTCTAAACCCTCACACACTCCTCTAAACCCTCACACACTCTAAACCCTCACACACTCTAAACCCTCACACACTCCTCTAAACCCTCACACGCTCTAAACCCTCACACGCTCTAAACCCTCACATACTCCTCTAAACCCTCACACACTCTAAACCCTCACACACTCCTCTAAACCCTCACACACTCTAAACCCTCACACACTCCTCGAAACCCTCACACACTCTAAACCCTCACACACTCCTCTAAACCCTCACACACGCTAAACCCTCACACACTCTAAACCCTCACACACTCCTCTAAACCCTCACACACTCTAAACCCTCACACACTCTAAACCCTCACACACTCCTCTAAACCCTCACACACTCTAAACCCTCACACACTCCTCGAAACGCTCACACACTCTAAACCCTCACACACTCCTCTAAACCCTCACACAATCTAAACCCTCACACACTCCTCTAAATCCTCACACACTCTAAACCCTCAAACACACATTCTAACCCTCACACACTCTAAACCCTCACACACTCCTCTAAACCCTCACACACTCTAAACCCTCACACACACACTCTAAACCTGCACATACACATTCTAACCCTCACACACTCCTCTAAACCCTCACACACTCTAAACCCTCACACACTCCTCTAAACGCTCACACACTCTAAACCCTCACACACTCCTCTAAACCCTCACACACTCTAAACCCTCACACACACCTACCTAATCCTCACACACTCTTAACCCTCACACACACATTCTAACCCTCACACACTCTAAACCCTCACACATTCTAAACCCTCACACACTCCTCCAAACCCTCACACACTCTAAACCCTCACACACTCCTCTAAACCCTCTCATACACATTCTTATCCCTCACACACTCTAAACCCTCACACACTCCTCCAAATCCTCACACATTCTAAATCCTCACACACTCTAAATCCTCACACATTCTAAATCCTCACACATTCTAAATCCTCACACACTCTAAATCCTCACACACTCTAAATCCTCACACATTCTAAATCCTCACACACTCCTCTAAATCCTCACACATTCTAAATCCTCACACACTCCTCTAAATCCTCACACACTCTAAATCCTCACACACTCCTCTAAACCCTCACACATTCTAAATCCTCACACATTCTAAATCCTCACACTCCTCTAAATCCTCACACATTCTAAATCCTCACACATTCTAAATCCTCACACATTCTAAATCCTCACACTCCTCTAAATCCTCACACATTCTAAATCCTCACACACTCTAAATCCTCACACATTCTAAATCCTCACACATTCTAAATCCTCACACATTCTAAATCCTCACACATTCTAAATCCTCACACTCCTCTAAATCCTCACACATTCTAAATCCTCACACTCCTCTAAATCCTCACACATTCTAAATCCTCACACACTCCTCTAAATCCTCACACATTCTAAATCCTCACACATTCTAAATCCTCACACTCCTCCAAACCCTCACACACTCTAAATCCTCACACACTCCTCTAAACCCTCACACACTCTAAACCCTCACACACTCCTCTAAACCCTCACACACTCCTCTAAACCCTCACACACTCTAAACCCTCACACACTCTAAACCCTCACACACTCCTCCATATCCTCACACACTCTAAACCCTCACACACTCTAAACCCTCACACACTCCTCTAAATCCTCACACATTCTAAAACCTCACACACTCTAAATCCTCACTCACTCTAAACCCTCACACACTCCTCTAAATCCTCACACACTCTAAACCCTCACACATTCTAAACCCTCACACACTCTAAACCCTCACACATTCTAAACCCTCACACACTCGAAATCCTCACACACTCCTCTAAACCCTCACACACTCTAAATCCTCACACACTCTAAACCCTCACACACTCCTCTAAATCCTCACACACTCTAAACCCTCACACATTCTAAACCCTCACACACTCTAAACCCTCACACATTCTAAACCCTCACACACTCGAAATCCTCACACACTCCTCTAAACCCTCACACACTCGAAATCCTCACACACTCCTCTCAACCCTCACACACTCTAAACCCTCACACACTCGAAATCCTCACACATTCTAAATCCTCACACATTCTAAACCCTCACACACTCTAAATCCTCACACATTCTAAACCCTCACACACTCCTCTAAACCCTCACACACTCTAAACCCTCACACATTCTAAACCCTCACACACTCCTCTAAACCCTCACACACTCTAATCCCTCACACATTCTAAACCCTCACACACTCCTCTAAACCCTCACACACTCTAAACCCTCACACATTCTAAACCCTCACACACTCCTCTAAACCCTCACACATTCTAAACCCTCACAGTCCTCTAAATCCTCACACACTCTAAACCCTCACACACTCTAAACCCTCACAATCCTCTAAACCCTCACACACTCTAAACCCTCACACACACTCTAAACCCTCACACACTCTAAACCCTCACAGTCCTCTAAACCCTCACACACTCTAAACCCTCACACACTCCTCTGAACCCTCGCACACTCTTCTAAACCCTCACACATTCTAAACCCTCACAGTCCTCTAAACCCTCACACACTCCTCTAAACCCTCACACACTCTAAACCCTCACACACTCCTCTAAACCCTCACACATTCCTCGAAACCCTCACACATTCCTCTAAACCTCACAGATTGGACACATTCTGAATGCTGCCATTCTCTTTCCAGTATGTGGTTCTTGCTCCCTCTCGTGGCTGCATGAAGATTGAAATTACAGTAACCCCTTACAGGAACGTTTCCATTTTTCCCTTTTCAGCCTACCTCTGGGTGGTCGCTGTCACAAACGCTCCCAATGAGTGTTACTGATCTGTCATTCCGTGAAATTGCTTGCAGTGCCAGGCCATTAGCTCTCTCGAAAAAAACTTTGATTGTCTGATTGCATTTCTCGCAATAATTTATCTTTAAAAACAGCATCAAGGCCTCCCCAATATCTCAGTATCAATAAGCGTGAACATGAAAATGGTGCATTGTCGTAAAATAAGTTAAATAAGGGATGGAAACCTGGGCTGGGATTTTATCCGGGCGACAGGGGGGTCTCAACGTGCGGGAAAAGCGGCAGCAAGAGCCCTGCGTCACCTCTTCTCTGGAAGGCCCGCTGAAGCTACTGCCAATTAGACAGTTGAGTGGACAGCAACGGGCCTTCCATAGGATCGGTGACCTGGTGATGGAAGTCTGCCCTCGGAGAGCAGCCGGTCAGTCAGAGGCTGGCAGCTCTTCCACTGAGCAGCACCACTGCAGAGGCAGTGTCTGCTGCCAGTGGAGCAACTACGCCAGGCCCAGGAGTGGCGCTGGACCCAGGCCACAGTTAGGTCAGGGCAGGAGGGGTGTCACGGGGTGGGTGTTTGCAGGGGATGTGGGTGTAGCCGGGGGTCACTAGCAAGGGCCCTCAGCAGACCCCCTTTCCCAATGCCAGGACCCTTGTTCAGGCACTAAGTGCCTTTTCATGAGGGACCCCATCCCCTCAGAGCCTGCAAGCAACCCACATGGTTTTTCCTGCCATCCTTCCTGTGCGGCGACAGGGCTGCCCACCACGTGGCTAATGGCGACAATAGGATGAGGCCCTTAATTAGGCATTAATTGCGCACTTAAGGGACGTTCATAGGCTTTTCCTGCCCAGCCTTAACTTTGGCGAAGGTGGGAAGTCGGCGGGGATCCCCCTCCCCCGCCACCATCCCACCCGATATTATGCTCTTCCCGCCTCCAAACCCGCCACGGGGAAGAGCATAAAATCCCCTCCCCTGCCTTCCTTACCCGGTTTGAACTATACAGGACTTCAATCAGGTTAACCCCTGACTGCCCTCTGAAATAGCCTAGCAAGCCACTCGGTTGGAGCCAACCACCAGCAAGGGTTCAAGTAGGAGGCCCATCACCATCATCTCAGAGCAGCCAAGGATGGGTGATGAATACCGGCCTTGACAGCAACGCATTCATCCCAAGAATGACATTTTTAATCGGTTGATAAAGGCAGTCTGCTACACAGCCGTTCTGGCCAGGTAGATCCCAAATTCGATGAGCAAGGCTGCTCCTGGGGATGCTATGTTAAACCATACCTGCTGGTGATCTAAGGGAGGGGCATAGGGGATCAGCAGAGTGAGAGCCCGACTTTAAAACTGTGTGGGGGCAATTTCATTAAGTATTAAAATGAGTTACTTAACCAGGTGTTTGCCCAATAGATCAGCAGCCAGGGGTGGACCACAGTGACAAGAGAAAAATCAAAACAGTTTTAAGTAGTATTTCACTGACTAAGAAATAGATGAAGTGCTGTGAAGCCCAGACTGTGAGCTTGATGAGGATGAGGCTGCTTTAGTTCTTGTTCTCTTCCGAGTTCACATTAAAACTGACTGAGGGAATGGAAACATTTTCCCACTGCAGGTCGTCGGTGAGCGGAGAATGATTGTACACCTGCTGACGCATGGTCTAATTAGGCCCCTTCTTTTTTCTCTCTATTTCCGTCTCGTCAACAGAGGAGACCATACCGAGTAAAGTGGTGTGTCACTTCAATGAAAAGACCTACGCGGACGAGGAGAGGTGGGACATCGACAGCTGCACCCACTGTTACTGCCTACAGGGCCAGACACTCTGCTCGACAGTCAGCTGCCCTCCCCTCCCCTGCCTGGAGCCTGTCTACATGGAGGGAAGCTGCTGCCCTGTGTGCCCAGGTAATTGGAGGACTGACAGTTCTTTACAGTTCCCAGGATAGAGAGAGATCGCATCTACCCTCCACCCCCCCCCCCGACCCCCCGCCTGCCAATTCTACCGCCTCCCAGTGCACACAGACCAATCAATTTTTTTCCCCTTTATTTATTTTTATCTGCAGTTAGTAAAGAGCATCTGCTTCATACAGACCCTGTTTGGCTTTCAGAATAAAATGGCAAGAGTTGAAGCTCTGACTCCAGCAGCTCACTTTCCCTCCACACCCTGAGAGATCGATGTGCAGATTGCCCCCTCCCCCACCTCAGCATCTCTAACCACCCCCCTCCCCACAACATATTCTCTACTGCCCCAAGCAACTCTCACCCACCCCCAACACTCTCTACCCCCCAATCAACCCTCGCCCCACAACACTCTACCCCCCCCAGTTAATTCCCCCACAACACTCTCCTACCCACTGATCAGCACTCCCCCTGTAACACTATCCCTACACCCCAATTAACATACCCACTATCCTGAATCAGCACTCCACCCCCCTCAACTCTCCCACCCGTAACATCCCCTGCCCTTCACCAGGAACATGCCCTCAACAACACCCCCACCTCCTGGCAATGCTCCCCTCCCCCACCAAACAGTTCCCCTGGCGACACCCCATCCCCTGGTAGCACCCTCCCGCCTGGCTGTACCCCATCCCAGCAACATCCCGCTCCCCTTAACCAAGTCTTCCCACCCAGCCCAGCAATGCCTCTTAACAGAATAGGAACTGCCCCCATCCCCCACACCATAATGGCCCACCCCCCCCCCCCCCCACTTCTAGTCCTAAACAGTACAAATAATAAACTGACTTTAGTACCAAACCTGTTAAGACACATATGAAATTTCTGTCTGCTGCCTCAACGAATGCACTGGTGTTTAATTAAAACTGATTGGCTCCTTCATTGAAAGGGCTACAGAGAATTTCACACCCGCTTGTTTTTAATACTGCTGAGCACAATTTCATCTCATTGCCCTTATTAATGGAGCAAGTTAGATACTGAAAGTCTGAAATCAGTTCATGGCGTACTGTCTTGGCCACTATTTTTCTTTCCCTCTTTATTCGCCTGCACAACCTCTTAATTTCCCTCTCAGGACTCTGCCAATATCACTCATGATCCAGCCTCCTGTAGGCAGGTGCAGAGCTGTCTCGAGGTGTAACTGTCCCTTCTATGGGGAAGCTCTGTCAGTCCAGGTGTAGCACAGACTGGAAGGCGTTATTCACTGTCTTGCCTCTCTGAGTGGGGCAGTGTGTTGAACTGCCCGCCTTACTCACAGGACCTACAAAGTTCAGGACAAATTTTGAAGAATGTTTTGTAGCCCCCGGACTTGACTCCTTTTCCATACAGCCGCAATGAGTTAGTGTAAGGAGACATTACATGTGCCTATGGTTACGTTAACGGTGTTTTTATTTTCATTGCTGCTTCGTTGGTGGACTTGCCTACCGCTGCCTAGGCCCTAAGCTGTGGGATTTCCTTTTTAAACCGCTCCGTCTCTCAACCTCTCTCTCCCCCCTTTCAGACTCTGTCACCTGTCCTAGCATCTCCTTATGTGGCTTCGGTAAAGTGCCTTGGGACACGTTACTATGTTAAAGGCTCGAGATAAGTGCAACTAGTTGTCATGCTTTCACTCTAGTTAGTGTAGGAACCTCCCGAATCCTCTGCAGCGTCCCATGAGAGAAATTCATTTAATCCAGCTCCACCGGATTAGATGGTTTCCTATTTGTGTGCCCACTTCATCCAGTGGCCAGTGTTTGTTTTACAATGCCAAAGTGTTGAAATACAACATGGAATTATTCCATGCGACATTCCTGGGCACATACCTGGCAAAAACGACACTGAATATCCAACCCATACGGGTGTTAACTTACAGGTATTCGTATTTTAAAATGCAAGACGCCCAAAGTCATTTTCAGATGTTTTTCATGCTGCTTTGCTGACTCTGTCTTTAGACCTGTACATGCCAGAGCCTACCAACATCCCCATTGAAAAGTTTGACCAGAGGGG
Source organism: Heterodontus francisci (assembly GCF_036365525.1). Lineage (NCBI taxonomy): Eukaryota > Metazoa > Chordata > Chondrichthyes > Heterodontiformes > Heterodontidae > Heterodontus > Heterodontus francisci. The sequence goes on from NC_090383.1 coordinate 107,674,461, forward strand.
TGAAATCGAACTGGAAGCCCCATTCTGGCCAACACCCAGTGGAAACGAAATTCCCGCACACCTTCGGGACGATGGTAAGTAGAACTGGAATTTAATGTCCTGTCTTTAAGATTTTTAACCTGGTATATTTGCTATGATTCATTTCTTTGTTCAATGGCCTTTTACTGCCGAGAAAGTAGAACAGTTTCACTTATACAGGAAGTGGATGCGGAGCACTGGTCAGTCAGTACTGTTGCTGTTAATATTTTGGGTACACAAGTTCAGATTGTCACAGTGTGCATAATGTGACAAATTGATTCCATCGCGCACATCATAGGCTGCTTTTTCCCGGCCCCCTGATAGCGAGTCTGTTAGCAGGGTGTGGGGAGTTGCGCCAGGATAGCATCCCCACTGCCGGGGATGTTTCCCATGGGCGGGTAGGGACCCGGATCGGCTGCCCGTATCAAGGAGGCGGAAAAACTAATTAAGCCAATTACGCACCCAATTAGGTCCAATTATGCAGGCACGCTGGCATTTTGCCGCTGGTGGAGTGGCCCCTCCCCCCGCAGTGTGCAGAGGCTGCCATCTCAGTGGAGGTGGCCTCCCTGCAGCAGGCCGAGGGGCCATTGGAGACGATGTTCCATGCCCCTAAGAGGGGACAGCTGCATAGAAAGGCCGTGCGCATGGCCCAAACGATCCAACTGGAGGGGTTACCCCTCTGCTTTTATGGGCCTAACAACTTTGGCCGTAAAAGTTTTACCTTTAAATCTACACCTCCGAGGGTGCCTCCATGTTGAGGCACCCTCGCAATCCCAGGACTCCCTCCGAAGCGCCACTTGTCCTGGTGGGGCTGCCAAGACTCCAGAGCTGCTGTCCTTCTGCTGAGGAGACCACCTCCAGGAAGATTGGGCCATCAGGCACAGGACCCCCATCTAGTCCCGACGTCTGGGTCCTGAGGTCAGTGAGAAAATCAAGCTCCATAGTGCGACACATCATGGAGTGTGCAATCTGTTATGATTACTGCGCATCATATTACTGTTTCCCAATTATTCTTTTTCACTATATTTTCTTGTCACCCATTTTTTCTACTTTGACCCCTCCTACAAGCTCCTGAGGGACAATTTCATGGAAGCTACTGACCTTCCAGTACCTCAATCCATTTTTCAGCCCCTCTGATCCCGACTCTGTTTGCGCCTTGCTGTGTAATTTTCGGGAGGCACCCAATTAAGAGGCCACCTCCAGGATGCAAGCAGGTTGCGGGATAGTGAGTCAACGTGCAAGACTGCAAGGCCAGCAGCCTTCACCATATATGAATTGAGAGTGCTGCTGGTGTGTCTGGGACGCGAGAGGGCTGGATAAAATGGAAGAGTAAGACAGCTGGAGGCAACAGCCACCACATCCTCACCGCCAGCACTGTCCCTTACTGCAGTCTCCAGGAGATTGGAAGGAAGTTGCAAGTCACTGCCTGCAGAGGACCTCAGACTTGCCGATTTCCATTTTAAGGCGGTAGATTTAGTTTATTTGTTATGGCGCTCCAACCTCCCATTCTGCACCTGCCTCCTGTTACCTAATGAGCTGCAGACACAGCGGGGGTCCAGTAAAATCTCATTTACGCCAGAAAATTGCTGCTAATTGGTTGCTGATGAGCCTTAATTGGCTTCCTGCCGCTGCTAAGGGACAAGCACAAAGTGTGGGAACACGTCAAGGAACCAGCATGACTTCTTTCTCCACTGTTTTCCAGGATCCCCACCCCCACCGCCTCCAAATGCACCTCTGAGTCCCTGGGAAAACTCCCCCCTCCCCGAGTGTCAGGAGGGATGTTTGACTATATGGGGCATCATAGCCAGGCTCTATTGAGACGACACATCCGCACTGCCCAGGAGCGGTGGAAGATAGTCACCAAGAGCAGGAACACCTGTCAGTTTTCTCTCACCGAATCCAAAAGCTCCTCACGTAGTGCAGATGGGGAATAGTCATCCCTGCTGAGAAGCAAGTTCTCCCTGAATAAACTAAGCACTGGGAGGAGAGGTGTATGGAATAGTTAAATCCATACTCCAGCAAGGAGTCAACAGTCGCAGAAGAGGGTTAAAAATTGAGGATGACTTTTTTTTAATGTTTAGAAAGTATTCTGATTTATAACGTTTTGAAAATTGTTCCTCCTAAAGCATCTGCATTAGTTCTGCATGAGATAATGTTAATGTGGGTAATAACTTGTGAAGCAATGCTGGATTTATTTATCTTGTGAGAAAGCCTGTATATTTCGCTAGCATCCAAGAGGATTCAAGAATCATGTCCTATTCAATAAACCAGTAACGCTGTACCCTCTATCATTCAATGACTCTTTGTCAGCAGTTCCCAGGAGATAGAACTGTGGAAGATGCAATCCATTGTACAACCATGAGCTTTGCAAATCATGAGTCAGCAGCCGTTTCTGAGATTACAGCAGGCATCCTCGTGACACCCGGCATCTCCATCTTTTACAGTTTCTGTTGCTCAACAGATAAAAGACTTATTCATTTCTTAAATCTGTCATTCCCTAGACAGCTGCCAGAGCTTTCAACTTGGGCGGGACTGTACATAGGGAGGTAGCAGATTGGCCACCCATTGTACACAGTCTGATTTTCCTTAGCATTGGAGTGCGTAACTTTATTTCACCCCATCTACATATCCTTCTATTCATTTCTCCCTCATGTACTTAACTAGCTTCCCCTTATGTGCATCTGTGCTATTTGCCTCAACTAATCTATGGGCCAGCAAGTTCCACAATCTCCTGAGTTTCTCCTGATTTCCCTATTGGGTTTATTAGTGACTATCTTATATCTATGGCCCCTACTTCTGGTCTCCCCCACAAATGGAAACATCTTCTCCATATCTACCCTATTTGAACCCTTCCATAATCTCACAGGCCTCTATCAAGTCATCTGTCAGGCTAGAGAAAAGAGCCCAAGCCTGTTCAGTCTTCCCCAATAGTTATAACTTCTCAGTTCTGGTATCAGCCTTGTAAATCTTTTATTGCACTTTCCGCAGTGTCTCTAGATTCTTTTATGTTATATGGAGACCAGAATTGAACAGTGTGATCTAACCAAAGTTCTGTACAGGTTTAACATAATTTCTCTGCTTTTGAATGCTATTCCTCAGGAAAGCAGTTTAGAAGGAGAGCAATGAATTTAAAATGAATTAACTAGCATTTAATCATAAAGTGGTTATCGCAGTATTGCATCTGTCCATGACCATATTGGTAGGAGTGACCACCACACAGACCTTGTGGAGATGAAGTCCCACCTTCACATTGAGGATACTGTCCATCGTGTTGTTTGGCACTATCACCGTGCTAAATGGGATAGATTTTGAACAGATCTAACAATTCAAAACTGGGCATCCATGAGGCGCTGTGGGCCATCAGCAGCAGCAGAATTTTATTCAACCACAATCTGTAATCTCATAGCCCAGCATATCCCCCACTTTACCATTACCATCAAGCCGGTTGACCAACCCTGGTTCAATGAAAAGTACAAGATGGCATGCCAGAAGCAGCACCAGGCATACTTAAAAATGAGGTGTCAACCTGGTGAAGCTACAACACAGGACTACTTGCATGCCAAACAGCAGAAGCAGCATGCGATAGACAGGGCTAAGTGATCCCACAACCAATGGATCAGATCTAAGCTCTGCAGTCCTGTCACGTCCAGTCGTGAACGGTGGTGGACAATTAAACAACTGACAGGAGGAAGAGGCTCCACAAACATCCCCATCCTCTACGATGGGGGAGCCCAGCACGTCAGTACAAAAGACAAGGCTGAAGCATTTGAATCCATCTTCAGCCAGAAGTGCCAAGTGAATGGTCCATCTCGGCCTCCTCCTGAGGTCCCCCAGAATCACAAATTCCAGTCTTCGGCCAATCCGATTCACTCCATGTGATATCAAGAAAAGGCACTGGATGCTGCAAAGGCTATGGGCCCTGACAACATTCTAGCAATAGTACTGAAGACTTGTCCTCAAGCATGAGCGTGCCCCTAGCAAAACAAGAGAGACTCTAACCATCTCCCCTTGAAGTTCAATGGCATTACCACCACTGAATCCCCCATTATCAACATCCTGGGGGTCACCATTGACCAGAAACTGAACTGGACCAGCCACATAAATGCTGTGGCGACAAGAGCAGGTCAGAGGCTGGGAATTCTGTAGCGAGTAACTCACCTCCTGTCTCCCCAATGCCTGTCCACCATCTACAAGGCACGTCAGGAGATGGAATACTCTCCACTTGCCTGGATGGGTGCAGCTCCAATCACACTCAAGAAGCTCGACACAATCCAGGACAAAGCAGCCCACTCGATTGGCACCCCATCCACCTCCTTCAATGTTCACTGCCTCTGCCACAGAGGCACAGTTGCAGCAGTGTGTACCATCTACAAGATGCACTGCAGCAACTCACCAAGGCTCCTTCAACAGCACCTTCCAAACCCACAACCTCTACCACCTAAAGAACAAAGGTAGCAGATGCATAGGAACCCCACCACCTGCAAGTTTCTCTCCAAATCACACACCATCCTAACTTGGAACTATATCGCCGTTCCGCCACTGTCACTGGGTCACAATCCTGGAACTCCCTTCCTAACAGCACTGTTGGTGTACCTACACCCCAAGGACTGCAACAGTTCAAGAAGGCAGCTCACCACCACCTTCTCAAGGACAATTAGGGATGGACGATAAATGCTGGCCTAGCCAGCGACGTCCACATCCCCCGAACGAATAAAAAAATACAAAAAAAGGTATTGCACGTCTGTTGTGTTCCCTCTCCTGTGTGATGGCCTGTTGAATGTTCTCTGCCTCAGCATCTTTTGTGTGAAATAAAAACAAGAAATGCTGGGAATACTCAGCAGGTCTAGCAGCATCTGTGGAGAGAGAAGCAGACCCTTTTATTTTTTGCCAGTTCTGAAGAGGGTCACTGACCTGAAACGTTAACTCTGCTTCTCTCTCCGCAGATGCTGCCAGACCTGCTGAGTATTTCCAGCATTTCTTGTTTTTATGTCAGATTTCCAGCATCCGCAGTATTTTGCTTTTATCCTTTGTGTGAATGTCCTCTACTAACACATCATTGTTTTCCTTTTCATCTCCCACAGAGAACCTCCGTGTTAATGCAATAGGTGGAGACTATCCCCGATACAATGAAGACTCTGCTATACACTCTGTGGCATGGGTGGCAGTGCCTATAATGATCACCCTCATTCTAGTCATAGCTCTGCTGCTGGTCAACCAGAAGAAGCAGTGGATCCCGGTGCCCTGTTACAGAACTCCTACAAAGGTACAGTGTCCCTGACAAATTCTTCATTCTGAGCTTGCTCTTAAATCTTGGCTAAGGTAAAGTATGTGGGGGAGTTTTTTTCTGCAGTATGACAGTCCAAATAAATCTCAGAAACTTCTACTCCTCCAGCATGTAGTACTGTTTGCTTCAGAGTTTCAGAATGTTCAAATCACTTAGTCTAATTATGGGTGTTAATTGTCAACTACTTGGGGGTGAAGTTGAATCATTTTGTCAAAGACCCAAATGATTTGGTACTCACACTGATCTTTTTCACTGAAATTATCAAACGGACAGATTTCAGCACCACTGGTTCTCAAGCCACAAGTTATGGCTGATGTGAATTTGCACCATATTATGGCCATGATGACCTTGTATAAACAGCTATGTACAGCTTGCAGAATAACGTGAATGCAAATTCAGCTTGGGGTTAAAATGAGAGTGAGTCTCTGCAAAGAGCTGTAAACAGCAGTGTAATATATTTGGTGACCCCATCTGGTTGGGGTTTGGGTGGGTGGGTAGGAACCTAGAGGAGAATGTCCATCTGGCTTGTCCTGGATGTCACCTACCTGTACCTAAAGTTCTGATTCTGTCACTTGTCCCCCAGTGGATCAATACATTTGCCCGATGGATAACTTGAGCTCTACAGATCAGTTAGATCGCTGTTTCCTTTCTCCATTCTGAGCCGGATCAGTTTTTTGTTATTAAGTGACCCGCATGTGGAAGAATGCGTGCATTATTTGAGCATGGAATTGGGCTCAGCTGCGATGCCTGGGGTCGGATAGTAAGATAACGCTCAATGTGAACATTCGAATTAGGAGCAGGAGCAGGAGTAGGCCACTCGGCCCCTTGAGCCTGCTCCGCCATTCAATAAGTTCATGGCTGAATTGATTACTCCACATTACCGCCTACCCCCGATAACCTTCCACCCCCTTGCTTATCAAGAATCTATCTACCTCTGCCTTAAAAATATTCAAAGACTCTGCTTCCACTGCCTTTTGAGGAAGAGAATTCCAAAGACTCACCACCCTCTGAGAGAAAAAATTTCTCCTCATCTCTGTCTTAAATGGGCGACCCCTTATTTTTAAACAGTGACCCCTAGTTCTAGATTCTCCCACAAGGAGAAACATCCTTTCCATATCCACCCTGTCAAGAGCCCTCGGGATCTTATATGTTTCAATCGAGCTCACAGGGGAATAATGGGTGAGTTTTTAGAGGGTAACTGGTACCCATACCCCAGTGGAGGAGGCCTGCACCTTTGGGAGAGGAGGAAGCAAGTGAGAAAATACTTCAATAGACCTGCCCTTGCTGCCATATTCCAAGTTGAGCCTTCAGCCAACTTGGTGGTTATCAGCAGGTTATTCAGTGTAAATTGGCATGGTAATAAGCCATAGTGTAATTTGAAAAGCAATTGTAAATGTAACTATTCCAAATTTCTATAAAATAAAAAAGCCTGTGTCCCGTCTCAAGTAATTGAGTGGAGTGTTTCTCCCAACATTTAAAGGGTCCTTAATTTGAAAAGAACTGTTACATTCCCTTTTAACATCCCACTTGTTGGGTTTTTTAAAATCAAATATTTATACTTTAAACAGAAAGCACTGTTGACTTTAGAATAATTGACTGGGAAGGGTTACTGAGCTGAGCACTGTGAGAGAGCTGAATTAACACATGGGATTGGTTGCTGAATCACTCTGGGTTAATTACTGCACCTTTCCTGTTGTTTATTCAGTTCCATAACTCCTCAAAGCCAATTACCTTAATGTGCTTGGCAACTACTGTTTAAGGAAAGCTAGTAATAAGAAACAGGGGGTTAAAAAAAAAGGATGTGCAGATTCTTAGTTCTTGGTTTTAAAAGGAGGATGGATGGTGAATCTCACTCTTTATGTGGTAAATGTAGAAATATAAGGGCTGATTTTAGTTTGCAGAGGCGGGGGTGGAAGACAATGGGTGGTAGTGGATTGCCTGCCTGTTATATCTTCTGCCCATTTTAACTTTCTGTGAGAATAATGCAACAGGATATACAACGTGCTGTCCAGCTGCTGCCTCCAAAAGTTAAAATCAACCCTGCATAAACATAGACACAAAGCACTGACTCAGGCTCCCCATGACACTTACAGCCTTTAATAGTCTTAATTGCTGACATTGCTGTTGGTAAATGCACTGCCCATTACTGAAATCTAGCAGCCAGGAAGGTCCCAGGTTGAAGTACTGGGCAAGGCTGAGTTATCTGATCTCAGACAGGGCGGCTATACAAGGTTTCATGGAAGTTGGCCTATTTGCTTATTTCGTAGCTCTGTTACCTGGAAGTCAGAAAACCACACCTAGCTTACACACTGGAAAGTTGGACTGTACCCAGTGAGAATCTGAGACTTTGGGAAGGGAAGAGATAATCCTTAATAATAAACAATAACAAAAATGAATGGTACCTCTGAGCATTTCTGAAATTAGAAGTAATTTGCTGTGTAATTGCAGGGCTCATTGAGAAAACCAAAAAATCTATTTTATTCTTTTCCACCAGGAACTCTAAGCCCACATTTCTGTCTCCCCTCCCAATTGCTCACTGAGGTTCTACCAACTAGTGCACAGCCCTGGTACCCCTGTTCAGCCCTGGGCTGAGCTTCAAACCCTGTGTTATATATATCACAAAAACTGCTTATTCCCATCGCCACAGCATTGGCCGTCTCTGCTTCTAACTCGCCCTCCATCACAGGTAAAATCCTTATCCACACTTGCATTAGGTCAAGCTGCAACTTCTCCAACACTCTGCTCAGAAACTTCATGATGTACACCCAACAGGAACTCCAAATCACCCACACTAAGGCCGGGATTTTATCTGGGCGACACTGGGTCTTGACCACTGGCAAAAGCGCCAGCGAGAACCCCGTGTCGCCCCTGCTGTGGGAAGCCCGCCAGATCACGTGCCAATTAGGCACACAAGTGAACAGCGGTGGGCCTTCCCCGGGATCAAGGACCCTGACTATGGAAGTCCCGCCCTCTGAGAGCTGCTGTCCAATCAGAGGCCAGCAGCTCTTTCACTGAGCAGTGCCACCACAGAGGCGATGGCTGTTGCCAGTGAAGCACTCACCCAAAGCCCTGGACCCAGGCCACAGGTAAGTAGGAAGCTCAGCGGCAAGGACAGGGGTGTGGTTTTCAGCGGGTCCCCCTTCCCCGTGCCAGGTCTCTCGATCAGGCTTGACATGTTCCCCATGCGGCAACAGGCTTGCCTGCCGCTGTGCTAATACTGGTGGCGGTGGGATGAAGCCCTTAATTGGGCATTAATTGCTCACTTAAGGGCCTCAATTAGCAGCGAGGCAGGAAAGCCTCCAACCCCGATGCAGGGGGCAGCATAAAAGTCCCCCCTTACATCTCTCCTCCCCATCACCCTGTCTAGTTGTTCTCCACTGGCTCCCTTTAGAATCATACAGTACAGAGGGAGGCCATTCAGCCCATTGTGCATTGATGGCTCTTTGAAAGAGCTATCCAATTAGTCTCACTCCCACCACCACCCCCCCAACTCTTTCCCACAGCCCTGCAAATTTTTCCTTTGTAACTATATATCCAATTCCCATTTGAAAGTCGCTGTTGAATCTGCTTCCACCATCCTTTCATGCACTGCGTATAAAAGATTCTCCTCTATCTTGCCTTCAGCTCCATCCAATGGCCTCGCCCGAGCCAATATTCTCTGACTTTATGTTCCAGCCAATGCTCTTCGGTCTTGCACCACAAGCGAGCCTTCAACTGCTTGATTGCTCGACTGTTGAACTCACCTTCTAAACTTCTCCATCATTTTTCTACAGCTGACTTTCCTCTCTCTGTGAAGCATCTTTGATCTCTTTACTACATTAAAGGCCCTGTACAAATGCACATTGTTGATGTTAAGAGTTGGTTGCTTGTCAAAGACCTTGCACTAAACTACAGCATTTGCAAGATTGGGCTGAGTCATTCTGCAAAACTTCATTTGTATTTATTGTACAGAGATTTGCAGCTGAAAAGAACAGAATCTGAGTGAACAAAATAAAAAATTCAGAAAATGGGAGATTCACAGCATTAAGCGGGAGTGAGTGCCAAATGAATAGCCTTTGTTTATCCATTCGTGGGATGTGAGCGTCGCTGGCAAGGCCAGTATTTATTGCCTATCCCGAATTGCCCTTGAGAAGGTGGTGGTGAGCTGCCTTCTTGAACAGCTGCAGTCTGTGTGGTGTAGTGTGTGTGCGTGCGTTAAAATGTAGATCAAATACCAAAAAGATGGTGAAATATAAACGTGAGTGAGAGAAAAAAAGATCAGGCTTTGATATAACCAAGTTGATGCTTAAAGGATGGAAATATATATATAAAAGTTCTGTGTCCAGTTTCATAATGCAGGCATCATATTTCAAAATGTAATCGTAGAGATGCCAATCTTTGTAAGAAAAAGATAAACACGTCCAATAATAAACATGGAGCCTGAAATTTAACATTTTATTGAGAAACTAGGGGCTAGAAATTGACTACAATGATCTGATACTGCCCCCCATCCCTCTTCCGTCTGAGATGAATTGCTGTCCCCAGATTTACTTTGATCGGCACAGGGCGGCACAGTGGTTAGCACCGCAGCCTCACAGCTCCAGTGACCCGGGTTCAATTCTGTGTACTGCCTGTGTGGAGTTTGCAAGTTCTCCCTGTGTCTGCGTGGGTTTCCTCCGGGTGCTCCGGTTTCCTCCCACATGCTAAAGACTTGCAGGTTGATAGGTAAATTGGCCATTATAAATTGCCCCGAGTATAGGTAGGTGATAGGGACAGGTGGGGATGTGGTGGGAATATGGGATTAGTGTAGGATTAGTATAAATGGGTGGTTGATGGTCGGCACAGACTCGGTGGGCCGAAGGGCCTGTTTCAGTGCTGTATCTCTAAACTAAACTAAAGTTTTCGGTTTTGCCTGTTGGCTCAGAGCTTTAGTCCTGCTGTAAAACTAAGCTTCAAAGCTGCACGTAAGTTCACTCATGGAGCCAGGCAATGTGATTGCAGAGTTGGAACACCAATCTGCTGCTTCCCTTTTGTGTGTCACTGAAGAAATCTGCCATACAGTCACTTACAGCACCGAAGGAGGCCATTCAGCCCATCGAGTGCATGCTGGCTCTCCACAGAGCTATGCAGTCAGTCTCATTCCCCAGCTCGATCCCTATAGTCCTGCAAGTCTATTTCCCTCAAGTGGCCATCCAACTTCCTCTTGAAGTAATTAATTGTTTCCGCTTCCACCACCCTTGTGGGCAGCAAGTTCCAGGTCATTACCACCCGCTGTGTAAAAAAGTGCTTCCTCATACTCCCCCAGCATCTTTTGCGCAAAACTTTCAATCTGTGTCCGCTAGTCCTTGTACCATCAATAAATGGGAACAGTTTTTCTTTGTCTAACTTATCTAAGTCTGTCATAACCTTGTACACTTCTATTAAATCTCCCCTCAATCTCCTTTATTCTAAGGTGAACAATCCCAGCTTTTCCAACCTAACCTTGTAACTAAAATTCTCCATCCACAAAACCATTCTGGTAAATCTCCTCTGCACCGTCTCAAGGACCCTTACCACCTTCCTAAAGTGGGGTGACCAAAACTGGATGCAAAACTCTAGTTGGGCCCTAACCAGAGCTTTACAAATGTTCAGCATAATTTCCCTGTTTTTTGACTCAATGCCTCTATTTATGAAGCCCAAGATCCCATATGCTTTACTAACCACTCTCTCAATGTGTCCTGCCACCTTCAAAGATCAATGCACATGCACCCCCAGGTCCCTCTGTTCCTGCACACTCTTTAGAACTGTGCATGAAGTATATATTGCCTCTCCCTATTCCTTCTGCCAAAATACATCATCTCACACTTGTCAGTATTAACTTTCATCTGCCCATTCTGCTAGTCTATCTATGGCCTGTTGCAGGCAGTTCATATCATCCTCACTGTTTGCCACACCTCCAAGTTTGGTGTTGTCAACAAATTTTGAGATTCTACTCTGTATTCCAAGATCCAAGTCATTTATATAAAACAAAAAAAGCAGTTATAGAGTTATACAGCACAGAAACAGGCCCTTCAGCCCATCATGTCAGTGCAGGCCATCAAGCACCTATCTATTCTAATCCCATTTTCCAGCACTTGGCCCGTAGCCTTGTATGCTGTGGTGTTTCAAGTGCTCATCTATAGTGATCCCAGCACTGACCCTTAGGGAATACCACTACCATCGTCCAGTCTGAAAGACAGCCATTTGCTACGACTCACTGTTTTCTGTCCTTAAGTCAATTTTTTATCCAAATTGGACACTGACCCTCCTATTCCATGAGCCTCAATTTTGTTAACCAGCCTTTTGTGTGGTACCTTTACAAAATCAAATGCCTGTGCGTCAAGTTCCCTTCCTGGCTCACTCTATGTACCCAGTGTGCAGATGAACCATACCCAGTAAGAAGATCCCAAATTCAGTTTGTAGCCTGAGCTAAGTTAGTGGGTCTTAAATGGTGCAGTGATGGTGTTTCTGACCTAGAAAAAGCATCACATCAATCGGTTTGTGCTCCTGTTTGCTGTGCAGTAGCCCTCCTGAACAGTATCTGTATCTGTGCATGGAGGTCAGGTGGGGATCAAATTTGAAATGGCTGTGAAATGGCCCCAGTAGTGGGATAGCATGTGGACACAAAGACTATGATATCAACTTAACTGACCTGCTGGGAGCTGGCGGGTTGGTAAAGCACAGGGAACCCAGAGGTCAGGCTTCCCTACTCCACAGCCTGCGTGTAACAACACTGACCAGTTGGCCCACCCAAAAGCCAGCCTGATTGACAGATTTGGCTTCCAATCAGGTGGGGAACAGGTCAGTGAAGCCCGCAGGACAAGGTATGGGGTTGGGGGGGGGGGGGGGGGCTGCTGGGTGATCCCAGGGTCTGGAGACGACGGAGGCCTCAGTAGCAGGAGGATGGGGGTGGGAAGATCAGAGGCCTGGGTGGTGGGGGGCTGTCGGAGGCCTCACTGAGAAGGTCGGAATGGGGTGCCCGATCGCGGGGGTTACCCAAGCAGACATGCTGGATCCAGGACTTAGCTCCTGGATCTGGTCACCCTCACTTGTGTGTAGCTGCCAGGTTTCCTGAGGCTTAGGAAATCTGGCCGTCCACAATTTAAATTCAAAAAGTGGAATAACAGTGAGGCCTGCAGCCTCATTCTAATATTTAAAGCACCAACCCGCCTCCTGGGAATGGGTGGGTAACCCACCCATTCTTGCCTCTATTAAAGCCGGAAGTGGGTGGGTTGGAGACGGGATTCTGACTTTTAACCGTCCATATCCAATACAAACCTGTGGTTAAAGTTTCCCTGTGGAGTGTCAGTCCTCACATATGGGGAACAGAAGTGAGTAATGGGTCTTTCCGTGTCTGCGGAACCATAGCTCAGGACCCACAGGAGAGGATTAAAGCAAGATTGGGGCAGGAAGGAAAGTATTGGTGAACAAAAAGGGACAGGTGAAAATTTGTGCACACGGTAAAGAAATTGATGTACTTGTTTTGAGAGATTGGGAATGACTCCAACTAAGTGTTGTTTATCCTGTTCTAACAGCCTTCATGTCTGAACAACCAGCTGGTATATGTGGACTGTAAGAAAGGAACCATGGTGCAGGTGGACAGCTCCCAGAGGATGCTGAGAATGGCAGACCCAGACTCCAGACACAGTGGTTTCTACAGCATGCCAAACACAAAGCAAAACAACTTACAAGTGGACAGCTTCTATCAGACGGTGTGATACACCTCTCTATGCAGAAAGACTTTTTCTTTACCCGCTACAAAAAAAACACAAAAAAAATCACAAAAAAAAACAGCTACAATTGTGCACTTGCTTAATGGACTGTATTGGGTTTGTGAATTCATGTACAGCTCTGAGACTTTATAACGGGATGGGCTCCGTTTCACTCCTACAGTGTGCCAGAGAGAAAAAAAATCATTCCCGCTTTTCCTTGTGATATTTGACCAAGTGTTTCCTAGAACACTTTAGCACCAAAGTTAAAGTTACTATGGTTTTTTCTGCATGTAATATATAGCTGTAGAGAGGAGAAGGACATTGTGGAAGGAGAGTCCTTTCAGATTGACTACCAAACAGCAACTTTCCAAGTTTGTAGACTCTCTAAGTTTTCTCGCTCTCTGTACCCGTTAATGACAAAGCCTAACCCACTGAAAACTAGAAAGAAAGAGCCCTTGGCATGAATATCCTAGAGTGTGCCACAAGTACAAACTATATAAGACAGCCAACATGGTCCCAGGCCTACGATAGAGACAACGTTTTCTGTACACATGGAAACTTAAGATAATATGGATTTTTTTTTGTTGCTGTTGTTGTTTATAAGAGCATGGCAAATGTTAAGGGTGGGTTGTCTGAGGCCATCTTAAAGTGTACTGTGTGCTGCTTTTTAATGGCCAGTTGGTTGGCAAGGACAGCGCGAGGCTGCAGCCTAAACTTCCTTTTTTTTGTTTTGTATGATATTAGCACTGGATCATGTAAAAGATACTACCAGAGATGAGGACAACCACAGCAGGCTTTTCCCTGCAAGCCGCCAGCCCCTCTGGTGGGTTCCTAAGAGTTTCGGAAGGTGGAAATAGAAGAAACTTTGTTGGACAAAGTTCCTGCTCGATATTAAAAGAGAAAAAAAGACTGGGTTTTGTACTTATTGGTATGCAGACTAGAGACTGCTTCCGTGGTAGGAAGCTCCGTAATTATATATTACTCAAGCACCTTTTTTGAAGCTCAGAAAAAGGAGATTATGCTTTGTGAAACATTAGCATTATAGGAATATTTATGTTAATATATATTATGCTAAAACAAAAGTATTTGTACATATATATAATTTTCTATGTTTTCCCGTTTAATGTATTTATATCTTAGAGAGATTTTATCCAGTTTAAAAAAAATTAGCTTAACAGGCATTCCATTTTAGTGCTTGATGGCTCACAGGACTCGCGAAAGGAAAGAGCATCTCATTTTACCTAAGATTTTGTGCCTTTTTGCTGACGGCTTCAGCATTGCTCTCGCTACTTCTGATTTCAGCCTACAAAGGGCTTTAAAGATCGCAAAATGGGTCTCACAGTTATCCATAATACAGTACCAATGCTCACCAATCTTGAAATTTCTTTTCCCTTAGAAGTCACTCTTTCTTTTGTCCAGCTAGTATGTTGTCAGTTAACTAGTACAGTTTATTGTGTCAGTCTGTTGTTTGATTCCTGTTGCAGTTTAACCATGAGGATATTATGCACTGGGCAGCATTTTTTTTTTGGATCCTGTTAGAAACTGTGTGCTTTGTATTTATTTGTATTTTTTATTCCCTACCTGCGGAATGTTTGACGGACAGTTTTCCTCTTCCAGTTCCCACTGGAATGCACCAGGCTCTCTTTATCAAAAAAGAAGTCTTCCCCAATAGCTGAGTGAATAAATGCACAGCCTGGTGTAGCACTAAGCTCACAGGACAGGGAGGCCCCAGTCTGAATTTGTAGGCCATGCTTGAAATAGCCCCTCTCAGACAGGGCTGCAGTAGGGAGGCTAACATAGGCTGCCACGTCCACGGTTTGGGGAGGGAATCAATCAGCCAGCATTCCTGCTTCCGAGCACCTTCCCCTACTGGGAGGTGGATACGCCTGGAGGTTGGCCGAGGACAGGATCAGGCTCTGCTGTGATGTTGCTCTTCTGAGGTCACATTGTTGGCTGGCACTCATTGTCTAAGCACACATGAAGAATGCCTTCTTCGAGAAGGTACCAAAGCAAACATCATGCATAGAATAATGGCCTCGCAAAAACACACCGCTTCAGGAAAGGAGGGGGGATGAAAGAAAATTGCAATACGCTAAATGGAATTAATCAGATTGCCCAAGGTTATGAAATCTGCACTGTGACTCCACATCCTCAGTGATGTCAATCTGCATTTTAACTCACCTTGCTCTCTCCTCTGAGTTCACTGCCCTCCCAAAATCTCTCGCTCCATGTAAACTCTCCTAACTTATATTCATGGCTTTCACTTGCCATCTTACATGGATGCTCTATTCCCATTGTCTCAGTCACAGACAAGGCCATCTCCGATCACTATGTTGTATCTCTCACCACTCAAATTCTGCTTCCAACCCCATTTCCTTTTACCTCCCCTGATAGAATCCCTTCCCCCAACTCCCGACTGTTGCCTTTGGCCCTCTATTCACATCTGTTGGACAGCTCTATCATTCCCTCATCTCTGCCTTTGATGCTCTTCTCTCCAGTAAAATCCTCATTCTCTCCCAATCTGGTCATTCCCCTGCTACTTGCTTCTTCAAGTCCAAGGGGCGCAGACTTAGACATATCTGGCACTCAGTTGGTCTAACCATTAACCACCAGATCCATTGGACCACACAAAGTACAATCAAGCCCGGTTCTTTGCTACTAAAACTGCTCACAACTCCAGGGCGGGCCTGGCGTCCAAGGATAACCTGCGGATTCTTTTCTCCACTAACTAACTATCTCCTTAAACCATTCCATCCTCACCTCCAACAGTGTAAGGAGCTCATGGACTATGTTTGTAACTAAGATTCAGATCAAACATCTAGTTTTGTCTGCTGTGCGTTCCCCCTTCCCTTGTTGTCCATGCCAAGGATCTCCCCCTGCCCTTGCCCTGGACTTGTATCTTCCAGTTTCTCTCCTAGCTCTCTTTAAGGCCTCTCCGAGCTCATCTTGTCTACGAGATCCACCTCCTGATCACTCAATCCTATTACCACTGAACTGCTGATCACCTGACTTCCCTTCCCGGCTCCCATGCTGACTAACATTGTAAACAGTCCCCTCTGCTCAGGTATTGTTGTTCCCCCCGCCCCCGTCCCCTGTTAGAACCATCATCAGCACCCTTTTCCTCAAAAGCACATCTTTGACCCCTCTGTCCTTGCAAACTACCACCCCCATCTCCAAATTCACTTTCCTCTCCAAAGTCCTTGAATGTGTTGTCACCTCCCAAATCCTTCCCACCATGTATCAACCTCTCCAATCAGGTTTTGCCTTCTTCCACCTCTGGCCTTTTACTCATCTCCGCTATCCTTTTGCCCCACAATTGGCGGCCATGCTTCCAGTCGTCAAGGCCCTAAACTCTGGAATTCCCTCCCTAAACCACTCTACCTCTCTCTCCTCCTTTAACACGCTACTTAAAACCTACCTCTTTGACCAAGCTTTTAGTCACCCATCCTAATAACTCCTCCTTTGACTCAGTGTCAGTTTTTGTCTGATGTGGCTCCTCTCAAGCACCTTGTGATGGATTCTTCCGATGTTAAAGGTGCTGTGCAAATTGATTGAGGGAAACGGATGAGTTTTTTTCCAGTGCAGATTGTATTATGGGTAATTGTGAAGAGCTCCAGACGACATTGAAGGCATCACAAACACGCATTACCTGAAAAGTTTGAGGGAGAGAGACAAAATAAATGGCATGCTTCCTGTTACCGAAGAGTTACTAACAAAAGAAGAACTACTGGAATGTTGGCATTGATAAGCTGGACTTTTTTTTTTGTAGTATGCCTATTAGTGGTTATAACTTACTAAATGTATTAAAAAAGACAGGTCTTGGCACTTTTTGTCCTAATTACCCCTTTTATGTGTAATACCTTTTTAAAGTGCTTTCATGAGAGAATCCATTACCCAGTTTGCTTTAATGTGAAAACGTTTGTACTTTTGTTTCGTAGTGGAATTCTCAAGTATTGTTGTAGATACTTGGGGGTCAGAGCTTGCTGAACTTGAAGCTGAAAAAAAAAGAATCTAATTTATTGTTTGACCTAATTTATTAATCTGAAGATTAATGAAAAGTTAGAACATTGCAAGATGTACGGTTTTTTGCGTTATTTGTACGGGAGGAAAAGAAAGGTTTAATTAAGGGTCGAGATTTTTCCTGTCTACGTGACTTTTTCATTTTTCCCACCAAACGATGTTTATTTCCTGAACCTTATCTTCCCTGCTGTCTCTCCCTCCTCTCCCCTCCCCTTCTGTCACTAACCTTCCCCACTTGCATACAGGCATGGTATTCTTCCTGTCGAGTCAACAGAGAATTGCTCTGTCAAGACCAGTTGTTCATTCCTTTCCCAACCAAAAGAGTTATGTTGAGAAATGTTTTTTTTAACAGGTATTGTTCACTGCTTGTTCTTTTTTGTGATTGTGGTTGAATTCTGGAGGAGACAAAAAAAACTAACAGGATGCAGGACATATGGGGTAAGATGCTTTTTTTTAATATTAGAGGGGAAAAAGATTGCTGTCCACTACGTACTGTATCCATTACACTCTTGTACTTTGGTTACTGTTGTGCTAATGTAAAATAATGCAAAATATTTCTAAAATAGATGCGTATGTGGCACTTGGAGTGCACTGCAGTTCCGCAGTTTGCTTGTTTACTTTTTTTTTTAAATGTAAGGCATTTTCTTGTAAATTTGCTCTTGACAGCACAATAAACAAAGTTAAACACACTCCTACTGTTTATGGTTGTGATCCTGAGCAAGCCTGAATTTGGAGTGGTCATTTCATGTCTACCTCCCAAGGCAAGTCCAGGTCGCTGAGTTGAAGGTTGCATTTAGTCTATTATGAGATAACATTGGGCTCGTCCAACTTTGAACCAGCCTGATACCTTTCAAGCGAGGGACCCAGGCACAATGCAAAATGTCTTTTTTCCTGTCTTTCAGATGAGACATTAAACCACTGCCTTGTTCATTTAAACTTTAAAGGTCAAAGGAGTTTTCCCAAATCCCTGCCCATTCCCAACTCAGCCAGAAACACATTAATGGCCTAGAAATTCCATCACGCTGCATCTGTTTTAGAGGTGTTAAAAAACAGGTACCTAAGGGCTGCTCCATAGGCAGCCAGAGTGGGCGGAAGGATGAAAAGACCTCATTAAAACGCCCTAGGATCTTCCTGTGAATTTGGACTGAACCATCGCCTGAGTCATCACATAACTTACTCAGTAACTCATGGTGCTCACAGGCAGCAAGAAGCTGTCAGCAGCGCTATTGAAAGGGCTCATCCACAACATACAGCTTAGTTGCTGGTTTATCCTTTTTATGTTGCTAGTGAACGGCTGAGTTTATTTTAACTAATGCAGTAATGAGTGATCTGCTAGACTGCCCTTGTAGCTGGAGAATGAGGAGGAGCAGCCAAGAAGACAGGAGAGAAGAGGGAGGAGTAAGGCAGGTGCAGGAAACCACAACGGAAGCGAGTCATCAGGGCAGCAATGCTCATACTTCAGCTTCACTGAGGAGCAATGTATGAGGCAACTTCGCTTCAAAAAGGAGGATGTCACTGAGCAGTGTCACCTTTTGCCACCACACGTGTCCTGAGGCTTCTGAACTTCAACTGAGGACATTTCGGATGGCTGTAGTGGTGACCTCAAGCAACTCTGGCCCTTGAGGGCCTGGGAACTGCAAATTGTAGAAGCTCTGGGAGGACCTGGGAAGTCTGGCTCATTTGCCTATGTGGCACTAAAAAGGGCCCTGATGGAGTGGGTGGAAGCGAAGTCGGCATACTCTCAAACTGTGAGAAGTGCCTCACCCATGGGCCCAAGGCTGCTCTCCTATGGTGACACCTCAGCACTCCTACATCTCTGCAATAGGACAGAGTGTAAAAGTAATTTTATGTGCTGTAAACCCCTGTCACACTGCCAAGATGGTGGCAATCTGAGCTACCACGGCAGCAGTGTGAGCTACCATGGTAGCTGTCAATAAATGCACCAGAAGAGTAAGTTGTGAAGACGACATAAGGAATCTGCAAAGTGATATTGATAGGTTAAGTAAGTGGGAAAAGATTTGGCAGATGGAATATAATGTGGGAAAGTGTGAACTTGTCCACTTTGGCTGGAAAAATAGTAAAGAAACATATTATTTAAATGGAGAGAGATTTCAGAACTCTGAGATGCAGAGGGATCTGGGTGTCCTAGTACACAAAACACAAAAAGTTAGTATGCAGGTACAGCAAGTTATTAAGAAGGCAAATGCAATGTTGTCATTTCTTGCAAGAGGAATGGAATATAAAAGTAGAGATTTTTTGCTACAATTGTACAGGGCATTGGTGAGACCACATCTCGAGTATTTATTTATTTAGAGATACAGCACTGAAACAGGCCCTTCGGCCCACCAAGTCTGTGCCGACCAACAACCACCCATTTATACTAATCCTACATTAATCCCATATTCCCTACCATTCTCCTACCACCTACCTATTGTGTACAGTTTTGGTCTCCTTACTTAAAGGATATAATTGCATTGGAAGCAATTATGAGAAGGTTCACTCGACTGATTCCTGGGATGAAGGGGTTATCTTAAGGGGAAAGGCTGGACAGGTCGGGCCTGTATCCATTGGAGTTTAGAAGGATGAGAGGTGATCTTATTGAAACATATAAGATCCTGAGGGGACTTGACAGGGTGGATGTTGAAAGGATGTTTCCCTTTGTGGGAGAGACTAAAAATAGGGGCACAGTTTAAAAATAAGGGGTCTCCCATTTAAGACAGCGATGACGAGAATTTTTTTCTCTCAGAGGGTCGTGAGTCTGTGGCACTCTGTTCCCCGGACAGCAGTGAAGGCAGGGTGATTGAATGCTTTTAAGGCAGAGGTAGACATTCTTGACAAACAAGGGAGTCTAAGGGTCTCGGGGGTTAGGAAGGAAAGTGGAGTTGTGTGCACAAACAGATTGGCCATGATCTTATAGAGTGGCTGAGCAGGCTCGAGGGGCCGAATAACCCACTCCTGCTCCTGGATCGTATGTTGTGTTCATGGAGCTGACCACACACTCCATGTTGGACAGAAGGATTTTTATGCTCTGTGCAAGGACTCAACACAAGTTGGAGCTGCACTCCTCGATGCTCAGAACCATTGCACGCTAACTCACTGATAGGCTGAATCTAGCACCTGCATAGGCTGAGTCTAGCACCGCAGAATGTCCATGAGCCTTCTTCAGTACAGAAGCAAAGTACTGCGGATGCTGGAAATCTGAAATAAAAACAGCTCTTGCAGGAAATACCCAGCAGGCCTGGCAGCATCTGTGGAGAAAGAAACAGAGTTAGCATTTCAGTAGCCTGGTCCCTGAAAGTCAGTCTCTGGGTCCTCTGCAGCAGAATTAGTATTTGACCTCACCTTCCAGTCGCATCCTGTTCTCCTGCCCTAGCTTCTGTGCTTGGTAAGTCACGACGTGCAGATATCTCCTCTGCCCTATTGTTTGAAGTATGCATGGGGCCATCTTCACGAAGGCTGGCCTGTTCCTGAAGTGGCACAGAATATCCACATTGTCAGCACCTGAAATGAAATGAAGGAGCAGGACAAGCATTAGCTTTCCTGTGAACATGCTGATGACCACTGCTGCAGCTTGTCAGGCAGGGTATATAGACTGAGATAGAAGTAAGAAGGGAAAAAGAGGATAAGGTGTGAAGACACCCTGCGCGCCGTCTCTTCCAGCATTGCCACTCACTACAGCCATGCTCAGGGGTTGGCAACATGTCCATACATGGACAGCAGTGTCCATGCTAAAAGATTTTGAGGTCCGTGACTGATAATTTCAGGGATGAGAAATTTCCAATTAGCTTCTGCTTTCCGACGAGAGTGGCTGTAAAATAAAATCACACTGTCAGTTTCACAGCTGATAGATGCTAAGAGCGGGAACGGCGGTTTCCAAATTTCAGACAGCTTCGGGGTTTTCTGGCGGGTTCTATTTTTTTTAAAAAGCCGTCGGAATACCCCGAAGCTGTTCAAAGTTCGGAAGCTGCTGTTCAATAGTCAGGAGGGGAGAGACAGAGAGATGGGTGAGAGACAGGGAAGAGAGAGAGAGGGGGGGAGATAGTGACTAAACATTTTATAACTGAATAATACATGCAGTAACAACTGCTTAATTATTTGCAGAAAAACGTTTTGTTAATTATCTTGTCAGAGCTGAATCGCAATCGACAGTAATAAACTGAGATATAGACATAAGTGAATTTAAGAATTTAAGAGAATGGCTTTATTGGAGGAACTGAGGAGCACTCTTTATTTGTAATTTTGTTTATCTAATTTTGTCACTAGCTTTGGTGAGCAAATGACATTTTTCCCATGAGAGATTCTGTTGTTTCTGTATTTTAGAATCCAGGACCCAGTTTAAAAGCCTGTCAAGATGAATAAACTAGTCTTGGCTACCTACCATTAATCTCTCTGTCCCTTCCTGTCCAACTCTGCTTTTCTGTTTTACTGAAATACTATCTGCTCCATCCTATAAAATTCCCCCTTTTGTTGGCTGCCCTGTCTTCAGACACATATTACAAGCAGTTGGAGAAGTTGCACAAACATTGACCATCACAGGTTAAATTGTCTTGTGACAGCAATGTGAGAAATGGTCCGTCTTCCTATTGCTGATTTTTCTGCTGCATCACCTCAATAACCGCAATAACAATCCTCTCCTTGTGTTTCATTGTTTATTGGATGTATTTGCACTGCTGACAAAATGTGAATCCATAGAGGTCATCTGATAAGGTCCATCTACCCCACCCCCCCACCCCGTGACATGATGTTACTAGATCTATTCTGTCACCAAAAGTAATTAGCATTGGCATTGCATACTGTTTTGCTTGCTAGCTAGCTAATACAGTTGTGCTGCTCTCCATTGATATTTGTATGCGTAGCTACTTTATAGGGCGAAATGTGTTTTAACTCGGACTGTATTTTGATGGCATTGGATTGGCTATACACTTTGGCGTGATTTTACAACTCCCCAATGAGCGGGCTGGGGGGGGCCCACCCCACTACAATTTTACGCAGGGCAGCGGAGCTGAGAAACGGCCCGCCTGCCCCATGCCAAATAAGGCCCTTAAGTGGCCAATTAACTGCCACTTAAGGGCCTCCTCCCACCACCGCGGGTATTTTACACTCAGCAGCTGGACAGCAAAGGCCCCAAGAACCCCACCTGGTAAAACCTTCCTGCGGGCTAGGGGTAGGGGGCCCTCCTGATCGGGCAACCTGTGCCCCATGGAGGGCCACCCCCAAAGCCCCAGCTGCCCCCAACGCACAACATGGGCTCCAATTGACCCCCCCCCCCCCCACTTGCCACGCCGAGGCCCAGCCAATTGCCCCCGGTGAGGCCCTAAAAACTTACCTGAGTTCCGGGGCCGTCCTTCCTGTTGCCTTCGATAGCTGGGTGTATTCCCAGCAGTGGCCATGCTCCCTGTGGCGCTGCTGGAGCGAAGAGCTGCCAGCCCGCTGATTGGCCAGCAAGGAGGTGGAAGTCCTGCCCAAGACCAATTAAGGGCCTGAGGAGCGAAATATCCCAGCCTGGCTCCCCAGGCCCAGAGGAGGCGGGCTCGCCACTGACTTTTCAGCAAGTGGGCGGGGCCTCCCAGCCAACGTAAAATTCTGGCTTTTATACACAGATTAATTGCCCCCATATCTATGGCTGAGTCAATAATTTTGTCAAATGTCCATGGTGCAACATGACGGTGCCTATCCTTGGCCACGCCCCTCCTCCTAAGCATCCTGTTTTCCACCACCAGGGATTGGATGAGCAGCCGGGTTCAGTCTCCTGCCACATACTGACCTCCTTCTGCAAGAAAGAAGGGAATGTGTTAGTGACATCCTTGTGAGGTGTTTCGAGAATGTGCCCTGCCATGGTAGACAGGTTTCTATGTAAAGTTTAAGATGTGAGATATGGGGAAGTGAAGGTTGCAATAACAGTAAGAGTAGGAACTGCAGAGTGTGTGAGTAAGAGGACAAAGATATGGAGTGAAGTATGGTGCATTGAGTGCAGGAAAGTAAAGTGTTGGGGATAATTTGAGTTCTTTTGGGCCTCCTTATCTCGAGAGACAATGGATACGCGCCTGCAGGTGGTCAGTGGTTTGTGAAGCAGCGCCTGGAGTGGCTATAAAGGCCAATTTTAGAGTGACAGGCTCTTCCACAGGTGCTGCAGAGAAATTTGTTTTTCAGGGCTGTTGCACAGTTGGCTCTCCCCTTGCCCCTCTGTCTTTTTTCCTGCCAACTACTAAGTCTCTTTGACTCGCCACATTTTAGCCCTGTCTTTATGGCTGCCCGCCAGCTCTGGCGAACGCTTGCAACTGACTCCCACGACTTGTGATCAATGTCACACGATTTCATGTCGCGTTTGCAGACGTCTTTAAAGCGGAGACATGGACGGCCGGTGGGTCTGATACCAGTGGCGAGCTCGCTGTACAATGTGTCTTTGGGGATCCTGCCATCTTCCATGTGGCTCACATAGCCAAGCGTGGCTGAAAGTATGAGCAGAGCATAAGAGAGCAGAATTCTTACCTTGACAACTGTGGTGAGGTCATTGAACTTTTTTCTACATTCTACCCATCGATGTTCCTATGTCCTGGGAGCTATGTTCCTGGCATTGACCTCCTTTGCAACCTTCTCCCACTGACGACAGAGTACTGCCTGTAGAGATTTCTGTTCCCCCAGAAGGAACAGGATCTCCCACCACCTGGATAAGGTCCATCAACATGGCATCAGGGAACCTAAGAGCTTGATCTACAGGTGTTGCAACCATGTCTTCCTCAGGCACCTTCTCTTCTGTCTGCAGCCAGAAGGCACTCCCCTATAAGAAGTGGTCAGTGAAGCTCAATTTTGACCCCACCAAACTAGCACACAAGTCAATACAGGCCTGAGTCATGAAAATGAGCAGGAAGCACCAATTTTAACGTCCCTGCAACCACAAGAGTGGACTCATGCTGCGCTCTCTGCTCGCCTAGTTTCCGGATCAATTGAATATCTGATCCATTAACTTATTGTTCATTTCATTCAAAGGTCACTGCACATCAACAAAACAAAAGATTATGTGAAGCATTTTGACAGGATGAAGCTCTAAACACATATATTATTCATAATTTTCTTCCCTTCTGTATTTTATGATGTGGAAGCATTAATTCCTCAGGCTTTCAGTTCGACAAATGGGCAACTTAAGTACTTTATCAGTGGTGTTGAGATAGAGAAGATTGATGTTGAAAGATCAGGAATTTTAATGGACTCAAATCTCAAATATGGGAAACAGCAATCAACAAAGCAAATATCATGCTGAACTATCTCACCAGGTCAATGCACCTAAGTTAGGGAAAATGCTTAGATGTGGTCTGAATGTATTTAACATTTTAAGAATGCAAGACAGTGCCTTGAATAACAGCATAAAGAAACTAGTTACCTTTGGTCTGTATGGCCAAATCCATAACATTATGAGGAGGGAATTGAAAATTTAGGAGTGTTCACTGAAGCAGTGAAGTTAAGTGACGTCCAGTAGAAGAGTTCAAAATCATGAAAAGGCTTAAGGGTAGAACTAGTGAAATATTATTTCTACCGGTCAATAAACCAGAAACAATGGGGCATCAATATAGGTTTGGTACTGATAGCATAAAGGAGGGTTTAGAAGAAATGTTTTCACACAACAAGGTATTAGAGTATGGAAGCCATTTCAAAAAGTGTCTTTTGAGCCTTCGTCTATCATGACCTTTAGGAAGGCATTAAATAAACACTTTAAGAAGAAAAATATTAAGAGTACAGGGAATGAGCAATGAAATTTGATTATGATATAGTTCCTGGGCAGACTGGTCTCCTCTTGTGCTAAAATCTGCAGCTTAGACGTTGTTGTTTGTGTGCTGTCCGGGGGTTACTAAAAGTATTGGGAAAACTTTGTCCGATTCTTTAACCCCAGTATTGCTGATTTCAGCTGCAGGAGTAAATGGTGCAAACTATCACCCACACAGCAGGCTGAATACTGAAGAATCAAAACTGATTTAATCATAGAATCATAGAAATTTACAGCACGGAAGGTGGCCATTCAGCCCATCATGTCCATGTCGTCAGACAAGTAGCCATCCAGCCTAATCCCACTTTCCAGTTCTTGGTCCATAGCCTTGTAGGTTAGGGTACTTCAAGTGCATATCCAAGTACTTTTTAAATGTTATGAGGGTTTCTGCCTCTACCACCCTTTCAGGCAGTGAGTTCTAGATTCCCACCACCCTCTGGGTGAAAAGTGTTCTCCTTGAATCCCCCTAAACCTCCTACCTCTTACCCTAAATCTATTCCCCCGATTATGGATCCCTCATCTAATAGAGCCTTCCTATCCACTCTATCCAGATCTCTCATAATTCTATACACTTCAGATAGGTCTCCCCTCAGCCTCCACTTTTTATAAGTAGAGCAGCACTTAACTGGCTTAATAAGGCATTTAAGCCCATAAATTTGCACAAGAAAAAAAATGCATTTATATAGCTCTTTTCATGACCACCAGATGGCCCAAAGTGCTTTACAAGTAAGTAAGTAATTTTGAAATATAGGCACTGTTATAATTTAGGAAGCATATTGACAATTTGAGCACAGGAAGGTCCTATAAGCAGCAAATGTGATAATGACCAGATACTCTGTCTTAGTGATGTTGATTGAGGGATAAATATTGGCCAAGATTCCCCTGCTCTTCTTCAAAATAAAGCTATGGGATCTTTTACATCCACTGGAGATGGCAGACAGAGCCTCAGTTTAATGTCTCATCTAAAAAGGATCACGTCCAACAGTGTAGCACTGCGTCAGTACTACATTGGAGTGTCAACCTGAATTTTTATGCTCAGGTCTCTAGAGTGGGACTTGAACTCTCAACTTTCTGAGTCAGAGATCAGAGTGCTATCCAATGAACCACTGCTTTAAAGGGAATTAGAAACATTTTTGAAAGGGTCAATATAAAAGAATACAAAGAAAAGTCAAGGAAATGGGCTTGCAGTAGGCAAGTACTTCTCTGCTAAACCTGTCTCTTGAAGAGTGCTCTTTAGTCATTGCCATATAACTGTACTTGGTCCCGTAGATATAAGGGCAGCATAGTGCCATGACTGGACAGTACATCTTCACTGTCATCTGACTTATTTGGCAGACCTTCTAAGCTCCTGCTCACCCTTCTCTGTTTAGCCAAGTGCAGGGAACACTGCAGAGAAACTTGAATCCCAACCAATGAGAACCCGTCTCAACTTAAACGCCCATTTCACATGGCAATAAGAACCGCATCGCAAGTGCAATGTACTAAGACTATACTTTGATGGGCTGGTCTCTTAAGTATTAATGATCCATGACTTAAGGACAAGTAAGCCTGATGCATGGCTTTGGCACTATACTGAATGGTAACTCTCACACAGGAGTGCTAGGTGAGTGATAGATTTTGCCAGCTTCTGTTTTCCACGTAAGCACTTTGCAGGTATTTCCTCGTGCGTGTGTGTTTCATCCCTCTTCCCATCATCCTGTTCCTTTTAAAATGTTGTAATATCCTCCAGTTCTGACTAGGGTTAAACACACCTGAAACGTTGGGCTGAATTTTACCAGCCCTCTGGGGACGGGCTAGGAGGGTGAGGGGGAGAGGCATAAAGTGTTGCGGGAAGGCGGGGGGGGGGGGGGGGGGTGGGGATGAAGTGCCTGTTGTCTTCCTGCCACCATGCCATCTTGCCAGTGGTGGGAAAGGTAGAGGATTGCCCTCCCACTCAAAGGCCAATTGAGCCACTTAAATTCTCAATTAAGGGCCTCTTCCCACCACTTCAGGCATTTTACCAGCAACGGCAAGGGGGCCTCCACCAGGTAGGAAGATTGCCAGGTAAACCCTGGCGGCCTCCCAGCAGGCTAAGCGGTGGGGGAGGAGCCTCCTATTCGGGCATTCTTTGGCCCATGGAGGGACCCTCCCCCCACCCTGGCAGAAATAGCTGCCCCTATAGCAACGGCCCCGCCTGCCCACGCCAAACCCCACCCGACCCCTCACGCCAGACTCCACTTACCTGTTTGTGAGGGCACCGTCCATCCATGGAGACCTCTTCTTCCAGGTGCAGTCCCAGCAGTGCTCCCTGTGGCGCTGCTGTGCTGTCAACCCTCCAATAGGCTGGCAGCTCCTGGGGGTGCCAGCTGTCCTTAATACAGACAGGATATGGCCCTGGGTCCTGCAGACAGCCGTAGCACGATCACCGCGCCGCCACCCCAACTGCTTTCACACCTGTTGGTGGCACCCCCAGCACGATAACAAAATCCAGCCCGTTAACTTACCCAAAAGCAAAATACTGCGGATGCTGGAAATCTGAAATTAAAACAGAAAATGCTGGAAATACTCAGCAGGTCTGGCAGCATCTGTGGAGAAAGAAACAGATTTATTGTTTCAGTTCGATGATTGTCATCGGAACCAAGAAAAGTTAAAAATGTAATAGGTTTTAAGCAAGTGGAATTGCGGAGTGTGGGAAAAAGAACTAAAGGGAAGGTCTGTGATAGGGTGGATGGCAGGGGAGATTAAATGACAAGAGGAGTAGTGGTGCAAGGCCAAAGGGAGTGGTAATGGGACAAGTAAAGAGACAAAAGATGTGTTAACTTGTCTGTTATCTCCAGAGATGCTGATCGATCTACTGAGTGTTTTTAACATTTTCCCTTTTTATTGCGAGCAGGATTCTTCTTAGCTCAATTGGCAGCACATTTGCTTCTAGGTCAGAAGGTTGTGACTTTGAGTTGCACACCAGGTCTTGAAAGCATATTCTAGGCTGACATCCCAGTGCAGTACTGAGAAGGCACTGCTTTGCCTGAGATGCCATGCTCTTGGATGAGACATTAAAGCAAAATTTTGTCAGTCTAGTCAGGTGAATGTTAATGGGAGGACAATATTACGGAAAGGTTAGATCAAATGGACTTAGAATACTGTGCACAGCTCTGGTGTCCGTGCTACAAAAGGGATACTGAGGCACTGGAGAAAGAGTAAAAATGATTTATAAGGACAATACCAGAATTGAGAGGTATAACTAAAGAAAGGCTGAACAGGTTTGGGCTCTTTTCTCGAAAAAGAGAAGGCTGAGGAGTGTCCTAACAGAGATCTTTAAAATTATGAAGGTGTTCAACAGGATAGACATAGAGAAAATGTTTATGCTTGTGGAGGAATCCAAAACCTAGGGGTCATAAATATAAGATAGTCACTAATAAATCCAATAAGGGATTCAGGAGAAACTTCTTTACCCAAAGAGTGGTTAGAATGTGGAACTTGTGTGGAGCATAAACTTTGACATAGACCAGCTGGACTGAGGGACCTGTTTCTGTGTTTTAAAGTGTATGTAATTCTATGTGAGAGCCTTTTTCACCTTAGCCTATATATTAAATTAAAAATTAAACTCAAAGCAAGTAGACTGAGAACCAACTGCTGTTGAAACTCTCCAGTTGAGGCAATTTCAATGGTAGTGGAGCAGGGAGCCAAGAAATAAGTGCTTGGGGGACTGGTTCCTCCATAACAGGTCATTAGGTTTTTACCTGCAGTATCAGAAAGCACTGTAAAATTGAATTACCAGATGTTTGCTTTCTTTCTGTTCAGTTAATGATGTGTGACAATCCAGGGCTCTCCTGTGGCCATATCAAAGATTTTGATCAAAAGAAGTGACAGTCCTGATGGGACATGTTAATCGGTTGCAATTAGATGCCAGTTGGCTGGTATGCAAATAGAAGCTGCGTGCAAATGAGTTGCCACAGTTGGATCTGACTGCAGTTGGATTTCCTCTCTCTATTTTGCCAGATCTTCACGCCCTCTTCCTTATAGACAGGCTGAGCAACCTCATCCAGTTTCCAAGCACAGCAAGTCACAGTCACAAATCCGAGTGACCTGATTTACCTTGTTCCAATGATAGCCAAGATTCAGTTTCCTTGTGGTTCCTCTTTACCCAGAATGGGGTTAGAATATGGAACTTGCTACCACATGGAGCTGTTAAGGCAAATAGCATTTAATGGGAAGTAGATGAGAGAGAAATGAATAGAAGGATATGTTGATAGGATGAAATTAAATAAGAAGGGAGGAGGCGTGTGTAGAGTATAAGCACTAGCACAGACCAGTTGGCCAGAATGGCTTGTTTCGGTGTTGTAAATAAATTTGCTGATCTGCCATTGGGACTATGACCTCTGCCTGGACAATCGGGCCTGCATCTAAACAGAGGTGAGTGATACAGGGCTTTTCCTTTAACACTACACACTTACTGAAACGAAAAGGTGTCGCTATGGGAACCAGTACGGGTCCTGGTGATGCCTGCCTTTTTGTAAGATATGTGGAACATTTGTTTGTTTCAATTCTGGTCAGGTCCCCTTCCTGACCTCTTTTTCCAGTACATTGGTGATACATTCCCTGTTCTCGGCCTAATCGGGAAAATCTTGTCAACCTTGCTTGCAACTTCAATCTACCCTTCCCGTACCTTCGCATGGTCCTTCTCCGATTCTTCGCTTCCCTTTCTCGACTTCTCTTTCTCCAATTTTGGGGACAGGCTATCCACCAACACCTGCTACCAGCCTACCAACTCCCACAGCTACCTTGATTAGACTTCCTCCCCCCATTCCCCACTTCCTGTAAGGACTCTATTCCATTCTCCTAATTTCCCTGTCACATCTGTTCTAACTATGCCATCTTCCACACCAGAGCTTCCAAAGAGCTGGGCTGTGCAGTAATGCAGGGGGCTTGCTTTGTTCTGCAATCTCCCAGGACAAGGCTTGCATCAAGCTATAATGTAAAAGGGTCATTTATCTCACTGCCAGGGGTAGAGCTGATGCCAATGAAGTAAACATGACTGGTCAGTGTAAAATGGAAAAGTATAATATGGCTGAGTTCCAGTGTGTTTTTAACTGCATGTTTATGAGGAGACCACACAGAGCAAAGTATCATGTAAGGTGAATGTGTAAGTATTTAACAGGCTTTAAAAAAAGGGCATCTTTATTCACTAAGAAGTCTTTAGTAGTTAAGATCAGCAATCAACTTGTGCCTAATAGTTCACATTACTACTACTGTAGCTGATATGATTTAGATTGATAATGATTGTCTATCACACGTACACCAGAATAAGAAGTGTTTGGACCTACAAGTGTTGAATATATTGTCTTACCAATAAACATTTCAAATGTTGGGCACATAGTACTTGGCCTGGATATTCTGGTGCTAACGATGGCAAAATTTATTAGCATTCACGATCATTATTCTGTTGAAACTGACAGCAACTTTTGGGAGTCTGCACAAGTGCAGAATAAAGTGGAAATCCAGAAGTTGCTGTCAGTGATTTTACTCTTCTCCAGTGGGTGAGCTGTTGAGATTCCCACTCTGAGATTGCAATCCATATGCAATCAGTGAGTTGATGAAAATTTCCACTTTTACATTGTTTATCTCACTGTCAAAACTCTTGAAAAAGTTACACCTTGTTGAATAAGGTGAAACTGTGTTTATAGAATTTCTCCATAATGATAATAAATTCAACATTTTTAAAAAGTATTTCTTTAAAGTTTGTTTATCTTTAATTTAGCTTCTATCTTAATCTAATCATAATCATTTATTTTGGTATCTGAAAATTGATTTCAAAGTTAAGAAGCTTTTAACTTGCTGATTTGCTGTCTGTGAGATTACTTCAATATTATTGGCTGCATCCCCTGCTTGCTGACATCACTGTTGCTGCATGCCTGGAGATCCCCTTGACTTGGCGCCAGATTTAAACAGCCAGTATAAAGGGGAAGTCCATGCCACAAATATTGCTAGATCTTTGTGGGCAGCTTTCTTTGAAGTCAGCAGCAAGCCCCGTTGGTTTGCTGAAAATCCAGCCCAAGAGTACTAACACCATGGGAACACCATCCCCTCCAGGTTCCCCTCCAAGTCACACACCATCCTGACTTGGACATATCATCACACCTTTGTCGTCACTGGGTCAAATTCCTGGAATTCCTACCTGACAACATTATAGAGACAACATCAGGATAAGGACTGCAGCGACTCACAGAGAAGACCCATTATCATCTTCTCAGGGCAACAAAGGCTGGACAATAAATATGGCCAGTCAGCTACTTTTTAATGGGAAGTGGCAAGACAGCACCGCCAAAGGAGTTAGAACATAGAACATAGAACATAGAACATAGAACATACAGCACAGAACAGGCCCTTCGGCCCACAATGTTGTGCCGATCCTTTGTCCTCTGTCAAGGACAATTTAATCTATACCCCATCATTCTCCTTTATCCATATACCTATCCAAAAGCCTTTTGAAAGTCCCTAAAGTTTCCGACTCAACAACTTCCCCGGGCAAGGCATTCCATGCCTCGACCACTCTCTGGGTAAAGAACCTTCCCCTGACATCCCCCTTATATCTCCCACCCTTCACCTTAAATTTATGACCCCTTGTAACGCTTTGCTCCACCCGGGGAAAAAGTTTCTGACTGTCTACCCTATCTATTCCCCTGATCATCTTATAAACCTCTATCATGTCACCCCTCATCCTTCTCCGTTCTAATGAGAAGAGGCCTAGAATGTTCAGCCTTTCCTCGTAAGACTTATTCTCCATTCCAGGCAACATCCTGGTAAATCTCCTCTGCACCCTCTCCAAGGCTTCCACATCCTTCCTAAAATGAGGCGACCAGAACTGCACACAGTACTCCAAATGAGGCCTTACCAAGGTCCTGTACAGCTGCATCATCACCTCACGGCTCTTAAATTCAATCCCTCTGCTAATGAACGCTAACACCCCATATGCCTTCTTCACAGCCCTATCCACTTGAGTTGCAACTTTCAATGATCTATGCACATAGACCCCAAGGTCTCTCTGCTCCTCCACATGCCCAAGAACCCTACCGTTAACCCAGTATTTTGCATTCATGTTTGTCCTTCCAAAATGGACGACCTCACACTTTTCAGGGTTAAACTCCATCTGCCACTTTTCAGCCCAGCACTGCAACCTATCCAAGTCCCTTTGCAGACGACAATAGCCCTCCTCGGTATCCACAACTCCACCAACCTTTGTATCATCTGCAAATTTACTGACCCACCCTTCGACTTCCTCATCCAAGTCGTTAATAAAAATCACAAACAGGAGAGGACCCAGAACTGATCCCTGCGGCACGCCACTGGTAACTGGGCTCCAGGCTGAGTATTTACCATCTAAGACCACTCTCTGCCTTCTATCAGTTAGCCAATTCTTAATCCAACTGGCCACATTCCCCACTATCCCATGCCTCCTGACTTTCTCCATAAGTCTACCATGGGGGACCTTATCAAATGCCTTACTAAAATCCATGTACACCACATCCACTGGTTTACCCTCATCCACTTGCTTGGTCACCTGCTCAAAGAATTCAATCAGGCTTGTGAGGCAAGACCTACCCCTCACAAAACCGTGCTGACTGTCCCGAATCAAGCAGTGTCTTTCCAGATGCTCAGAAATCCTATCCCTCAGCACCTTTTCCATCAACTTGCCTACCACCGAAGTAAGACTAACTGGCCTGTAATTCCCAGGGTTGTTCCTATTCCCTTTCTTGAACAGGGGCACAACATTTGCCACCCTCCAATCACCTGGTACCACCCCCGTCAGCAGAGAAGATGAAAAGATCATTGCCAGCGGCTCTGCAATTTCATCCCTTGCTTCCCATAACATCCTTGGATATACCCCGTCAGGCCCGGGAGACTTGTCTATCTTCAAGTTATTCAAAAACCCCAACACATCTTCCCTCCTAACGAGCACTTCCTCGAGCTTACCAGTCTGCTTCCCACCGTCCTCTTCAGTAATACACCCCTTCTCATTCGTAAATACCGAAGAGAAGTACTCATTCAAAACCTCACTTATCTCTTCCGGCTCAACACACAGTCTCCCGCTATTGTCCTTGACCGGACCTATGGTCCCCCTAGTCATCCTCATATTTCTGACATACGCGTAAAAGGCCTTGGGGTTTTCTTTTATCCTACCCGCCAAGCATTTTTCATGCCCTCTCTTAGCTCTCCTAATCCCTTTCTTCAGATCCTTCCTGGCCATCTTGTATCCCTCCAGAGCTGTGCCTGTGCCCTTTTTCCTCAACTTTATATACGCATCCTTCTTCTTCCTAACAAGACTCTCAACCTCTCTTGTCAACCACGGTTCCCTCACATGACCATCCCTTCCCTGTCTGACAGGGACATGCTTATCAATGGCCCCTACTATCTGCTCCTTGAAAAAGTTCCACATTTCGACCGTGCCCTTCCCTGCCAGCATATGCTCCCAACTTATGCTCCTCAGTTCCTGCCTGACAGCATCATATCTACCCTTCCCCCAATTGTAAACCTTGCCCTGTTGCACATACCTATCCCTCTCCATTACCACAGTGAATGCTACAGAATTGTGATCACTATCTCCAAAGTGCTCGCCCACCAACAGCTCTATCACTTGCCCTGGTTCATTACCTAGTACCAAATCCAATATTGCCTCCCCTCTGGTCGGGCAGTCTACATACTGAGTCAGAAAAGCTTCCTGGACATACTGCACAAACACTACCCCATCCAAACTATTCGATCTAAAGAGTTGCCAATCAATATTTGGGAAGTTGAAATCCCCCATAATTACTACCCTGTGACTTCTGCTCCTTTCCAAAATCTGTTTCCCAATCTGCTCTTCCACCTCCCTGCTGCTATTGGGGGGCCTATAGAAAACTCCCATCAAGGTGACTGCTCCTTTCCTGTTCCTGACCTCAACCCACAGTGCCTCAGTCGGCAGATCCTCCTCGAAAATTATTTCAGCAGTTGTTACACTATTTCTAACTAACAATGCCACCCCCCCACCTCTTTTACCACCATTCCTAATCTTATGAAAACATCTATAACCAGGTACCTCCAAAAACCATTCCTCCCCCTCACCTATCCACGTTTCAGTGATGGCCACAACATCGTAGTCCCAAGTGCCCATCCACGCCTTCAATTCACTCACCTTATTCCTGATGCTTCTTGCGTTGAAGTATACGCACTTTAACCCTTCTCCGTGCCCATCTGTCCTCTGTGACAGTGCTACCTTCCCCAATACCTCACTACACTCTTTGTCTTTCTGAGTGGACCCACTGGTCCCTGGATTACAAGTCCGGTTCCCATCCCCCTCCCAAACTAGTTTAAACCCTCCCGAACAGTACTAGCAAACCTCCCTCCCAGGATATTGGTGCCCCTCTGGTTCAGATGCAGCCCGTCCTGTTTGAACAGGTCCCATCTTCCCCAGAATGCAGTCCAATTATCCAAGAACTGGAAGCCCTCCCTCCTACACCATTCCTGCAGCCACGTGTTCAGCTGTGCTCTCTCCCTATTCCTAGCCTCACTATCACGTGGTGCCGGCAACAAACCAGAGATAACAACTCTGTCCGTCCGAGCTTTCAGCTTCCAGCCTAACTCCCTAAACTCACTTCTAACATCTGTGCCACCCTTCCTTCCTACGTCGTTGGTGCCAATGTGCACCACGACCTCTGGCTGCTCCCCCTCCCCTTTAAGGATCCTGAAGACGCGATCACAAACATCACGGACCCTGGCACCAGGGAGGCAACAAACCATCCGTGCGTCTCGCCTGCGCCCACAGAACCGCCTGTCCGTACTCCTCACCATCGAGTCCCCGATGACTAGTGCTCTCCCATTCTCCCTCCTTCCCTTCTGAGCCACAGTGCAGGACCCCGTGCCAGAGGCCCGGTCACTGCAGCCTGCCCCCGATAGGCCGTTTGGCCAAATTACAATGGCCCAGATTTTGCTGGAGTTTTTGATGGCGAACTATCAGCATTTGTTACCCCTCTGAAACTGATCATGTGGCAGATAAACATGGAAATCTTGAAGCTGCGGCCTGTCATTCACTGCTCCGCCACAGGCTGCGCTGTGGCTCCCCACCCCATCCGAGGTCAACAACCAATGAAATCATTTAATATGGTGAGAACGCCCCCTCTTCCGCTCACATTCTTTTCTTTTGGGCCTCCTTATCTCGAGAGACAATGGATACGCGCCTGGAGGTGGTCAGTGGTTTGTGAAGCAGCGCCTGGAGTGGCTATAAAGGCCAATTCTGGAGTGACAGGCTCTTCCACAGGTGCTGCAGAGAAATTTGTTTGTTGGGGCTGTTGCACAGTTGGCTCTCCCCTTGCGCCTCTGTCTTTTTTCCTGCCAACTACTAAGTCTCTTCGACTCGCCACAATTTAGCCCTGTCTTTATGGCTGCCCGCCAGCTCTGGCGAATGCTGGCAACTGACTCCCACGACTTGTGATCAATGTCACACGATTTCATGTCACGTTTGCAGACGTCTTTATAACGGAGACATGGACGGCCGGTGGGTCTGATACCAGTGGCGAGCTCGCTGTACAATGTGTCTTTGGGGATCCTGCCATCTTCCATGCGGCTCACATGGCCAAGCCATCTCAAGCGCCGCTGACTCAGTAGTGTGTATAAGCTGGGGGTGTTGGCCGCTTCAAGGACTTCTGTGTTGGAGATATAGTCCTGCCACCTGATGCCAAGTATTCTCCGAAGGCAGCGAAGATGGAATGAATTGAGACGTCGCTCTTGGCTGGCATACGTTGTCCAGGCCTCGCTGCCGTAGAGCAAGGTACTGAGGACACAGGCCTGATACACTCGGACTTTTGTGTTCCGTGTCAGTGC
Source organism: Heterodontus francisci (assembly GCF_036365525.1). Taxonomy (NCBI): domain Eukaryota; kingdom Metazoa; phylum Chordata; class Chondrichthyes; order Heterodontiformes; family Heterodontidae; genus Heterodontus; species Heterodontus francisci. The sequence goes on from NC_090383.1 coordinate 107,710,084, forward strand.
GCCATTTTCCCACACTCTCTTGGCCAGTCTGGACATAGCAGTGGAAGCCTTACCCATGCGCTTGTTGATTTCTGCATCTAGAGACAGGTTACTGGTGATAGTTGAGCCTAGGTAGGTGAACTCTTGAACCACTCACATATTGCTGTTAGAATCCCTCCCTATTTCTGTAACCTCTTCCAGCCCCACAACTCTCCAAGATATCTGTGCTCTTCTAATTCTGACCTCTTGAGCATCCCTGATTTTAATCGCTCCATCTTTGGTGGCCACACTTACAGCTGCCTAGGCCCTAAGCTCTGGAATTCCCTCCCGATACCTCTCCACCTTAATCCCTCACTTTCCTCCTTTAAAATGCTCCTTAAAGCCTACCTCTTTGACCAAACCTTTGGTCATCTGACCTAATATCTCCTTATATAGCCTGGTGTCATGTTTATAATTATAATGCCTCTGTGAAGCACCTTAAAATGTTTTATTACATTAAAGGAACTATATAAATAAGTTGTTGTTGTTGGGAGAACTGCAATGGGTGTGGTTCACATGGACTCTCAGAAAGTCTTTGACCAGGTACAATGTATCACACAGGAGACTATTGGAGAAGATTAAAGGGTTGGAATTAGGGGGAATGTAGCCAATTAGATTTTAAAAATGTTCAGAAGGAAGAAAATAGTAGGATTAAAATGCAGTTCTTCAGAGCAGTTGGAAGTGAGTAGTTTGTGCAACAGGGTTCTGTTCAGGAACCACTTCCACTCACTGTGTACATCAATATTTGGATCCAGCATTAGAGGGAGCAGTATTCAAATTTGCAGAAGGCATAGTAAATAATTCTGAGGACCGAAAGAAGCTGCAAGGGAATATTGACTGGATGGAATATTGGGTTTTATGGCAAAAGGCATAGAACATAAAAATCAAGATATAATGGCAAATCTGTATAAAACCTTATTAAGAGTACAGCTGGACTATTGCATACTATTTTGGGCTAAAACTGCAGGTAGGATATTGAGGCTTTGGAGAGTGTACAGTTCAGATTCACTAGGAGTTCCTCAGGGTAGTGTCCTTGGCCCAACCATCTTCAGCTGCTTCATCAATGACCTTCCTTCACTCATAAGGTCAGAAGTGGGGATGTTCGCTGATGATTGCACAATGTTCAGCACCATTCGTGACTCCTAGATACTGAAGCAGTCCGTGTAGAAATGCAGCAATTGAACAATATCCAGGCTCGGGCTAATAAGTGGCAAGTTACATTTGCGCCACTGAAATGCCAGGCAATGACTGTCTCAAACAAGAGAGAATCCCCCCTTGACATTCAATGGCATTACCATCACTGAATCCCCCACTATCAACATCCTGGGGGTTACCATTGATCAGAATATGAACTGGAGTAGCCATAGAAATACAGTGGCTACAAGAGCAAGTCAGAGGCTAAGAATCCTGTGGCGAGAAACTCACCTCCTGACTCTCCAAAGCCTGTCCACCAACTACAAGGCACAAGTCAGGAGTGTGATGGAATACTCTCCACTTGCCTGGATGGGTGCAGCTCCAACAACACTCAAGAAGCTCGACACCATCCAGAACAAAGCAGCCCACTTGATTGGCACCCCATCCACTAACATTCATTCCCTCCACCACTGACGCACAGAGGCAGCAGTGTGTACCATCTACAAGATGCACTGCAGCAACGCACCAAGGCTCCTTAGACAGAACCTTCCAAATCTGCAACCCCTACCAACTAGAAGGACAAGGGCAGCAGTTGTATGGGAACACCACCAGCTGCAAGTTCCCCTCCAAGCCACACACCATCCTGATTTGGAACTATATCACTGTTCCTTCACTGTCGCTGGGTCAAAATCCTGGAACTCCCTTCCTAACAGCACTGTGGGTGTACCTACCTCACGTGGACTGCAGCGGTTCAAGAAGGCAGCTCACCACCACCTTCTCAAGGGAAATTAGGGATGGGCAATAAATGCTGGCCTAGCCAGCGATGATCACATGCCATGAATGAATTTTAAAAAAGGATGCTACGTGGTTTGTAGAAATGTAAAGAAAAAAATTGAAAAGCTAGAACAGAGGAGATTAAAGAGCGGTTTAATTGAATTGTTTGAGATAGGGATTTTCCCCATCTACCACATTTTCACCTAGGAACCGGCTATTCTGCCCTTCAAACCTGTTCTGCCATTCAATTAAATCATGGCAGATCTGTTTCTCGCCTCCTCAAAGAACTTTTATCAGGTTTGCCAAACATGTTCATTCTTTCTGAAATCTGTGTTCGCTGTTTCTAATTATTTTCTCTTCATCTCGATATTTAGTATTTTTTTCTTTGTCGATTCTCAAATTTTCTCTACTACTGATGTTAAACAAACCGGCTTGTAATTAGCTATGTCTTCCTTTTTGAAAATAGGGGTTACAATGGCCGCTCTCCAGCAACGTTCCATGTTAAATTCTGTTGTTGTGTGCGGCCAGTTTTTCTAATGCATGTTACACTTAAATTATTTTGCATCACCACACACGCGTGGTATTTAACACAGAAGAAGGCCTGCACAGTACCTTCCCAACTGCTGCATAGTTGTGCTAATGTGCAGGAACATTGCTTTCCAGTTCTCCAACATTCATCCACACTCATTAAAACCATGAAATTTAGGGCCCCACTATTTCAATTCCCATTTCCCATTGGGACTCATTCTCAGGATGTCGGCGTCACTGGCAAGGCCAGCATTTATTGCCCATCGCTAGTTGCCCTGAGAAGGTGGCGGTGAGTCACCTGATTGAACTGCTGCAGGTCTGCGTGGTGAAGGTCCTCCCCCAATGCTGTTAGGTAGGGATTTACAGAACTTTGATCTGGCGACAGTGATGTTATGGTGACATATGTCTCAGCTGGGACTGTGTGTGACTTGGAGAGTAACTTGGAAGGACTTTCTACCCATGTCCTTCTAAGTGGTGTAGGTCACAGGTTTGTGAGATGCTGTTGAAGAAGCCTTGGTGAGTTGCTGCAATGCATCCTGTAGATAATCTTCACTGCCGCCTTCGTACAACGATGGTGCAGAGAGTGGCCGTTTAGACCAGTGGTTGAAGTACCAATCATGCAGACTGCTTTGTCCTACATAATGTTGAGCTTCTTGTTGTAATGTAGCTGCACCTAATCCAGTCAAGTGGAAAATATTTAATCACGCAACTGATTTGTGCCATATAGGTGGTGGAAAGACTTTGGAAGTGAGCCACTCATTGCAGAATACCCAGCCTCTGACCCGCTCTGGGAGCCATGGCATTTATGTAGATGGTCCAGTTGAGTTTCTGGTCAGTGCTAACCCCTAGGATGTTAACAGTGGAAGGCCCAGCACTAGCAATGCCATTAAGTGGCATGAGGACATTGTTAAGCTCACTTTTGTTTCCTACATTACAACAGTGACTAGATTTCAAAAGTATTTCATTAGCTGTAAAGGGCTTGGGGACATCCTGAAGTCATGAAAGGTACTATATAAATGCAAGTTATTTTTTTCTTGCTGGAGATGGTGATTGCCCTATTAATGTCTGCAGGGGAGGCAGTGGCATAGTGGTAATGTCACTGGACTATTAATCCAGAGGCCTAGACTAATGCTCTGGGGACATGGATTTGAATCCCACCATGGCAGATGGTGAAATTTGAATTCAATTAATAAATCTGGAATTAAAAAGCTAGTCTAATGGTGATCATGAAACCATTGTCAATTGTTGTAAAAACCCATCTGGTTCACCAATGTCCTTGCCATCCTCACCTGGTCGGGACGACATGTGACTCCAGACCCACAGCTATGAAATGGCCTAGCAAGCCACTCAGTTGTATCAAGCCACTACAAAGTCTAAGAAAAGAAATGAAACAGGACGGACCACCCAGCACTGACCTAGGGACTAGAACAGTACCTATATCCCAAGGACTGTAGTGGTTCAAGCACCTTCTTGAGGGCAATTAGGGATGGGCAATAAATGCTTACCTAGTCAGTGACGCCCACATCCCACAATCGAATTTAAAAAAATAAACATTCTGAACATGTTGCGATGTCAAAAAAGAACAATCTCAAAAAAGGATAAAACAGAAAGAACTTTGAAAATGACATCAATACCATTTTAAAACTCAATTCCAAAATAAAACTATTGTCTTTTATTCAATGGTACTGCCCACTTAAGAGCTTCTCTTTATGCCCGCTCCAGTTGTGAAATTTCAGCGCTCCACCTTCCATACATTAAGGCCTTAATTAAATACTTAAATGAGGCATTCAGAGTCTAATCAGGTATTAAGCAATGATAGAAAAATCAAGCAGAGCATGATTGCTGGGATGACTGGATAGAATCATGCGATGCTACATTTCCCAGTATTCATCTTCCCAAATCATAGCAGTGCGAATGACCCCACCATTCCCCCTTAAAATGGTCTGGGAATCAACAGTGGAAACATAAAAGCAAAATACTGTGGATGCTGGAAATCTGAAATAAAAACAGAAAGTGCTCGAAATACTCAGCAGGTCTGGCAGCATCTGTAGATGACAGTGGAAACATACCTGTCAGCCCATTGTTACGACCAGGTGAGGAAGGGGTCTCAGGCTCCCCTTTCGCCCCTTCTTTGGTTTGACCGCAATAGGGTTTATCCTTTTAACACAGTGATTTAACTTAAACTTTAAAATTACATACATGTTTCCAGCCCCTCTCCCATGCCCCCCCCCCATTAACAATACTCTCATTCCTTGCCCTCTCTCCCTCAAAAATACTTACCTTGTGTACCTGACCTTCCCCACCCCCCCACAAGGTTCACAAACTTTTAACTTTACCCCTTCCCACCATCCCCTCCACCAATCAGAATAGTTTGACGGCGCTCCCCCTCCCGCACTGAGAAACTTACCTCCGCCCCCACCCCCTCCCCACAGGTGTTGCACCTTGTTTCCCCGGACGGGGATTCGAAGGCGCGACAGTGCCAGCTGCGGGGATGAAGATCCCGGCGGCAGTTCAGGAGGCAACTAACTCAGGTAAGGTTAATTAATTTGAATATTTAAATTACAATCCCATTGGCGCGCTGCGGGGGAACCGCCATAAGGCCTCGTAGCCGCCGGAAAGATTGGGACGGGCCCTGCTGACCTCGAGGTCCGTGGCAGGCCTCATCCAGGGCAATCTTTATGCCCCCCCAGCCACGGAACCCGACTTTGAGGCCTCTATAAAATGCAGCCCAAGGAGAGTGAAATCATGGAGGAAAATCTGCTTAACTTTACCAGCCTCCTCTGGCCTTGGTTCCTTTTCCCGCCAGGTTGCCCTAACAGGGAAGCTGCAAAGTTCCTCACGCAGACCTCAGCTTCGAATTGCAGTTGCGGCCTGGACAAAAGAAGGTTTCTGGTGGGTGCTGCCCTGACATTCTCAGAAAAGCAGGTTAAGTTCAGGAATCCCACAGGAGGACATCAAGGTCAATATAGCGCCCTGATTCAAAAAGGGAGGGAGGCAGAAAGTAGGTAACTATAGACCAGTTAGTTTAACATCTGTCGTTGGGAAATTGTTAGAATCCATTATTAAGGAAGTAATAACAGGACAGTTAGAAAGTCAAAACGCAATCCATCAGAGTCAGCATGGTTTTATGAAGGGTAAATTGTGTTTGACTAATTTGCTAGAGTTCTTCGAAGCTGTAGCAAGTAAAGTGGAGAATGGTGATCCTGTAGATGTAGTATATCTGGACTTCCAGAAGGCATTTGATAAGGTGCCCCACAAAAGGTTAATACACAAGGTAAGATCACATGGGGTTAGGGGCAATTTATTAGCTTGTATAGAGGATTGGCTAACCAACAGTAAACTGAGAGTCGGGATAAATGGGTCTTTTTCTGTCTGGCAAGATGTAACTAGTGGGGTGCCACAGTATTCGGTCCTCGGGCCCCAACTATTTATAATCTATATCAATGACTTGGATGCAGGGATAGAAGGTACTATAGCCAAATTTGCAGATGACACTAAAAAAGGTGGGATAGTAAGTTGCAATAAAGAAATAAGAAATTTACAAATGGATTTGGATAGGTTAGGTGAATGGGCCAAAATTTGGAAGATGGAGTTTAACGTGGATAAGTCTGAGGTTATCCATTTTGGTCAGAAGAATAGAAAAGCAAATTATTATCTAAATGGAGAGAAAGTTCAGAGTGCTTCGGTGCAGAGGGCTCTGGGTGTCCTCGTACATGATTCGCTGAAAACTAGTTTGTAGGTACAGCAGGTAATAAGGAAGGCAAATGGAATTTTGGCATTTATTGCTAAAGGAATAGAGTATAAAAGTAGGGAAGTGTTGCTGCAACTGTACAAGGCATTAGTGAGACCGTAATAAAAACAAGAATTGCTGGAACCACTCAGCAGGTCTGGCAGCATCTGTGGAAAGAGAAGCAGAGTTAACGTTTCGGGTCAGTGACCCTTCTTCGGAACTGTGAGACCGTACCTGGAGTATTGCATACAGTTTTGGTCCCCTTACTTGTGCAGGGATGTAGTTGCACTGGAGGCAGTTCAGAGGAGGTTCACTAGATTGATTCCAGAGATGAGGGGTTTGTCTTATGAAGAGAGATTGAGCAGTTTAGGCCTCTACTGTCTAGAGTTTAGAAAAATGAGAGGAGATCTAATTGAGGTATATAAGATGATTAAGGGGTTTGACAAAGTAGACATAGAGAGGATGTTTCCTTTTGTGGGGCAATATAGAACAAGAGGTCATAGTTTTAGGATAAGGGGTAGCAGATTTAAAACAGAGATGAGGAGAAATTACTTCTCTCAAAGGGTCGTGAGTCTGTGGAATTCACTCCCCCAGAGTGCGGTGGATGCCGGGACATTGAGTAAATTTAAGGAGGAGATAGACAGATTTTTAATTAGTAATGGGTTGAAGGGTTATGAAGAACAGGCAGGAAAGTGGAGTTGAGGCCAAGATGAGATCAGCCATGATTGTATTGAATGGCGGAGCAGGCTCGAGGGCTGAATTGCCTACTCCTGCTCCTAGTTCCTATGCTCTTATATCTGTAAGCCCAGAGGCCATTTTACCTGCCTGTTGCTCCAGTTTCTGCAGTTGTTAATATCGACTCTCAAGTTCACCAACTTAAATGAGAGCTTGCATTTTTCTCTCACTATTTTTTGCTCTGCCTCTTATTCCTGCCCTCAAACACTTTTGTTGGGGCTTTCTGCATTACCATGGCATCGTTTCCCTATTAACATGCTCTTTATTATTTCATCCGAAGACTGGGTCTTGATTTCAGAAAGCAGACGCCAGTTGGAAAGGAATTAATCAGCACGGTGCTTGATCAATGCTCTATATAAATGTAAAAGAGTTTCAGCCCCTACAGACTTTGATGCCAGTTTGGATAATGCATTCATTTACAGGTTTACCGCACAATTTATTGATGTGCTGCTGCAGCAATTAGCAAATGCACAAGTACATGGGACTGCAATGACAGTGCTAGTCAAGATTTGCAGAAGTTGGTAAAGGGATAATGTATTTGTTGCCTTTCACATCCTCAAGGTATCCCAAAATACTCTACAAGCAATTAATTAATTTTGAAATACAATTTTTTTCATGGGATGTGGGCATCACTGGCAAGGTCAGCATTTGTTACCCATCCCTCGTTATCCTTGCCAACTGAGTGGCTTACTAGGCCATTTCATGGGACACATTGCTGTGGGTCTGGAGTCACATGTAGGCCAGACCAGGTAAGGATAACAGATTTCTTTCCCTAAAGGGCATTAGTGAACCAGATGGGTTGTTTATAACAATCAATGATAACTTCATGGCACCCTTACTAAGACAAGCTTTCAATTCTAGATTTTTTATTAACTATTTGAATTTAAATTCCACCAGCTGCCCGGGTGGGATTTGAACCTGTGTTTTCAGAACATTATCCTTGGCTTTTTAAGTTCAGTGATAGTACCACTGCCTCCCAAAGCTTTTGCTCTCTGTAAATGAACAGATAACTGCTGAAGTGTTACTACTAGATTAAGTAATAAAGTCCTGCAGCAGCACTCAAACGCACAACATTCAAGTGCTGGAAATACACAGCCGCCACGTCACCATCTGAAAACCTGAACAGACAGGTTATTGATTTGGCTGGAGACCCACTGTCAGATTTAGAATGGGATTTCAATTTTGCTGATTATAAATTCCCTCTTTGTGTTCCTCCCCAGCCAGGATTATTATCCAGGGCCAGGGGGACTTGTCTGCTGAGTTATCTTCCTAACAGACTGGATGAAATGGGGAATTTCATGTGCAAGCAATTGTGAGTACTACCATCTGCCCAAACCACTGCATCCAACTACTGTTTCTGCATTAATTCAAAGCTATGTTTTGAACCTAAAATAGTGGGATACACAACTTTGCATTTAAAATCCTGCTGCCACCACAACCAATTTTATTTCCTCGCCTGGCAAGTGGCTTTGTGGAACCTGGGGACTAACAATTCTTTGTATCTGAGTCTAAGTAGTACAAGGCTGATTTTATGAATGAATGCTACTTCTGGGAGTCTTGTCCATCATCCGTGGTATGAGGAGATCATGGCCAGTACAGCAACAGTTTCCCAGTTCTGAACTACTGGTGGGGGGGTGGGGGCAATGGGTGGGGGAGGGGGTTGGAGGGGTGGGTAGAGGGTGGGGGGGTGGGATGGTGTGTGAAACTTCCTGGCAGAAGTATAAGTTTATAAAATCATCCCAGAGAGAGGATCAGCAGATTATTCACTGAAGGCACATTGCACTCAAACCTGAGCCTGTCCTCACCCACACCCGGAATTTCCAGGGAGGTTCTTCCAATCACTCGGTGTAAATGTGAATGTCATTTCCCTGGGGTTGCTGCCAAAGTTATGGTGGAAAATCAGGGAACAGCTGTGGAAATTCCACCCTTTGCACCCCCATATCCACAAGCTTCTACCAATCATGCTAAGGAGTGGGCACCTGCAAAGGTTTTCCCATTGCCACAAAGGTCAATTGCAGCATTTCTATAAGGGTTCTGGCTGAGATCAACTAACTCAGCACAGATCGAGGATTGAACCTGGAACTGGCCTGGTCTAGACAGCTCAGCCACTACTTGAAGGCCAGCTGATGACATTCCCCTTCTAAAAGAACTTGAAATTGACACAAAGGCTGTGGAGCTGATGAAACCCAGTCTCCCTCGAAAGATTAGCAATTACATTGTGCATTCTTCAATCTGACCCTAGTCTGTACAAGTGATTACAGACTTCATTTGTGATTCATGTAAACCTGATCTCTGTAATACACTACAAATTCCAATTTGTGAGCTTCAATCTGACCCTGATCTGTACAATTCATTACAGAATCCTTTGCTGTTTCATGTAAAAGACTGTTGTGTATAACAGAGCTCATCAGGAACTGTGACCTGCAGGACAGAATAATACAAAGTACTCAGACCAAGACTTGTGTCTGTCAAGTTTCGCAGATGGCAAGTGCTTAGCTTCAGTGAGTTGTGGGGGGGGGGGGGGGCTGTTAGGGGGAGGTGGGAAGGAGGGTGGGGAGGCATGAATGCAAAAGCAGGGAGAATCAAGTAGGGGAAGAGTTGTGAAGGAGGTGTCAGTGAAGGGAAGCTGAGTGGGAGGGAGGGAGGGAGATTCTATGAAGAGGTGAAGAATGATAATGAAGCAAAGCTGAGTAGGAGGAAATTGCAAAGCAGAGGTCAGTCATGACTATGAAGGCAAGGTGAATAGAGGGGAAATTGCTGAGCAAAAATCGGTTACAACAACAAAGGGAAGCTATCAGGGGAAGTTGCTAAACCAGGATGAGGAGAATTGGAATGAGGACCATTTCAATGGGTGGTGGCAATATTGTAAGAGGGACAAGTGGTGGCTAGCAGTGGTCTATAGTTTTAATGTGGTTCCACATTCAAGTAAAGAAAGACTTACATGTATATAACACCTTTCACAACCTCAGGATGTCCCAAAGCACTTTACAGCTAATGAAGTACTTTTGAAGTGTAGTCACTGTTGTAGGAAACACAGCAGCCAATCTGGTCACAGCAAAATCCCACAAACAGCAATGAGATAATGACCAGATAATTTGTTTTAGTGATGTTGATTGAGAGATAAATGTTGTGCAGGACACCGGAAGAGAACTCCCCTGCTCTTCCTCAAATAGTGCTGTGGGATCTTTAATATCTGCCTAAGAAGGCAGGCTGGACCTCTGTTTAATGTTTCATGTGAAAATCAGCGCCTCTGACAGTGCAGCACTCTCCCGCTACTGCACTGAAGTGTCTAGTTTAGAGATACAGCACTGAAACAGGCCCTTCGGCCCACCGAGTCTGTGCCGACCATCAACCACCCATTTATACTAATCCTACACTAATCCCATATTCCTACCACATCCCCACCTGTCCCTATATTTCCCTACCACCTACCTATACTAGGGGGAATTTATAATGGCCAATTAACCTATCAACCTGCAAGTCTTTGGCATGTGGGAGGAAACCGGAGCACCCGGAGGAAACCCACGCAGACACAGGGAGAACTTGCAAACTCCACACAGGCAGTACCCAGAATTGTACCCGGGTCGCTGGAGCTGTGAGGCTGCGGTGCTAACCACTGCGCCACTGTGCCGCCCCATTCTCTGGCATGTGACTTGAACCCACACCTTTTAACAAAGGCAAGAGTGCTATTGACTGAGCCAAGGCCAACACTAAGAACTTTTAACAAACTTACCTTTTGCTGGCAGTTCCTTTAAGACTTTCAGGATTGTACAGCATAGCGATGACTGGCAGGACTTAGTCTAATTTTTAATTCTTTAAAAATTCACTTGTTTTATCATATTAGGACTTCTTAGTTGGACAAAACACCTCTCAAAGAACCAACAGGCTTTGCTAAGATCACTGAGGCAACTTTTGCATTAGAACAACAAATTGCTCTAATGTGTGTAGAAAAGTCACATTCAACCTGTTCTAACGCATTTGAGGCAGAATGTTAATAAACATTCCCCACAAAAAATCTATTTAACAAGGTCAGCATTGGAAGTGATGGCACTGTACAATGTTAAATAGAAGTAATTGGATAGATAAACTCTGTAGTGGATCAATAGAATTGGAGCCACCCTCGACTCCACACTTGTAGAGACACAATCTACATGGAGTGTGCAATTAGTTGTCAACTTTGATTCTCTTGAGAGGCTTCGATCTTTAAGCCTACGAAAACTGATGAACTTTCATTTGTCATGAATTTAAGTCTATTCAAATAAACAGTTCAATATATGCTGTTAATTAGTATTGGAATTGCTGCCATATGTCAAGTGTTTCATTGTGCTGAGCCATAGAATGCAAATTTGCAATCAAAATTCACATTGTTGTACACTACCTGATCTCAGGAGATTCAGGGAGACCAGAAGGTGCACGCAGGAAGGAGGGGAAATTGTGGGTCAGTTCACTTTGGTTAGCTTCTGTTCACCTCTTAACAGTCGAAACCAACAGTGCCAGAGGCCTGGCTACAAATCTCTTGCTGAGCTGATTTTCTCTCCTTCCCTATGGTGAGGTTCTATCCATTTTCGGTTCTTATTTCAAACTTACACCACCTGCAATATTTTGCTTCAGTTAATGATATCTATTTTGATACATTTGTTCAATGGGTACAGTAGTATAGTGGTTATGTTACTAAACTAATAATCCAGAGACATGAGTTCAAATCCCACCAAAGCAGCTGGGGAATTTAAATTCAGTTAATTAAATAAAATGCTAGTATCTGCATTGGTGACCATAAAACTAACTACTGATTGTTGTAAAAACTCATCTGGATCATTAATCTCCTTTAGGGAAGGAAATCTGCCATCCTTACTCAGTCTGGTGTGTGTCTCAGTCATATGTGACTCCAGACCCACAGCAATGTAGTTGACGCTGAAATGGTGAGCTGCCTTCTTGAACTGCTGTAGGCTCTGTGGTGTAGGTACATCCACAGTTACATTAGGGAGGTGTTATGCTTCAAACCCAAAGCATGAAGAAAGTAGACTCATGATTTCTGTGTTTGTGTGTGTAGGCTTTATTCAGATAGCTGCCCAGATCTGTTTTAGTTTCCCTTTTAGAACCACGCCCCTGCAGGGTTGACTAACAGCATAGTGAGCCGTCTTACAAACACAGCTCAGAGTAATCAATCACCAAGCAATCAAATCCAACAGGAGGGAGTTTCAGGATTTTGACCCGGCAACAGTGAAGGAACAGCAATATAGTTCCAAGTCAAGATGGAGTGTGACTTGCAGTGGAACTTGCAGGTGGTGGTGTTCCCATTGTGTCTGCTGACCTTGTTCCTACCTGCCTCTCTTCCATAGTCTTTGATGCCTGGGTGACTCCGGAGACGGAGCACATAATGCCCACTGGTAGGCTGGATGTCTTCTGCAACTAGTGGGTACTGCACAGGCTACAGAGCATACTGGGTGTAATATTATTCTTTAATTCTTATGTTTCCATCTCTATCAGTGTGCCCCTCTAAAAAAAAGGGGCAACTTAGGAATTTTTGCTCACTGACACTTCTGGTATTATTGAGAAAAGGCAACAGTGAGGGAAGGAGTGGGCGGAGTTAGTTGCCATCGAGTCGTAATTGGTTGACGCAGATGTTCGTCTTAGACTGTGGGGCGGGGTAAACGCGTTGACCTCATGACGCCGATGACGCACAAGTGCGCCGTCCAGTCGCCATGGCCGGTTCTCGCATGTCGGCGTTCTCGGTTTATCGGAGCCTGGCAGCGGAGAATCAGCTTTGCGGTCAGGTCAGTCAGTGCATTGGAGCAGCAGGAGGTTGTTTGGAGGCTTCGCTCGAGGAGCGGGAGGCATCGGTGCTTCCCTCCCGGGTCGGTGCTGTCAGGCCTGGAGACGGTTTGAAATGGGCAGGCACCTGTTCGCGCCCCTGGGGTCACCCGCGGGTTACTGTCTGGCCCCGCTACCCGCGCGCTGTGTGTCTCCGGGGGCGGGGCCTGTAGCAAGTCTGGGTTTCCCACGTGGGAATTTACCTCACCTCCCAAACGCCATGTGCAGTTTAGCTGCAGACTGGTTTTCAAAGTTTCACCAAGTATTGATAGTGCAGATTCGGCCCACCTGGTGTTCATGCTCCACACTCGCCTCCTCTTCATCTCAGCCCATCTCTCTCTCTCATGTCCTTATCGATGCTGCTGTATAGATGTTGATAGAGAGCTCTCCATTCTAACCAGTCCGGGTAAAGAAGTTTCTCCTGAATTCCCCTCCTGTAGTTCCTAAGTAGGCACAGTGGTTTTGTAGCAATGGAAGGAAACAATAATCTGCTAAGAATTACACTAACAGCCAATTTAAGATTAACAGTTGGGCTCACATACACTTTCTAGAAGCTACATATATTCATATGCAGGGACCTGTCCTCTACAGGCAAAAGGAACGTGGCCAGGCTTTGTGCCTTTTTTGATTTAGCAAAAGCGTGCGGGACAATAGTTCACTGGTAAATTCTGCATAGTAATGCCTTGACCAATTAGAGTCAACTTGCCAACCAATCAGGCTTCTTTTCTCATGCATTATAAATTGTTGCACACTTTGAAATTTGACATTCTTGCATTTGTCCTGATGAGTGCAAGACAAAAAGCATGTCTCTTTTTCAGTAATATCTTAACTTTTGCCCCTTTTGCTTTGTGTCTATTCCCCCCTGCCATGTGAAATGCCATGTGATTTTTTTAGTATAGGTCCTTTTAGTATCATAGAATGGTTACAGCACAGAAGGAGGCCATTTGGCCCACTGTATCTGTGCCAGCTCTCTGCAAGAGGAACTTAGTGAGTTCTACTCTTCTGCTTTCTCCCAGTCACCCTGATTGTTTTTCTTCAGATAATTATTCAATATCCTTTAGAAAGCCACAATTGAATCTGCCTCCCCACACTCACAGGCAGTGCATTCCAGATCCTAAATACTCGCAGCATAATAAAGTTTTTCCTCCTGTTGCCTTTGGTTCTTTTACGATTTACCTTAAATCAGTGTCTTCTGATTCTCGACCCTTCTGTCAGTGGAAATGGTTTCTCCTTATCTACTCTGTCCAGACCCCTCATGATTTGGAACATCTCTATCAAATCTCCTGTCAACGTTCTCTAAGGAGAACAGCCCCAGCTTCTCCAATCTATCCTTGTAACTGAAATCCATCATCCCTGGAACCATTATTGCAAATTTTTTCTGCATATTCCCTAATGTCTTCACATCCTTCCTAATCTGTGGTGCCCAGAAATGGACACACTACTCCAGTTGAGGCCGAAGGTTCGCCATAAATTCCTTGCTTTTGTACTCTGTGCTTCTATCATTTTCTTTTATTCTTTCACAGTATGTGGGTGTCGTTGGCTAGGCCAGCATTTATTGCCCATCCAGAATTGCCCTTGAGAAGGTGGTGGTGAGCTGCCTTCTTGAACCACTGCAGTCCATCTAGTATAGGTACAAACACAGGGCTGTTCGGAAGGGAATTCCATGATTTTGACCCAGGGACAATGAAGGAACAGCAATATATTTCTAAGTCCTGATGATGTGTGGCTTGGAGGGGAACTTGCAGTTGGCGGTGTTCCCATGCATTTCTGCCCTTGTCATTCTGGGTGGTATAGGTCACGGGTTTGGAAGGTGCTTTCGAAGGAGCTTTGCTAAGTTGCTGCTGTGCATCTCGTAGATGGTTCACACGGTTGCCACTGTGCATCGGTGGCGGGCTGCTTTGTCCTTGATGGTGTCGAGCTCCTTGAGTGTTGTTGGAGCTGCACTCATCCAGGCAACTGGAGAGTATTCCATCACACTCCTGACTTGTGCCTTGTAGATGGTGGACAGGCATTGGGCAGTCAGGAGGTGAGTTATTCACTGCAGAATTCCTAACCTCTGACCTGCTCTTGTAACCACAGTATTTATATGGCTTGTCCAGTTCAGTTTCTGGTCAATGGTAACCTCCAGGATGTTGATAGTGGGGAATACAGCAATGGTAATGCCATTGAATGTCATGGGGAGATGGTTGGATTCTCTCTTGTTGGAGATGGTCAATGCCTGACACTTGTGTGACGCACATGTAACTTGCCACTTATCAGCCAAAGCCTGAATGCTGTCCAGAACTTGCTGCATATGGACATGGACTACTTTAGTATCTGAGGAGTCACAAATGGTGCTGAACATTGTGCAATCATCAGCGAACATCCCCACTTCTGACCTTATGATGGAGGGACAGTCATCGATGAAACAAAGATGGTTGACCTTAGGACACTACCCTGAGGAACTCCTGCAGTGATGTCCTGGGATTGAGATGATTGACCTCCAACAGCCACAACCATCTTCCTTTGTGCTAGGTATGACTCCAACCACTGGAAAGCTTATCGCCTGATTCCCATTGACTTCAGTTTTGCTAGGGCTCCTTGATGCCAAGGACAGTCACTATCATCTCACCTCTTGAGTTCAGCTCTTTTATCCCCATTTGGACCAAGGCTGTAATGAGGTCAGGAGCTGATTGGCCCTGGCAGAACCCAAACTGAGCGTCAGTGAGGAAGTTATTGCTGAGTAAGTCCCGCTTGATAGTGCTCTCAACGACACCTTCCATCACTGCTGATGATTGAGAGTAGACTGAAAGAACGGTTTTTGGCTGGGTTGGATTTGTCCTGTTTTTTGTGTACAGGACATACTTGTGCAATTTTTCACATTGCCGAGAAGATGCCAGTATTTTAGCTGTACTGGAACAGCTTGGCAAGGGATGAGGCCAGTTCTGAAGCTCAAGTCTTCAGTACTATTGCCGGAATGTTGTCAGGGCCCATAGCCTTTGCAGTATCCAGTGCCTTCAGCCGTTTCTTGATATCACATGGAGTGAATCGAATTGGCTGAAGACTGGCATCTGTGATGCTGGGGTCCTCAGGAGTTGGATCATCCACTCGGCACCTGGCTGAAGATGGTTGCAAATGCTTCAGCCTTGTCTTTTGCACTGATGTGCTGGGCTTTCCCCATCCTTGAGGATGGGGATATTTGTGGAGCCTCCTCCTCCTGTTAGTCTTTTAATTGCCCACCACCACTCACTACTGGATATGGCAGGACTGCAGAGCTTAGATCTGATCCATTGATTGTGGGATTGCTTAGCTCTATCTATCTCATGCTGTTTCCGCTATTTGGTATGCATGTAGTCCTGTATTGTAGCTTCACCAGGTTGACATCTCATTTTTAGGTATGCCTGGTGCTGCTCCTGGCATGCCCTCCTGCACTATTCATTGAACCAGGGTTGGTCTCCTGGCTTGATGGTAACGGTAGAGTGGGGAATATGCTGGGCCATAAGGTTACAGATTGCAGTTGAGTACAATTCTGCTGCTGCTGATGGCCCACAGCGCTTCATGGATGCCCAGTTTTGAGTTGCTTGATCTGTTCGAAATCTATCCCATTTAGCACGGTGATAGTGCCACACAACATGATGGAGGGTATCCTTAATGTGAAGACGGGACTTTGTCTCCAAAAGGATTGTGCGGTGGTCACTCCTACCAACACTGTCATGGACTGATGCATCTGCAGCAGGCAGATTGGTGAGGACTAGATCAAGTATGTTTTTCCCTCTTGTTGGTTCCCTCACCATCTGCTGCATACCCAGTCTAGCAGCTATGTCCTTTAGGACTCGGCATGCTCGGTTAGTAGTGGTGCTACCAGGCCACTCTTGGTGATAGACATTTAAGTCCCCCACCCAGAGTACATTCTGCGCCCTTGCCGCCCTCAGTGCTTCCTCCAAGTAGAGGAGTACTGATTCATCAGCTGAGGGAGGTGGTAATCAGCAGGAGGTTTCCTTGCCCATGTTTGACCTGATGCCATGAGACATCATGGGGTCCAGAGTCAATGTTGACTCCCAGGGCAACTTCCTTCTGACTGTTTACCACTGGGTCTGTCCTGCTGGTGGGACAGGACATACCCAGGGATGGTGATGGTAGTGTCTGGGACTATGTCAAGCTGTTGCTTGACTGGTCTGTGGGAAAGCTCTCCCAACTTTGGCATAAGCCCCCAGATGTTAGTAAGGAGGACTTTGAAGGGTCGACAGGGCTGGGTTTGCCGTTGTCGTTTCCGGTGCCTAGGTCGATGCTGGGTGGTCAGTCCAGTTTCATTTCGTTTTATTGATTCGTAGCGGTTAGATACAACTGAATGGCTTGCTAGGTCATTTCAGAGGGCATTTAAGAGTCAACCACATTGCTATGGGTCTGGAGTCACATGTAGGCCAGACCAGGTAAGGACAGCAGATTTCCTTTCCTAAAGGACATTAGCGAACAGATGGGTTTTTACAACAATTGACAATGGTTTCATGGCCATCATTAGACTAGCTTTTAAATCCAGATTTTTATTGATTGGATTCAAATTCCACCTTCTGCTGTGGTGGGATTTGAACTCATGTCCAAATAGCCTGGGTCTCTGGGTTACCAGTCCAGTGACAATACCACTACGCCACCGCCTCCCCTTTTTTTCAAATATAATTGACAGTTTGTTTATAAACCTGATTAGTGGCTTACTTAATCAGGACTCTTTACAAAAACTATATTACTGCCCCGTTTGGGCGTAACAGCCTAATTTTAAGGACCGGTGCCCTGCATCCCAAGGACTCCTGAGGAACACCCAATCTGAGATTGAGTCAGCCCTTTTTTCAGGCATCCAGAGTGGCTACCTAAGACTGGCCTTTCACCCCTTGCATAGACTAATGAGGGGCCTTAGACCTGATTAGCACCCGTTGGGGTAATTGGGATATCCAGACATCAATCTTCTCCCACCATTGTCTGTAAAGAGTGATGGAAGGGGTGGTGGGTGTGGTGAGTTATATGGTAGCATAGTGGTAATGTTACCGGACCAGGAATCCAGCGCTTCAATCCCACCATGACAGCTGGAGGAATTTAAATTCAATTAATTCATAAAAAATCTGGAATAAAATAGTCTCATTCATAATGATCATGAAACTACTGGATTGTCATACAAACCCATCTGGTTCACTAATGTCTTTCGGGGAGGAAATGTGCCATCCTTACCCGGTCTCGCCTACATGTGACCCAAGACCCACAGCAATGTGGTTGGCTCTTAACTGCCCTTGCAAGCCACTCCGTTGTATCAAACCGCTACAGAAAAGTCAAATAAGAATAAAACCAGATGGAACAGCACCAGAAATGACAAAGGCACACCCTGCCCACTCAACCCTGCAAAGTCCTCATTGCTAACATCTGGGAAAGTGCCAAAATTGGGAGAGCTGTCCCACAGACTAGCCGAGCAGCAGCCTGACATCGTCAAACTCACCGAATCATACTTTACAGCCAATGTGACAGACACCTCCATCACCTTCCCTGCGTATGTCCCACCAACAGAAAAGATCCACCAGAGGTGGTGGCAAAGTGGCATACAGTCAGGAGGGAGTGGCCCTGGGAGGACCAACATTGACTCGGACCCTGTGAAGTCTCATGGCATCAGGTCAAACATGGGCAAGGAAACCTCCTGCTGATTACCGCTGATTACCACCTACTGCCCCCGCCACCTGCTCCTCCCCCCCCCCCCCCCCCCCCACCCCGCACTTCAGCTGCTGAATCAGTACTTCTCTGTTAAACACCACTTGGAAGAAGCACTGAGGGCAGCAAAAATACAGAATATGCTCTGGGTGGGGAACTTCAGTGTCCATCACCAAGAGTGGCTCGATAGCACCACTACTGACCGAGCTGGCTGAGTCTTGAAGGACATATCTTCCAGACTGGGCCTGCAACAGGTAGGGAGAAAACCAACAAGAGGGAGAAACTTACTTGACCTCGTCCTCACAAATCTGCCTGTCGCAGGCGCACTGGTTATGACAGTATTTGTAGGAGTGAAAACCACACAGTCCCTGTGGCGATAAAGTCCTGGCTTCATACTGAGGACACCCTCCATCATGTTCTGTTGCAACCATGCTAAACAGGATAGACAGAATAGATTTAACAGCTCAAAACTGGGCATCCATGAGGTGCTGTGGGTCATCAGCAGCAGCAAAATTGTATTCAACCACAAACTGTAACCTCATGGCTTGGCATATCCCTCACTCTACCCTTACCAGGGGATCAACCCTAGTTCAATGAATAGTTTAGGAGAGCATGTCCGATGCAGAACTAGGCATACCTAAAAAATGCGTTGCCAACCTGGTGAAGCCACAGCACAGGACTACATCTTGGAACTCCCTCCCTAACAGCACTGTGGGTGCAGCTACACTATGTGGACTGCAGCAGTTCATGAAGGCTGCTCACTAACACCTTTCTCAAGGACAATTAGGTTTGGGCAATAAATGCTGGGCTTGCCAGCGACACATATCCCAAGAGCAAATAACAAAAAAAGGCACTTCGGGACATCCTGAGGTTGCGAAAAGCTGCGATATAAATGCAAGTCTTTCTTTCTGTTGAACAATAAGTGAAGCCTTGCCTATGTAAGTGGTTGAATACATTTTAGACACTTCCTCAGTAAATCCCACTCCTCCATGCTGGTAAGGATTAGGGTTGCCAAAGATTTTGGGCGAGGGGGAGGACTGCTGTTTGAAGGGAGCGTTGAATTTTTATATTTAATGATTTCCTTGCTTTTGTTTTCCTGATTTTCAGCAGTTTCTCTTCAATCCAACATCACAGGGTTTACGCTAAAATGTGGCAAGGGGATGATTTAAACTGTATGGAGGAGGAGGGTCAACTGCAAAAGCACAAACTCTTGGAAATGAAGTTCGGCATCTCCAGCAAAGAAAGAATCAGAATCATAGAAATAAATCAATACGCTACCAATAACAAAGAATGAAAAAATTCAGGTCTCAACTGCTGTTGGGAGCCAGGGCCCCCACTCAGTGACGCAGTCTGCCCAAGCTGCTCGGTGACCATAAGAGCAGATGTAGGAACTAGCCCCATGCTTCTGGATGATATCTCCTACTCCCGCTCCCAGTGTTACTCATAGCTTCACCCACCCTGCTCCGTGTTGCTGTGTGAAGGGAAGGACTGGCAATCCAACCCCAGCCATTGGTTCACAGTCTGAAGAAGGAGCTGAATATAGCAAAAGGAGCATTTCAAACCTGAATGTCAAATCCCAAGATTTCAGAACCTTCTAGTGAGATCACGAATGAGGCTCAATTCTACTTTGTAATTGCACCTCTCACGATAAGTTTGTGGGGATTAGTCTGTCTGTATTAAAGGCCTGCTACCTGACCCGAACCCGGCGGGACCCGACAACACGTATCGGATTCAGTTCGGGTCGCTATTCCGGATCCAGCTTTCGGGCTCGGGTCAGGCCAGGTCCGGGTCTGGGTCGGACACACACTACTACCTTTTGTTCTGCTGGGAGGAAAAGGGAAGTTGAGTGAGTAAGTAAGCGTCAAAATTTGAAAAGCCTGCCTGAGCTGGGAGTCCGGGACGTCAAGGAGGGAAACATGCATCCGGATTCCACAGACTCTGAATCTGCGCAGTGAGCGTCTCTATGACGTCATTGCGCTCATGCTGCATCTTCCTTCCATTCCATCCATCCAAAAGTGGTACGTACAGTGTACTATGGATGTAAAATAAATGCTGCCAACTGGAGAAAGTGAACATTCCAGTGGCCGGGTCGGACATGGGGAAAAAATGGAAGGAGTCAGGTCGGGCTCTGGTCTGATGTGGCTCTAGTCTGTTCAGATCGGGTTTTGTTTCCAGACTCGAGCAGGCCTTTAGTCTGTTTACCCAAATGTGTATAGGTATTCATGCACCGTCATAGGAGCAATGCTTTATTTTCTCAACTTTGGGAGGGATTATCCCCAGAAGGATGCTGGAACCATGAACTCAACTGTTCAAGTCTCCAAGAGTGGTATGCTCTTCTGTGCCACTCTGGTGTCATTTCTGGCTGTTGTAAGTCAGCTTTTTGGTTGGTCATTCAGATGTATAACACCCATTGAAACCCATCACCACTTTTAAGCATCTTGAGACCATGTTGCAATCTCAAAGCCAAACAGCTGAGTCTATCTTTCAGGCAGGTCACAGGTATGAAAGCTCCACATGCCTACCAACTCCTTCAACACCATGCTAATCAGTTATCTAAAAAACCATCTGGTGATTAATCTTGGGGGAAAGGTTAACAGAGACACTTTGGGATCAGATTGGCTCCAAGATGGCATCTCCAACGATAAAGGATTAGAATTGAGTCAGTCTTCAAAAACAGGCCCAGTAATTTGATACTTGTACCAGACAGGTTCACAGTATTCCACAAACTGTTAATGAATGATTGACCAGCCTCACTCA
Source organism: Heterodontus francisci (assembly GCF_036365525.1). NCBI lineage: Eukaryota > Metazoa > Chordata > Chondrichthyes > Heterodontiformes > Heterodontidae > Heterodontus > Heterodontus francisci. The sequence continues at coordinate 107,731,235 of NC_090383.1, forward strand.
CTGACATGACCTATAGACATAGATGCATTACTGATGACTAGGATTCTTTTTGCTTTGTTCCAAATACAAATAAGTCTGAAAACCAATGCTTCAGCCTAGCCGAGCAAGCAAGAGGGACATTGGCGTATCCTATGGGATTGTGCTGACAAAAGACATTATGGTCTACTTCTGCCTCTCTTCAGTGATGACAAAGCTCGAATGAAAGTTAAGCATGTGACATATAAGGCTTGTATTTAGTTTGTTTTCATGATTCAAAGTTCCTATGCATGCAACAGAAGGTCTTACTTTGGCCACTGCAAGGCAATCAGAATTACATCCAGAATCAAACTGTGTGGTAAACTTGTGGAAAAAGTGAAACTGTACAGCGAAGGAGGGCTGTGGCTTTTACTAATCTGTCAGTTAACACCCTAAAAGATGAGTCAACCTCACAGCAGTCACGTCCCTCCCAAACTCCCTGCTGAGGATAAAAAAAGCACGTGTCAGTTGGTTCAGTGGTATCACTCTTAGTGCGGTCAGCACAATCCCAAAGAACTGTCTACCTAGATGTACTTTCAGCAGGGGTGCACTGTTGATTCAAAGTCACTTTCTGCTCTGAAAACCCCCCAAATTATCCTATTTTGATTAAATAGTTTTACTAAGCCAACACAGATGGTATTTTGGTGCAATATTTCAATTCAACTTAATATATGATTCACACTAAAAGTAGACTGTAGAGATGAGGACTGGGAGCCCTAGCTGATTTTCTTCTTAGTGTGAGGCACTGAGGCTAAATGTAGCATGCTTACTGTCACCACTGCTAAGATAAGTAAACTCGGCTTAGACTGGGTATCAGTCTGTGACAAACTGGGTATCAGTCTGTGATTGGTTTTCAGACTTTCACATTTTTGTGCTGAACCATGAGAGTCTTGCTACTGTAGTGAAAGCGTTGACTTCCTGTTTATTTACTAACGAATGACTATTTATTGCAGACCAATGGCCAGTCAAAAAAAAATCAAGAAAAACAAAAGCGTTCACTACATTTGTCCAGAAGGAGCAAGATAATCAAGAGGAAACGAAAATATTTAAGCATTAAAATGGAATCCTTATTAGATATTCATGTTGTGAATGATGTTGAAGTATTACAGGGGACAAATGACAATACTGAGAAAGAGCCCGTGGGTCCCCCAGCTAAAAGAAAAATTCATCGTAAACGGGTATGTAAAATTAAAAAGATGAAGTTAAAGTCTAAGAAAGCTGCAGCATTGTCCATCGATGTTTCAACAAGCTGTTCAACAGGAAAGAGTGCAACAACCTCCAAACCAGAGATTCCTGGGAAACTATTCCAGGTGGGTCTTGCAACATGGAGTTCATAGCCTTGCCTGCAAGCATTTATTCACAAACTGTTCCTGTGTTAAAACTCATTGCCAATGATTTGTTTAGATAATGCAAGTAGCACACATTGAAGAAGAGCTATGAGATAACATGGCACCAATTAAAAACAAAATAGGTGTCCACATTCCAAAAGCTAGTATCTGCTGAAATTCAGGACATAGACTAAGAGTGAAGTAAGGTTTTTCGAACCATTAGCTTAGTGTGGAATCATTTCTGTCTTGTAAATACACAGTGGCTGTGATAACCATACCCAGTGATGTTTTTGGAACACGAATTAAGTCATCCTGTCACAATTTTGCATGAAAAAGAAAACTTTACCAACTAAATCTTGCCAGGATCAATCTCTATAGTTTAAAATGTGACCAGCTCATTTTGCAAGCAATTCCACATCAGTGAAACATATGATGCTGTTGCATTTGTCTCTATCTACAGCTGTTATAGTATGTTTTATGCTGGTTAAGGTTCTAGAGGAAGAAAGTTGAAATCTACAAAATGGGGCATAGTTGTAAAATGCATTGCTATAATAGGTAGAAATGCAGACTGAACTGTCCATTAAAAATGTATTCTTAAAAGGTAGAACATGACTTAGGTGGACAAAAGAAATCTGCAAACTATAAAAAGATTACACTTTTTGGATAAAATTTTTTTTCAAGTTTCTCTCCTCTTGACATGGGTACCAGCAGTCCTCTACAATACATCCCCACTACTTAGACCACCTGCAATTATTGCGGACAACCGTCTAGCATTAACCATTTGCCATTCCTTAAATGTCAATGATAAAGACACTGCTTATTTGTATTAAGCACATTAGTTATTTCGGGCAGATGTTCAGTCTGCAGTTGGCACCTCATTAAGATCCGATTAACATGACTTCTCAATCTCCTGTCAATGGTGTCTGCTTACAGTTTGTGCTAATGAGCACTGATTGTGACAGCAAACATGGCTGGAAAGAGGAAAGCGATAAGCCTCAGCACAAAAATTAACCAAAACAAGAGGATTAGCAGCCAAAGAGGAGCCAGCGTGACCTAGCACAGTGTCTTGGGTCCTCCAAAATCTACAATCGCTGAATTACAAAGATGGCATAACTACCTGTTGACTAGTATCAATATGCCAGTGAAAAATGCAGTCAGCTAGTGGTTGACAAATTGTGAAGTCTAGTCGGCTTATCATGCAACTAGAATTGGCAGAACGGTTGCGGATATTTTGTTTTGAATGAAACTTTGAACTTTTATGTTAGGCCCCCACCTGCCAAGAATGAGGCACATAAATTTTGTCATGAACATTGATTTTAAACACTTACTGGAGTGAAGAAAAGACTTGTTAAATAGATCAGCCGTGGCTGGAAACTATATTTGCATATTAACAGACGGTGATTGGCAGGACAAAGGACTATTCCCTGACGCTTCAACCCACAATGGACCTTGATCACCAGGTATTGTGTGTAAGAGGAGCATTCCAGAGACTGCTAAGGTGATACAATCCAAGATGTGGTCAGACCAGTTAGTCACATGACTGACATGCTTGGCAACCTGGGTTTTTCTGAATTGTGCAGTTTGAACAGAGAGTGTCTGTTTGCTCGTGGACTGAGAAGATCTGTCCTGTCTGCTCCCATCTCTTTCTCTCAAGTCTCTGAATCCACTGAAGCCACTTGAACCCCAAGAGAGAAAAGTCTCCTACAGCGAACAAGGTTTAAGAAGAATACTGGGCCCCAATGAAAAGCAAGATCTACCTACAATCAAGGACTCTACAGTGAGCTCGAAGAACCGTAACAAAAACACCTCAGATATTGCCTCAAGCTTTTCCACTTCATTTTTTTCTTCTCTTTTCTGTCTCTATCTACATGTGTGTATAGCATATGCACACTAGCGTAGGCGCGTCGTGTATCCGTAGGTGTTAACTAAATTAGAATTTAAGTTCAAGTTTAATAAATTTCAACTTTTCTTTAAACCTAAGTAAACCTGTTTGTGCTGATTTCTTTGCCTTATAATTGGAAGGCGATGAACAAGGATTCACCAATGGGGAGCTAAAAACACTAAAATAAAAGCAAAATAGTGCGGATGCTGGAAATCTGAAATAAAAACAAGAAATGCTGGAAATATTCAGCAGATCTGGCAGCATCGGTAGAGAAGCAGAGTTGACGTTTCAGGTCAGTGATCCTTCTTCAGAACTAAAAACACTGTGTGTTTAAAAATAAAACCCTGTTACAATAAGACCAGGTGAAGGCTGAAAGGGAACCCTAGACCTCTTTCTCACCTGGTTGTAACAATATGCTTGTGGAATTGCAAACTGAAGACTACTTGCAAACTAGCATGCAAACTTATCCTCATCCTAGACAACGTTTCTGGATGCCCTCATGACTCTGGGATAAGGAACATATTCCTTGTATTCCTCCCTGCCAATACAACATGTATAATCCAGCCCTTGGCATACACAGGCATTTGGAGCATGGAATGCTTTGCTACAAGTAATGATTGAGGCAGAGATAGTTCTATTTTTGAGGGAAAATTGGATAAATTTTGAAAAAGATGGGTATGGATGAGCAGGACAGTGGGATTAACTTTGGATTACTCTAGCAAACAGCTGGTACTGACAGTTGGCAGAATGACCTCCTGTGCTGTTAATGTTTACATATTAAAAGTTAATTGTGAGTTCTATGGATTTGGACAGGATTTGGCTCCTCTGTGATGCTGCCAACGGTCAAAAGTCTTAACTGATGGCCCCTTTCATGGTTTACTTGTGAATATTGACTACTTGATTCGGGTTCACAATGGTACCTGCTGCAAGTGGTAGCATCTTCCAGCAAGGGGCACAGACATGATGGGCTGATTGGCTTCCTATGCCATAAGCCGCTAAGATTCTAGGGGTCTTCAGAAAATGATGGGTGAGAGTACTGAAGTGATTAAAAGAATGGGTTGTTTACTTATCCTCGCATGCCTGTCTATCCATTGGATTCCTTGTAATGTAGATGTTTAGAATCTATTTTGTAGTTTGTCAGGAATGTTTTGCAAGTGTAGTCTTCATATGATACTGTTTTGCTAACCTGGTGTTAATCAGCATTTGAGATATGATTGTGTTAAATGATTGTCAATTTTTTCTTATTTTTGATGAAAAATATATAAATTTCAGCTTTCTTTGACTTTCTAAATGAGGGTCCTGATTGATGTGTAGAGTATTGATATCTCTGTTGTCTCCTTGGATGTGGACACTCCTGGGTGGTTCATAATTGGCTACTGTCAGAAGTTTATCTTGAAGCTGTGTCAAGATGGCTTGTTGCTTTTTCAGTTTTATTTCATGTAATTTTTTTTTCTTTAACTACTGATTTTCTTCCCAGCCTCTCAACCCTTTGTATAAGAAAGGTTTCTCCTGCTGTCTGTCCTAAACCTCCTGCACAATCTTCTATCTCTTTCCCATCAAACACTGGAAAGAATCTGTTTCTATTTACCCTGTCTTATCCCATCTTCCCATTTAGCTTCAGATAACCCTGCAAGCTAGTGCTCCAATAAATGAGATAATCTTGGCTGATCAAGGAATGGGAAGCTTACAGGTGTTGTGTATCATTAGGTGGTTAAACCTCAGCAGTGCCTATGTGTACATTTAGGGATGCCTAAGCCATGACTTTGCTAGTCTTGACCTAAGGAATCTAGATTTGGATAAAGTGAGATGTCCTAACAGGGAAAGTGTATTAGTTTGATCAGCCAAACAGAACTGTGACCTGTGTGGATGTTTTAGTAACTTGATTTGGAAACTTAAACCTCAATACATGCCAAACACCCACTGTCATCCCCCTGAAAAAGTTGAAATCTGTTTTTCTTGATGGACTTATTGTATGTACTGTTGAGTTTTTTTAGCCATCATTTGTGCTGTACTTTCTTGCTTTAATTTGATTGTGATGTTGCCCTGGTAACATTCTGTTGCCGGGGGATGCAGATTTGTAGTGCTTAGAATTATGGGTATGAAATCTGAAAGTGCCTTTGAGTGGATTGTTTTTAATTCTATTGTTTCTGAGGACTTTTGTCTCATTTACTTTAAGTTTATTTCAACATTTTAATGTTGTCAGAATTGATTGGCTTTTTTAAATGGAGTTTTATTGTGGAAGAGCAATGACAGTAGAGTGGAGCCTAAGAATGTGATCAGTTCAATGACAATTGAAGTAGTTCCATCAGGTATTAGCATTACGCTACCCGGGCACCACACCCATTGTACAATACGGATCATTACCATTGTTCGTATGAAGATAACATGCTTTATCCAGCGTGTTAACCTCACAAACTAATGTACTTAAGGTTTTGAAGGAGAACAGAAATATTCCTAGGCATCGATTTTAAAAAATGGAAAAGAGTAACGGAATGCCAGAGGTGAGGTTGATCTAAATTTTGAGGAAGATTTTCCTTTTTGCTGGACTCTGGATTTTTGTATCTAGATGCAATAATACGACAGAATCATATAGTTTATTTAAGATGAACGGCAAAAACTGATATCTAGAGTGACTGGCACTACCTTTTCCACATTGTTCCTGTTAGGGATTGGGATAATAAGATTGTCTATCAGAACTTCCCATATTTTTTTTTTCTCCCCATCCCGCTGCAGCCATTCTAGAAGATTCCTTGGTGATTGTTCAATTCCATTAATGCTAGTCACTCTCCAGTATCTCACTGATTATCCCTCCTTAGCCTAAGGGTGCCGTGGCCATTTATATTGCCCTTACCGCCTCTTTGACTGCTATCAGCTAACTCAGCAGAGACCTGGGATTGACTATGGGATCTTCCAATCTGTGCAGCTCATTACTCAATGAATACATTCACTGAGCAATCGGAAGAACTCCTCGTATATGTTTAATACATATCCTGTTAGTTTACCCTAGTCAGTTGTTAGACTGAATGCTTAAGTTACTAAATTCATCACGAATAGTGAGAAACTGAGATAAAAACAAGAAATGCTGGAACCACTCAGCAGGTCTGGCAGCATCTGTGGAAAGAGAAGCAGAGTTAACGTTTCGGGTCAGTGACCCTTCATCGGAACTGACAAATATTAGAAAAGTCACAGGTTATAAGCAAGTGAGGTGGGGGTGGGGCAAGAGATAACAAAGGAGGTCTATATTGGACCAGGCCACATAGCTAACCAAAAGGTCACGGAGCAAAGGCAAACAATATGTTAATGGTGTGTTGAAAGACAAAGCATTAGTACAGATTAGGTGTAAGTACACTGAATATTGAACAGCAGCAAGTGCAAATCTGAAAAAAAAACAGTGGGTAAGCAAACTGAACAAACTAAGATGAAATGAAATAAATGCAAAAAAAAAAAGGATTGTAAAAAAGAATGTAAAAAAAAAGGAAGAAAAAATAACTAAAAATGAAAGTAAAATGGGGGGCTGTCATGCTCTGAAATGATTGAACTCAATGTTCAGTCCGGCAGGCTGTAGTGTGCCTAATCGGTAAATGAGATGCTGTTCCTCGAGCTTGGTCACAGGTTATAAGCAAGTGAGAAACTGAGATTTGGTTGGATTTGATGCACTTTGAGACGCAAGAGGAACACTGCCTGAAGGGATGATGAAAACAGATTCAGTAGTAGCATTCAGAACAGAACTGGATAAATACTTGAAGGGAGTAATTTACATGACGATGGAGATAGAGCAGAGGAATGGAACTAGTTGGATATCCCTACCAAAGAGCCGTCACAGGAATGGTGACCTCCTGTCCTGTATCAGTCTGTGATTTTAAGATTACATTCTAGAGTCAGAAGTTGAGGGTTTGGCAGAACCTCATGGCTTCATATGCTGTTTAAGACATTGGCCCTGTCTGTAGGTGCTGATGAAACAAAAGGCTCCATGAACACCTAAGAGCTTTATAGCTTTCCATTCTTTAGAATATAATTAACATGAAAAAAACTTATTCTTTGAGGGTAGGTTAGCCTTAGAATTGGACAATTTTTTCCCCTTTTTTTTGGTCTACAATCTGCACTGGCCTACAATCAGAATAATTGCCTGGAGTGTTACCCTATCCCTTGATCACTTGTAACGGGGTTTGAATCTTAACCAGCGTAATCAAGTAGTTGTCCAATTTCTTTAATTTGCATCAATAACTATGCTGTTAGGAACGTGTTTAGGTGGTATGGATATTTAGTAGGTATGCGACTATCACTCACTGAAGAAGGGTCACTGACCTGAAATGTTAACTCTGCTTCTCTCTCCACAGATGCTGACTATTTCCAGCATTTCTTGTTTTTATTTCAGATTTCCAGCATCTGCAGTATTTTGCTTTTATTTTACTCACTAATAAGTCTTGGGCCATGATTGTTGGATTGAGTATACTGTACTGTTTGACTGCAACCATGCCTGCTTGTTGCTCCTCATCCAACTCTCCACTGCCTTTGTCACCAGTGACCACCCCTCCTTCTCTGTCACGCCTCTGCAATCCATGTCCGTTGCACTGCTCTGTCCTCGTTTGACTGTCATAACAAAAATCGATTTTATCACCAAGAAAGCTAGCTTTCAACTTCATAATGTTGCCAGCTCTGCCACTGTCTCTTACAGTTGATGAAACCCTGGCTTTATGTCTTTATCATCTTGAGGCAAAGCCTCTCTAATGTTGTCTTAATTAGCCTCTACCTTCAAACACAGTACAACTCAATTCAGAATGTTGTGCCTTACATCCAACAAACACAAGAGGTCCTGTACTTCCATCACCCTTGGTCTTGTCAAGGTCCACTTGTTCCCAGTGCCCCAAATTATTGATTTCAACATAATTTTTAATAATCTTTGCAGCCTTGTTCCATCCTACATCAATGACATCCTGTAGCCATGTTTCAGGACACCTATTAGTTCTGCTACATTGATAGTCATAGTGAAGCTTCCAGCCACTATGCCCCTACCTTCTTTGCTCATTTCCTCAACTGTATTGTTGCCTCAATCCTAAAAGTCTCCTTTAAAAGAAAAGTCTTCAACCATATGATTAACCTCTTCCTCCACCCCCCTTTTGATCATCCTGTTTTCCCTCTCTTTCTCAGAATCTGTTTTCTTCCCCACCATGCACTTTGCAAAGTCTCTGTTTATGATAGTGTTGGAATGTAAGTTGAGCAGCTACTCAATTTCCAATTTTAATGCACCTTCCCAGATGGTGGTAGTTTTCTTGGGTTAGCAACTGTTGCCTTTGTGCCAACATCGCTCTGATACCTTGCTCAGGAGTCTGGAGGTAACAAAAGCATCAGTGAAAGTGTCAGCAGCAGATGGACTAAGGCAGGGGTGGAGATAGGCAATATTACAAAGGTGGAAGTAGGCGGTCTTGGTGATGGATTTCTGGTTGGAAGCTCTGCTCAGGGTCAAGGTTACAAACAGTGTAGTTTAGCTTCAGACGTTGACCAGGGAGTAGGATGGAATTGGTGGCTAGGTTATGGTGGGGGCTCAAGACAATGACTTCAGTTTTCCAAATATTTAATTGGAGAAGAAATTTCTGCTTATCTAATACTAGATCTTGGACAGGCAGCATGACAAATTGAGGCAGTGGAGGGGTTGAGACAGGTGATGGTGAAGTAGAGCAGGGTGTTGTGAGCATAGATGTGGAATCCAATGATGTGTTTTTCAGATGATGTAATCAAGGGGCTGCATATAGATGAGAAATAGGAGGCGGCCCCAGATAGATTCTTTGGGGACTCCAGCGGTAATGGTATGAGAACAGGAGGAAAAGCCGTTGCAATCACAGGGCTTTCATAGTGGTTGACGGGCTATCATGTAGAACAGTTAGAAATCAAGGTAGCAGTCTTGCCTCAAAGTCTGATCTAGATCTTTGATTTGCCATCGTTGTTTGTTCAAAAAAAATAGGGCTGGATTTTATAGAGGCCTCAACATCTGGATCTGTGGCGGTGGTGGGGGGCATGAAGATTGCCCCAGATGAGGCCCGCTGCGGACCTCAACATCAGGGCTCATCCCAATATTGCCAGCGGCAGTGAGACCTCGAGGTGGCCTCCCCCTGCCGCTCAGCGATGGCACAGCAATTTAAATATTCAAATAAATTTACTTACCTGCATTAATAACTTGCCCGTCGCCTTCGGATCCCCGTCCGGGGAAATGAGACGCAACGCTGGTGGGGAGAGGGGAGGAGATATGTTTATCAATGTGGGACGGGGGGAAACGGGGTCAAATGAACATCACGGGTGTATGGGATGGTGAGAAGGGTTATAGTTGAAAGTTTGTGCAGTTTGGTGGGGGGGGGGTGCGGGGTAAGTCAGATTGTGAAGGTAAGTGTTTTTGGGGGGGGGGGAAAAGGGCAAATAATTAATTTAATTGATATTGGTGGGAAAGGGGCAAAATAAATTTTTTTTTTCATTTAATGTTTCTTGGTCGGCACAGACTCGGTGGGCCGAAGGGCCTGGTTCCGTGCTGTATCTCTAAATAAAAGGGTGGCGCAGTGGTTAGCACTGCAGCCTCACAGCTCCAGCGACCCGGGTTCAATTCTGGGTACTGCCTGTGCGGAGTTTGCAAGTTCTCCCTGTGACTGCTTGGATTTCCGCCAGGTGCTCCGGTTTCCTCCCACAGCCAAAGACTTGCAGGTTGATAGGTAAATTGGCCATTGTAAATTGCCCCTAGTGTAGGTAGGCGGTAGGAGAATTAAGGGAGGGTGGGGATGTGGTAAGGAATATGAGATTAATGTAGGGTTAGTATAAATGGGTGGGTGATGGTCAGCACAGACTCAGTGGGCCGAATGGCCTGTTTCAGTGCTGTATCTATAAATAATAATAAATTTAAAAAATAAATAAATAGTTAAATTTACCAGTAGGGCTAACAGCCCTTTAAAAATGGCATCAGTGCCTGCGCACAGGCAGCTGACGCCATTGCCCTGCATGGACAGCCCACCCCCTCCACGTGATTCTTGGCTGGGGGTGGGGGGTGTTGCAGCCCACCCGGCTATTTAACTGAGCCGCCGCAGGTCTTTGGCGTGTGGGCCGTTGGCGGCAGGCTTAAAAAATTAAGCCCATAGGTTAGACATAAGCAAATGTATCACAACTACACAAAATGTGAATCACTAAAAGACTGGCTCAGCACAAACTAGTGATAAAATGTTGTAGCTCTGATTCGCTGCAAACTATTTACAGAGCCATATGACAAAGTACAAACAAATTGTACCTTTGTAAAATGACCTTTAAATGTTTGTGTAGGGAAGCTAGTGAGCAGTGGATTGGAGCATTGTCTCTGGGACCCATGTTCAAATCCATCCCACAAGTGAGGGTGTCAAATATCCACCTGATAAACCATTGAGCAATTTAACATCAATTTCTAATAGTTGTGCATTGATAGTTGATCGTTTGTCACTAAACCAGCACCTTCAGTTGGAGAGGCCATATGAATGGTTCATGTAGAAAATACAAAAATACCACATTGTTCACAGTTATGATCACTCTCCTGTGGTTAGCAAGGGTTGATGGGCAAAGGGATGGGCAGTTTGCTCCCCATGAATTCCATTCTGCAGCATCAGCATCTCTCATCCTTATGAGCACCAAAAACATCACCTTGGTTTCTCAAAAAAACAGCTTGGTCTTAGGAGAGAAGTTCTCCACAAAATATGTAGCTTTCAAAATGTGAAATCTGTAAAAATGTAAAAAATATAGCATTGGCTAGATAATGAAGTTGTGATTTTTAACTCTGCTTAGAGCAAAGATTCAAGACCTTGGACAGGACCATCATTATCAATACTTCTTCGGGACCTACGTCATATACAGAACAGTAAGGAAAGATCTGCTAAACTCTTTGAATGGTTAATAGCACCAGTTGCTCCAAAAAAGTTTTTCAAGTAAGTATGTACAGAATAATTGTAAAATATAACAGCTTATCATTCACTCTATCGTTTAACATAATGGTGCCTAAAATAACCTCTCTCAACTGGATTGAGGTGTAATAAATTAACTGTCATAAATCACTTACAATTTCAAATAAGCACTGATTTGTAATTGTCAGAGGGTTATGCTATATGGCAGCTTTTCCTAAAACTGTATTTTAAGGCTGTACTTTCTGCATTTTGGAAAAAGGTTGTAATTGTTGCAGTGGAAGAATAATTGTATTTCTTGTCTCGGAAATTAAAAGCCTCTTAAAGAGGGCTATTTTAGTTTTTCCATTTCTATCAATTTTCCTGGATTGGATCACTTGTGTTCTGTAGATGCCCTGCTCCTAGCACTCCATTTTGAGCAAGTACTAGGATACACACACGAGTGGTCCATAAAGGATTCTTGTTCTGATACTTCATTAGACCACATTTTTATTTCTTGCTACTTGCCTGAAAGCCCCATTGATTCGATCTGACGAAGTCTGCATGACAGCCTGCTGACCTTCCACCATGGCTGCAAATGCTGAACATTGACTCATTGTTAGAGTCTGGCTGCAGCATCTCCCATGACAGGCAGGAGAGGTTCAGAGGACAGGGTTAAATTGGTTAAAAATGTGAAACCTGTGCCAACCCAACACAAAATCGACTACTTCCAGTTTAACCACAGCAGGTTTGGAGGCATCCCTGCTTTTGTTCCCCACGATCTCTCTGATTCTTTGCTTCCAAAGACATGTATGCTACATTATTGCCATACAGGAATCTAATAATACCATATGCACTAAGTTAATTTGTTTCCTGGTCCAAAAATACATTACTACCTGGAGTAAAGGTAAATGGCTGTTGTTGGCACTCCTTGCTGTTGGACCCACCATTCCATTTGGGCAGTAGACAGGCTGAGCTTTCAGTCTGCATACTCACATGGCAGTGCAATTTTAATCCTGGTGGCCCTTGCTCTGATATTTGGGAGAGCCACAACTGGAAAAGTGAAGCTGCAAATCAAGCTGGACTGTTTATGAGCATGCCCATAAGCAGACCTGCCATTTAGGCCCATGAATCATGTGTGACTGTGGAAACTTTAAAAGGAAGAAATAATATTTTAAAATGTGGGGAGCAAGTTGTCAGCAATGTGTAGACGCTTTTTTAGATAATTGAATAGGACAGCATTTGGAATTGAAGGACCTTTGTTTTGAGTTGTGCAAATGGATTGCAAATATCAGTTAATTGCTGGAACTATTTTAAGCACAGTGAAGAAAACATAAAAATAATTTTTTTGGGCTGAAATTTATGAGCATGCCGCAAATCCCCAAGATATTTTGCGCGGGGGCTCATTTAATTGGAAGGGGCAGAGCAGCTGCCCCCGATGGCGTAGAGGGGGCAGCCACTCCATCCCAGGCAACGGCGTCTGGCGCCACCGCCATTTTTCAAGGGCTTCGAGCCCTGCAGTTACATTTGAAGTTTTAAAGCGACATTCATTGCACATTCGTGTGAAACAACTAAGTAAAAGATTTCAATATGGAGTTGAAGGCTCCACCGCCAAGCGGCGGGGAGGCCACACTGAGGCCTCGCCGCCGACAGTAAAATGCTTTCCCGGCTTTGGGGATTGTGGGCCTCTCCAGGGAGAATTTTCTATGCCTCTCCACCATGATCCACAACATCGGAGAGCTAGTAAAATTCCATCCATACATTCAAAATTTTAAAAAATATATACTTGTAAAGCGAACGCTTGACTTTTGTTGGATTTCTTCATTTCAGCGACATTTGGGAAAAGACCCCAGCTTTGATCAGGCGTCATAACGGAAACTACTACAAAGGATTATTCTCCTCAGAAGATTTTGATAGAATTCTGAGAGAAGTAAGCTCGCTTAATATCTCTATTTCACAAGCTCTTTTCATAGACCAATACAGTCAAGCAATTGAATGTCAGAACAACTATTCACTCTGGATTGTTTTAATAATAGGCACATGGTTATTTTTCAAATTGGTATTTGGAAACTATGGCCAGAATTTTATGTAGGCAGCAGGGGACCCGCTGCCGGGCCGAAAGCAAACCCACAGCAGTTAGCGGGATCTGGGGCCGCATCTTACCGGTGGTGGCAAATTAGGTTGCAGCTGCTGGGGTTGCTGTCTCTATTAAGGATGGCGGCCTGCCCCCAAGAGCTGCCAGCCAATCAGAGGGCTGAGAGCTCAGGAGTGCCACTGCTAGCGGTGGTCACGGCTGGGGCTGCACCTGTAGGATAAGGACACATCGATGTCTGGGCACCCTGAAAGGCAGCTAAGCGGGCTTTGAGGGCGCTAGGGCCAGTCAGGTAGGGTTTACCTGGCAGTCGTCACACACGGCTGAGGCCCCGCCCACAAGTGCTGGTAAAATGCCAGTGGAGGCAGTTAAAGGCCCTTAATTGGCCACTTAAGTGGCTCAATGGGACTCCAGGCAGGCGAGCCATCTGCCAGCTTGTCCGCCTTTGGCAAGGTGGCATGGCAGCGGGAAGATGGCCAGCATACCACCTGATGCCTTCGTGCCATTTTGCCAGCTTCCCGCCTCCCATCCCATCCCCAAGATGCTGGTAAAATCCACCCTTATAATACTATATGACATTGGACTTTCAACTAGGATAATGAAGTTAAGAATCTAATTGCATTGGCATTTACGCTTTGACTTTTTCCAGGGAGGGGGGGAATTTGTCAGTAGGCAATTGAAGAAGGAGACTGGGATTTTCTTTGATATTGATTGGTCTCTGCTTTCTGCGTAATGGGATGAGGAGGGAATGGGGTAGCATACAGGTAGCCTTTGAAACCCTACTAAATGTGGAATATCTCTTAATACAGCTGTAACGTTCTCCTGGGACTTACTTGTTCAAAACACAATCCTATTCAAGCACAAATTTTCAATTTATTGGGCCACTTCACATTCACTCCCATTAGAAGGAAAGCCTAATTCAAGTAGAGCATTTTCACAAAATGTTGATGTTTCTCCACTGCCGGTTACACTGAATATTGTTACCTCCTAACTTCACCCAAAGACACACCACAGCTCTGTATTTTTTTTTATTTCTCTAGCCATATTTTACACTTGCAACTAAGGTTAAGGAAGTGAACTGTAATAGTGTTTTTACCCTAAAGTTAAATGTTAACGATGGAAGTTATTTGTGCCATATTAAGTTGTGAGTACCAGTGGTTTTTTTAAGTTCTATCTCTTATTAAAAAAAAAAGTGCAGTAAAATGAGTCAATCTGTCTTCTGTTAACCAGGATAGCCATTTTGGGGTATGTGGGGAGTAAGACGGGAATGTAGGAATCCATCCTAAAACGAGGTGATCGGGCTTCTGAAAAGATGATGATGCCATTGTTACACTTGACACTGTAACTGATTTTATAGCAGCACAGAACTGCTGAAGAGTTGCCTGATGATTAATTTACACAAAAGATGAACACCATTGAACAGTGGCAACAATTCAAAGCTATGCGTCATTCAAAGTTAATGTATTGATGCATGATTCTACTTGATCACAACTTCAAACGAAGTGCAAAAGGACACTTTTCTAGACTGGCAGTTATTCTGATGATCTGCAAGCAAATGACTTGTCTGACAAGACTCGTAAAGCCATTTTTTAAGGAAGCAGCAGTATTCCACAGTAGCAGTTGCACACTTCACACTTTCATACACGCAAAAAAGATATTACATTATACTGCTATAAATGGCAATAACTTCTTAAATTCAGTATTTCCTGATGCATAGGAACTTAGGAGGAAGAGAAGGAATAGGCCATTCATCCACTCGAGCCTGCTGCGCCATTCAGTTTGATCATGACTGAACTACGCCTCTTCTCTTTTTCTGCCTTTGCTCCATATCACAATACCCTTACCTAACAAATGATCTCCGCCTAGAAGGCTACAATTGGCCTAACAGCCATAGCCTTTTGGGGAGGGAGTTCCAGATTTCTGCTATTCTGTGTGGAAAAAGTGCTTCCTGTTTTCACTCCTGAATGGCCTAGCTCAGGGGTTGGCAGCCTTGATTTTAAAACCTTAGGGGGCCTTTTTTAAGAAATTTGCCTAAAATCCAAACTTCAGAGCCACAAGACAAAAAAAATTAAAATTAGCAGAACGTTTTCTACTTAAAATAAAACATAACTAATTTATTTATAAAAATGAGAAAAAATACAGTAATTAAGGAGAAACTGCTTGCAGTGACAGAAAGGTGGGTAATTAGAGGGCACCGAATAAGGTCATCAAAAGAACCAGAGGGGGGAGAGAAAAAATTTACGCTCTGAGTTGTGGTGATCTAGAATGCACCGTCTTGAAAGGGTGGTGGAAGTAGATTCAGTAATAGCTTTCAAAAGGCAATTGGTTAATTACATGATAAATTTGCAGTGATATGGGAGAGAGCAGGGGATTGGGACTAATTGAATAGCTCTTTCAAAGACCCAACACCGTCATAGTCGGCCAAATTCTTTTTTTTTCCTTTCATGGGATGTGAGCGTCACTGGCAAGGCCAGCATTTGTTGCCCATCCTTAATTGCTCTTGACAATTGACTTGCTTGCTAGGCCATTTCAGAGGGCAGTTCAGAGTCAACCACATTGCTGTGGGTCTGGAGCCACATGTCGACTAGACCAGGTAAGGACAGCAGATTTTCTTCCCTAAAGGACGTTAGTGAACCAGATTGGTTTTTACAACAATCGATAATAGTTTCATGGCACCATTACTGAGACTAACTTTCAATTCCAGATTATTTTTATTAATTAATTGAACTTAATTAATTGAATTTAAATTCCACCAGCTGATGTGTAGGGATTTGAACTCGTGTCCCCAGGGCATCTGGACCTCTGGATTATAAATTCAGTGACATTACCACTATGCCATCATCTTCCGCCAAATGGCCTTCTCCTGTGCTGTATCATTCTATGATAATGGGAGAGTGAGTGAAACAAAACCTGACATTCTTTCCAAAGATGTATTGCACCAATTAAACTCCTGGTTAAAATGTAACAATTTCAATAGTACTAATTACAAGTATTCACAACTTATTAATCATATTGTACTCTAACTCCACTCCATATCTTGCTACTTTCTTTGTCAGGATCAGATTTACAGAATGCTTGAAATGACAGTTCTCTTCTAATCTCATTTTTATTCTGGAATACTATACAGCACTATGTTTTACAGCCATCGTGTATAGAGGCCAGATCACAATTGCACAAACTTCCCAGCTATAAGCATTACTTAATAAATAAATATTTACTTACCTTACTATTCACTTGATAAATCTACTATTGCATTGTCTTGCATAGCTGAAAACGTCTATGACATGGAAGTGTTTAGCTCCATCTCAATTTCAGATACTGTTTTATAATTGACTTGTTATTTTAAAGGACCATGTTAATTTTGGAGTAAACCTGGATGTAACAAGTTATTTTGATGGAGAAAAGGAAACCCATACTCCTACTGGCAGAGCATTACCTGTAGTGGTGTGGGACTTTTATAAGGTAAGCAGTAGCTGATGCTGAATGTTTGTATATTTGGAACTGGGAATTAAAATTTAAATGCATTTGTCAACTGTCCTTTGTTTTAAATGTGTGAAAGGTTGAGTAAGGGAAATTTGGTAGTGCACAATTCTCTCCACATTAAAGAGGACCAATGTGAGGCTTCTAATAAGTGTTCGTGGAAGATTGTGCTGGAAGGGTGTTAAAGTGGAAAGAATTATCATCAGTTAGGTACCAATCCTTCAGTCTAATGTTAAACGGAACTCTGTGGTATGTTCAATTCTCACCGATTGACAGCTCGGCAGGATATAAAAAGGCAGCCAATTTTGATAAAGATAAAGATACTCTTGGCCAAGCCTCCGGGGAGGTTCTTATGCACTGTTAATTTTGTGATCATATAATGTTTTTGTTGGTGACTCATTGACATGGTGTACTTGGGAGAAGCTACCCAGGTGGCATGAGTTAAGTAAACTGTATCTTCAGCATTCTGTACTGTGCACATCCACACCAGTAGCTTCATGAGTGGAACTAGTAAGTACAGCCTTCCATGCTGTGAAATAAGTTATCTCTAAATATTGTTGCTCTTTAATAATGGGTGGTTGATGGTCGGCACAGACTCGGTGGGCCGAAGGGCCTGTTTCAGTGCTGTATCTCTAAATAAAATAAATAAACATGATTGTTCCCTCCCTCCCCGCCCCACAAAAATGCTAGCTGTGGATGGAATGTGCTCATTGGTATTGGCAGTTTTCTAATACCCTGTTCGGATGCTCATTCTTCATCTACAAGCTTGCACAGAAATGTTCATGGTTAATTCATTTGTCCATCAGCCATCCTGTGGCCCGTGAGTGAATTTGCCAGTTTTTGTCCCTCCTGAATTGTGACTGTACAAATTCATTTCCAAGAGGCCACTTAAAGCAGGAGATTGTCCCATCAGTTCAGGCTGGATTCAAACTCGGGTTCCAGAGATGAAAGGCCATAGTTTAACTCACTGCATAGCCTCTTAATTGTCTATTTCAGATGGAGACTTATCTGCTGTGCAGTTTCAGTTTTTTGCTTGTCAGCTTGGAACCTGGCTGTTTGTTTATGTCATCACATAGAAAAGAGATGAATATTTGATCCAGTACAGATTAGATGTGAGCGCTTTGGAGATAGCTACAAGTTGTTCACCCGTTCTGTTGACAGGAATGTTGTCATTTGGCATGTCTATTTGGAACAGTGCAGTGATAAATATGGATAATATCCACCTTCATATCAAAGATGTTTTTATTACTGTGTTTCTCGGGGCTATTTATGATCTATTAAACCATTCTCTTTTAGATGGAGATGAACTGGTCAGGGAATTAGCTTTTTTATAGAATGTATATTTCTGTTGACAGAATGGATGTTCTTTGCGGCTGCTGAATCCTCAGTCCTTTTCCGGCACTGTTTGGAATATACTGTCTATTCTTCAGGAGTCTTTTGGGAGCATGGTTGGGGCTAATGTGCAAGTATCTGTATTTTTCTATCATAAAAGCAAAATACTGCGGATGCTGGAAATTTGAAATAAAAACAAGAAATGCTGGAAATACTCAGCAGGTCTAGCAGCATCTGTGGAGAGAGAAGCAGAGTTAACGTTTCAGGTCAGTGACCCTTCTTCAGAACTTCAGACCCCAGTTCTGAAGAAGGGTCACTGACTTGAAGCGTTAACTCTGCTTCTCTCTCCACAGATGCTGCTAGACCTGCTGAATATTTCCAGCATTTCTTGTTTTTATATCTGTATTTTTCTGTTTGTTTTGTGTCAGTATCTGTTAGTAAATGAGTGGAAAATTCTAGTACAAATCTGTTAAAAGGGGGACTGCAGGAAAGTTAATCAAAATGTGTATATTTGAATACTTAATGGTCACTGTACTTTAAAAAATAAAATGTTAAGTGCTTTGAAAAATTTCAATGTGACGAGATGCTACATTTTAAAGATTAATATGATTTTGAGTTGGGATGTTTGGATGAATGACGGTAAAATATTGATGTACTTTTACATAGAAAGGGATTTTTTTTTTTCTGCCTCACGTCCCCGGCCCCAAAAAGAAATCTCAGTCGGATTTGTAAAGGGTTATTGTGATTTCGCAAATTATAATTGAACTCAATATTGAAGAAATTGTAATGCTGTTTCACAAATGAAATTTGGATTCTCCATCTCACTCCCTTTGTTCCCATTTGCCCCTCCACCACAGCACGTTACTAAATATAAGTCAGCCCATGCATGTTATTAACATGATAAGCAAAGGGAGAATATTCATCTATAATTTTTATTGCTCATTTTGTTTCTCACTTCAAGATCTCTAACATTGGAGATGTAGATGAACTTAAGGCAATCAAGTTCTTATGCTGTTTTGCTTTTAATAAAACAGTAAATTAATTTTTTGCAAACTGATGGCTTCTGTAAATGTTGCCTTAGCTTCACAGTTTCTTGTGGCTGCTCTTTTCAGTTGCTATAGACGACAAGAAAGTTACTCCAAGAAGTGAAATAAGCTCATTTTACCGTACCAAGTCTATTTGTTTTGTATGGAAATATTAGTTTAATTAAATAAACAGATATTACTTCTGTATTTTATTTTCTTAAAAAATTATGTTTTTGGAACTGCTGCCAAGTTCTTACTCATTCAGTTCCCATTGATGAAAATTTTCTATCCACTGGGAATTTCTAAAACTGCCAAATTCAGTTTGAATGAATAGGCTTTTGAACTGTCATGAAGATGTTTTTATATTCTTATTTTTGCTTTCTTGTGGAAGTTATCTGACTCCTCCTGGGAACCAGGGATTTGCACCGCATTATGACGACATTGAAGCATTTGTGATTCAGCTGGAAGGCAAAAAGAGCTGGCGCGTCTATGATCCTAGGTAGGTAATATGCTGTATGTCCTTGGACACTATAACGACTGTCACCTGGAGCTATTTCACCTAAAGGCACATTATGTTTCTGCCTCTTCTGTATTTTCACCAGCTCTCATTTCACATCTTTAAAAGGGTTGGAAGTCTAAAGAAAGTACTTTGTGGTTCAAGGTACTTTCACTCCCTTTCCAATTGACAGCCATTTCAAAAATTAATTGCTTATGTGGCGACCCAGCAGGTTGCTGTATCTCATTGTTGGTCCACCCCAATATTGTCACTAACGAGGTCCATCCCAGAGTATCTGGAGTTGAAAGCAGCAGGTGCCTGCTTTTTTTTAAAATGTGGTCACTAGAACCTGAGAGAGCATGCTTCCTGCCAGGTATTCTGCATTCCAATTGCTGTTAACTTCATTGAAAAAATGGAGAACAAAGATACTTTTACAAACAGTTACATGTGTCTCATGTGACCTCATTACATTACACAGTTTTGTTGGAGTTGAGGGGCTGTCGTATGAGTAATTTCCTTTAGATAACTATATCCCATTCCTTTCTGAGAAGATAGAAGTGATGGTGGCTCACTTGAAAGCTGCTGTTCATGCTACCCTTGCAAAAAGCTATTATTTGAAGTAAAACTATGACCCAGGACGACTGTCCTTTTCTGTGGGAAGCCCCTGGTCTCCAGGCCTAGTCTATGTATGTCCTACATTGTCTTGTAAATAGTAAAAAAAACACAAACCCACAATGACATTGTAGCTCAGACTAATATTGTTAGGCTTACTATAATACATGGATGTTACTTCACTTGTTTTTCTGTTGCAAATGATTTATTATTGTGCTTTTTGATGCATTCACAGATCAAATGAAGAAATTCTTCCAAGCATGTCAAGCCGTGAGTGCTTTCAGAAAGCTGTATTCCACTCTGCTTCATATTTTTTCGTGTGTTGTGGAAGCATTTTACTTTGTAACAACTGCCCTTTATGTAAGTGATTTGTGATTCTTCTGTGCCATCTTCCCCAGGTAACTTTAGTCAGCAGGAAATGGGCGTTCCTATTATGGATACTGTGCTTGAAGCTGGAGACTTGCTGTACTTTCCTAGGGGCTTTACCCACCAGGCAACCTGCACATCTGAAGTGCATTCCCTCCACATCACCCTTTCAACATTTCAGAGGAACTCTTGGGGAAATCTACTACATAAAGTAGGTGGATAGTTGTAATATTTATTCGAGTATTGCAGGCAGGAGTTGCATTGTTCTGTGACAAACCATTTCATAAATAAGTCCTGTGTTCTTTGGTTTCCAAGCAATCCTATTTAAATATTCTCCATTTCACAGCTAACTGGTGGATCAAACTGGCTAGGGTGATAATGGCTGGTGGGTGCCCCATAAGTTGTGAAAATTTTAGCCATTTTCTAATATGTGATGTTTGATATCTTGTTGACAAATTTGCTGTTTTACTCCAGTGATTATCAAGAAGGCTTACTTCAGCTAGCCTAATTGCAGAGTGCCGTAATCCATCAGATAGTGTCCTCTGCAGTCACACACATCAGGATGGCTTCAGGTTCAGTTCATCATGTGTTTTGAGTTAACCAATATCATTGATGTACTCGAATTGGAGTCTGATCACAAATTAAAAGGGATTATAATTTTGTATGTGTGTGCAAGTATAGAATAGGATTTGCTGATGTGGCTTCCATGACTTAAAAAAAAAAAGCTTGCCAACATTCACTCTGCAATTTCCCATCCGAATAACGATCACGTGGACGAGATACTGGGGCTAGCTGGTATCTAAACTTTTTCCTTCACCCTTCAGCTTGAAAAAACTTTTAATTGTAACTTGCTAGAAGTGCAAGCTGCTAACAGTGTGGTACGGACATCTGGGACCTTAGTGAACAGAGGGAACAACAGTGCATCTCCTTAACCAATGAGATTTAAGGATTGAGAAAGAAACAGGAACAATGGAGAAGTAGGGTGAATTAAGAATCATAGAATCTTAGAAAGTTTATGGCACAGAATGAGACCACTTGGCCCATCGTGTCTGCACCAGCTGAAAAATGAGCCCCCAGTCTAATCCCACCTTCCAGCATTTGGTCCATAGCCCCGTAGGTTACTGCACTCGAGGTACATATCCAGACTCCTTTTTAAATGCTTTGAGGGTTTCAGCCTCTGCTATCCGTTTTAGGCAGTGAGTTCCAGGTCCCCTCTACCATCTGGGTGAAAAAAAACTTCCTCATCTCCCCTCTAATCTTTCTACCAATCACTTTAAATCTTTGCCCCCTAGTCGCTGATCTCTCTGCTAAGGTAAGTAAGCCCTTCACATCCACTCTATCCAGGCCCCTCACAATTTAGTACATTTCAATCCGATCTCCCCTTAGCTTTCTCTGTTTTAAGAGAACAACCCCAGCCTATCCAGTCTTTCCTCATAGCTGCATTTTTCCAGTCCCGGCAACATCCTTGTAAATCGCTTCTGTACCCTCTCTAGTGCAATTATATCCTTTCTGTAATGAGGTGACCAGAACTGCACACAGTACTCAAGTTGTGGCCTAAACAATGATTTATACAGTTCCAGCATAACCTCCCTGCTATTATATTTTATATCTCGACTAATAAAGGAAAGGATTCCATATGCCTTCTTAACCACCTTATCGACCTGTCCTGCTACCTTCAGGGATCTGTGGACATTCACTCCAAGGTCTCTCACTACTCTACACCTTTCAATATTCTTCCATTAATCGTGTATTCCTTTGCCTTGTTTCACCTCCCCAAATACATCACTACCCACTTCTCCAGGTTGAATTCTTTGCCACTTTTCTGCCTACCTGACCAGTCCATCAATTTCTTCCTGCAGCCTACAGTTATCCTCCTCGCTATCTGCCACACAGCCAACTGCAAACTTCTTGATCATGCCCCTACATTTACATCCAAATCGTTGATATATAGCATAAAAAGCAGGGGACCCAGTACTGAGCCCTGCGAAATGCCACAGGAAAGAGCCCTCCAGTCGCACAAACACTTGTCAACAATTACCCTTTGTTTCCTGCCACTGAGCCAATTTTGTATTCACCATGCTATATTTCCCAGGATCCCATGGGCTTTTATTTTTTAACCAGTCTGCCATATGGGACCTTGTCAAAAGCCTTGCTAAAATCTTCGTAGACCACATCAACTGCACTATCTGCATCAAATCTCCTTGTTACTTCTTCAAAAAATTCGATCAAGTTGGTCAGACACTATCTTCCCTTAACAAATCCATGCTGACTGTCCTTGATTAATCTGTGCCCTTCTAAGTGACAGTTTATCCTGTCTGTCAGAATTGATTCCAATAATTTTCTCCAAGTCAAATCAAGTATAAAGCAAAAGAGATTGGATTAAGAGAGGGGGAAAAAGTCAAAGGAAAAGTAAGAACTTTTTTTTGCAATTTTAAAACTTTTAAGAATTTACTACATGCAGGAACAGTTTAAATTGTTCACTTTCTGGGTCAGAGAGATTGACATTGCTTTATCAATTACTGTGTTGTTAAAGAGGTCCTTACGCTTTTAATTCAAAACCATGACTTTCTGCAGTGAGTTTAATGGGCAATTAATGTGCAAATCCAGCAAGTCCTTAGACCAGGAGGCTAATGCTGTTTGTGTGAGGCAAATGGCGAAGCTGCGTAAATCGATCAAGTTCTGGAGATTCACAACTCGCAGAATATCTCTTAATCCCCTGAAATTGCTGACCAACTTGCACATTAAGAATGGTGTGTGCCGTTAACACACAGTTATTTATCCAGCAAGATTTAATCCCATATGTCCTAAGATAATTACAGCGATGTTGGTTTTGCTGTTTGCTGTAAAATTGCAGTGGTGATTGCACATATGCTACAGCATCCTCCAGTGGTAACAGTGGGCTATTGCAACATTTCTACTAATTTTTCAGACTCTTTAGAGGCTTCATGAATATCCTGAGGCACCAGATTCCACAAAGCATGTCCTAAACTATTAATCAGTGGATTTTTTTCAGCCCTGATTAATGATTTTATAATTGTTGCAAACATCCTCACTTAACAGTAATGCTGAAATGTGCCATAGCTTCCTGTTTCATTAATGATCTATTTACAACAAGTAATATTGGGGTGAGCACATGACACATTTGACCTTTTGTTAGATTTCCTTCTCAGCAGGAAGATTCTCTCCAGATATAACTAATCTATCTAAATGCAAATGATGCATGTGTTTTAAAATTTATTCGCATTAGAATATAATGAATGCAGATCTTTCTGCTGAAGTAATTTGTGAATGTGAACGAATGGGTAGAAGTTTTGAGGGGGCATATTTTCCACCATAGTTTCATCTTTCATTTTAAAAGCACCGTATCCTTAAAATATGCTTTGTTTTCTTTTTATTGCAGCTTTTTCCTGGTGCCTTGGACTTGGCTATAGAAGATGATGTAGAATTCCGGGAAGGCTTGCCTCTTGATTACTTTGATTACATGGGAGTGCAGAATTCTGAAAGGGTAACTGTCCACATTTGCAATTCTGTATTTAAAGTCTCATCCTCCTTAGATTTTATAATAGAAGTAATGTTATCAACAAAGCTTACAAGCCAGTGCTAATTTTGTCTTGAATCTGCTACCCTGTATCCTCTAAGAAGAAGGGGGAGATTTTTTAAAATTTTTTTCTTGAGATGTGGACAGCACTGGCAAGGCAGTATCTATTGACTGTCTTTAGTTGCCCTTGGGATTGAAAGTCAACCACGTAGTATGGGACTGGAATCACATGTAGACCAGACAAGTTAGGTCAGGTCCCTTCCCTTAAGGATACTATTGAACAGCTAGGGTTTTTAAAAAAATCTAGCAGCTTTCAATGTAATTTTTGCTGGTACTGGACCATACATTACCAAATCTATTGAATTCAGTTTCATAGCTTACCATGGTGGGAATTCAGTTCCAAAACTCTGGATTTCTAGTGCATTACTATAGACAGTAGACTACCAATCCAGTTGTGTGGACAGAAATGCTTCAATTGTTATAACTGTAAAATCAGATTGTAAATGCACAAATTTATGTTGGTTCTAGGCAGATT
Source organism: Heterodontus francisci (assembly GCF_036365525.1). Lineage (NCBI taxonomy): Eukaryota > Metazoa > Chordata > Chondrichthyes > Heterodontiformes > Heterodontidae > Heterodontus > Heterodontus francisci. The sequence continues at coordinate 107,755,813 of NC_090383.1, forward strand.
CAAGCACTTTTCCAAATCAGTTTCCATTTATATATAACTCCTAATCTAATCGTAAAATTGACAGTTACATTTGTCAGGTTACAAAGTTTTTCAGAGTGATTGGCACCAATCAACACTATAAAAAGATCAAAATGTTGGAAGCGTAAGAGGTTATTAACTTCTTTCATATGTGCAAATGTGAAACCTGTTTGGAAGATCAAAGAAGGTAGGTCTAGGTTAATGACAGAATTATCTCTGGGTACAGCAAAGATCTTCCCAAATCATATTTCCTCCACATAAGAGTAGAATGGGTCAGCTGTTGAACTGAGCAATCACAATGAATATGTCCTGGAAGAGTTTTCCATTTGGTATCCTAATGAGAACCAAATTACTTTCTCTTCCCCGTTCTTGCTCTGGATAAGTGCCACATCCTATGGAAAAATCCTCTGTTCTGTTTGCCGCATCAGTTGTCAGTAATATCTTGCTGTTAGTGCTTTCTGGGAGAAGTCTTTCACTCTTGACATAATTTTTTTAACCCCTCATTAGGTAGATGTAACATTTTTGTTTTTATTTTCAATGGCAGGTTCAAGGTATCACTGAATTTCGATGATAGTTGCATCTCCAGGACTAAAACATTTTTTTTTTTGTCATCCGCTTAAGATGTAGGCTCTTTGTGGTACAGTTCCACAAGTCTCAACTAGCCTTCAGCATCTTGTGTGAGTCTTGAAGTTGAAGTTTTGTTGGGTATGGAGAAAGTACCTTAGCCCATGCCTGGTCATAACTTAACCAGCTCAACAGTCAGCAGAGCCCAACAGCTGTACATTCTTTCACTATTTTGCAGATATTTTTATTATCGACATTGTGCTGTACCAGCACTGGTCCAGGTTTCAAATCTTGCAGCTGCAAGCTCTTGACTGCATCTGAATTTTCTTTTTCAGGAAGATGACCCACGGAGGGAATCATTTAATAAAAAGGTATACAATCTAATGAGGAAGTTACTGAAATATGCACCAATTGATGCAGCAGTCGATCAGAAAGCCAAAGATTTCATTCATGATTGCCTACCCCCTGTACTTACAAAAGGTATTTTGTTTGTTTCATTAATTGTTGTATTTTTATGGGACAAGAGAGAGCAATAACTACAAATTTAGCCTTCTACCAATTAACAATTATCCAAACAAAGATACCAAGAGAATGCTGCTCCTTTAACATTTTGGCACTTCACCTCAAAATGACCACGCAATCACATGATTTTCCTTCCTTGACTGCATTTGAGACTTTGTTTTGAGACCAGTTCTTGTATCTTCCAGTGTCATTAGCAGTTCATTTTTATTGTTGTAAATGATAGTGTTCCCAATTTTAATACTTTGGTCCTTCACAAGAAAAACTAAAAGATGAGGAAAGGCTATTTGACTTTTCGAGCTCACCCACACAATAGCTTTGAAGTCCCTTAACATCTTTGATTTTTAACCTGGTAGATTCTTAGAAGTGTTTATCATACTTAAGTAAAGACAGTGTTCATAAGACCAGTTTTAAATGTACTTTTCACGACCAATTTATTTCCTCTTGTTTTGCTGTATCTGGGTTACCTTATCTGTGCCATTTAATATGTATACCTTGAACAAGTCACCCTTTTGACTACTGTCTCTTGAATGTAAAACTTATGCTTCTCATACTTTTCCTCATAGCGTATCCTTTTTTTTTTGGATCATTGTCTTTGTTTTCTCCCCATGTATGTCCCTTTTAAATTGTGGCTGTGACACTGCTCACCGTTTTCTAAGGTCTAACCAATCAAGTTGAAACCTAACCTCTGTGCACTTGTTCTGACTGTATATCCCAATGTGCTGTATGCTTTTTTAATTGTTTCTCCACATTGTCTTATAAGCTTCATGCCTCCTTCAAGATCAGCCTGTGCTAATATGTTTTTTTTTCATTGTCACCCATGTTATTCGTTCTTCCAAAATGCAATACTATGTGTTTTATCGGCATTAAATTTGATGTGTCATTTGTCTGCCCAGTTAAGTAATAGTAATAATTGGCAAAACCTTAACGAGACCCTACATCGCTAATGCAATCCCTACTTCAATATTGTCTGCTAATTTAATAGTCTTATAATTTATTTCTGCATCCAGATCATTTATGTAGTTGAGAAATAACAATGGTTTAAGCACTGACCCCATGTGGTACTCCAGTATGCCCCTCATGAGTACTCCATTTTCATTTTTTTTCATCCAATTCCTTGTTCAAGTCTCATGTTCTACCCTGAATTTCCATTCCTGTTTGTTTATTTAGTAATCTTTCAGGTGGGATTTTGTTGAAGCCTTGTGGAAATCCAAACAAACTATATCTTGAAGCTTCCACTACCTATTTAATTTAGAATATCCTCAATCAAGTTGTTGAGATTTGTCAAGCGAATCTACATAAACTGTTTTGGGGCTATTGTTACATGGACAGAAGTCCAGTTTACATTTTAATATAAAGAAAGAACTTGCTTTTATATAACAACTGTCATGTCCTCAGGCCATCGGGCTTTAAGGTCAAGAGTTACTTTTGAAGTGTTGTCATCGTTACATAGGCAAAATGGCAGGTAATTTGTGCAAAGTGCAATTCCACAAACTGCAGTGAGGTAAATGACCAGTTAATTTGGTTTTTATTTTTGTGTGTTGCTTGTGGGTTAAATATTCACCTCCTGTTCTTAATACAGTGGGATCTTTTACATCCACCTGACGGGACACACGAGGCATTTGAAAGGCAGCACAGCACCTCTGTATTGCATTTAAATTCTCAAGTCTCTGGAAGGAAGCTGAAAACCACAACCAAATGATCTATATCTGATTGCATCTCTATAAAATTGCAATGTAATTTTTCACTGCTCTTTAAACATTTTTGCTACTTTTTTGTCCTTTTGACCTAGTCTTCGTGTTGACATACAGCTTTATTTGTGGCATAACTCAGTCAAGACCTTACTGGTTGATGTCATCAACCATTTGAGATCTTCTTTGGTGGGGATCTTCTCTAATGGCCAGATTAAACCGAATCCCTATTTCATCAAAGGTCATTGGCATCACCAGCCGAACCACAACTAGACCACTATTGCTCAAGACAGATCACTACAATGAAACACAGGCATACATTGAGGAACCTCGACTTAGGTATTGAGGAGAAAAGTCACATGATCCTTCATTCTTTTAGCTTTTTTACTTCTATTGTAACATCATAAGTAGCATGATCGTTGAACCATTAAATCCCTCAGCATCCTGCCAGGAGCCAGGAGTCATAATAGCATAAGAACAAGAGTAGGCTGTTCAGTCCCTTGAGTCTGTTCTGCTGTTCAGTTAGATCATATCTGATCTAATCTCTGTCTTAACTCCATTTATTTCAACCCCCACCCCCCAACCCTTGGTTCGATATCCCTAATGCCCTTGTCTAACAAAATCTGTCAATGTCAATTTTGAAATTTTCAGTTGATCCGCCCCCACCCCAACTCCCCAACCTCTACAGCATTTTGGGAGGTGAAGAGTTCGCGATTTCCACCACTATTTGTGTGAAGAAATGCTTCCTGATATCGCCTCTGAATGAACTAGCTCTAATTTTGAGTTTTTGCCCTCGTTTTCTGGACTCCCCCACCATAGGAGATAATTTGTCTTTATTGACCCTATCAAATCCTTTACTCCCTTAATCTTTTACACTCAAGGGAATACAAGCCTACTCTACGCAAACTTTGCTCATAATTTAACCCTTTTAGCCCTGGTATCTTGGTGATTCTGCACTACACCCGCTTCAAGACCAATATATCTTTTTTGAGGTATGGTGCCCAGACTGAACACAGTACTCCAGATGCAGTATAGCCAGAGATTTATACACCTATAGCATAACTAGGCTGTCTTGGTCTTTCCAGTTTTCTGGGATTTGATCTTGTACACTACCTGAAATGCATTAGAATCAGTTTGGACAAAATAGGTCCTTTTCTAGCTCTTGCTCGAGCTAGGAAATCAAATAGAGTTTTGTTTACCTCTGTTCTTGCAAATTGCCCATCCAGAAGTCTGAGCCCCACCACCTTGTCTACGAGATTGGATGTCTAATGTGGATGTGCAACTAGTACACAGTCTAGATGAAGATTGGGATTTACCAAGCCATCTAGGTTAGATTCATCCATATGCTTTATCCTCTTTGAATAATGACCCATTCATTCACTCGTTTCTCTTTTTTGGGTGGGGAGAGACAGGTTATTGTTTTTTTTTAAACTCAATCCCCATTGGTGTTGGTGGGGCCGTGCATTGTACTGATGGCTTGGCTGCATGAACAGATGTATTTTTATGGCTGGTGGTAGCCAGGCGTGTGCTATTTTGGTTTAGGATTGGTAGTCTAGAAGTTGATGGCATAGGCCTCACTTGAGATCCTTATGCAAGATAAAAGCTGAGACGGTGAAACTATACAAAGGAAGGACTGAACAGGAGGTTGCAGAGTTCACCCGGAAGAGAGAACAGTGGAGCAGTCTTTTGACCTCTGTGGCTATTTGCTTAAGAGATGGACAAAGAATTGTCTAGAGTCTTGCGGTAACCACATTTCTGCTTGTCACTAAGGCAATGTTAAACTGGCTTGCCTTTTCTAATATAAACTATCTATTTCCAAATATTGCTCCAATAATACACATTTGGTCAATCTTGCTGAAAAGGGAGGAGCCTTGAAAGCAACATGGATGTAATATAAATAACATCTTGGAGTTGATGCTGCTTTATCCCCAGTAAACAACTATTAATCAAATGACAACCAGTGTTTATCATCAATTTCACATCGTAATGAAGCATAGTTGCTTTTTTTTCTCCCTAACCTTTTCCTCTTGCCTCATCTCTTCTGAAAGAGTTGTCTTCTGTTGGAGTACTATGTGGGATACTGGTAGCTACCACACCTCCCCCCATCCTCAACACCCTTACAATCTGGCTGATGCACCTATCACGTGTGAGCCTAAACTATTTTAACAGCGAGGATTCACAATCTAGCATGATTATTTGCTCAACTGGCACCTACGCATGCATACTGTTCTGCAAGGCCATTGGAAAGCAGTCAGGTGGAGGAACACTAACTGACCTTTTTCCCACACCACCTCCCCAAAGCCACCAGGATTACTGAGGTCAATTGTAGAGAAAGCTTCTAACCAGTTTGCATGACTAGATTGGTTTTGAGGGTAGTGACAAAGCATCTGTTTGGGAATTCATTCATTAAAAAATACATGTGCTGGGAAGCATTTTTCAACTATTTCTGTGCAAAATTAATTTAAAGATCAGTTCAGTCTCAGTCTGAAATGGCATGTAATGTTCTGTATGCAATCAAAACTGCATCTTTCTAATGTTAAAGAACAATTGGATTTTCTCTCCTAGAGGAGCTAGCATGCACTGTATACAGTGCACCAGCCCGATGGAGAGATGGTGGGCCACGCAACGTTGTTCTACAGATACGAGGAAGTACCCGGATACGAATGCTTCGCAGTAACATTGCCAGGTCTCATAATTCTACTTATTTTTCTGCACAACATATTTCAGAATAATGGCCTTGTGAAACCTCATCGATTTGAGCTTTTAATGGTTTTGCCTTAGCGCATGCGATCAGTGCATCTCCTAAGACTGCAATAATAACACAGCATGTCCTATTAAAAAGGAATAAACAGCGGGAAAGTTAAATTTTATTATCTCCATACACTATATTGTTCAAAACCTTCTAACAGGAAGTACTGATCTTCGGACATTCCAGTGCATCTTTTCCAATTTGGGGGCTAAAAAATTTGATCAATACTTTTTGAATAAAATAGAAGTGTGATAAGAGGCCTTACTTAGCAAAGAGTAAGTAACTGAAACTATAAAATGTAACTTGCAGAGGGCTGTGTGCCGAACAGGATCCTGAGCGTTTCCATGACATTTTTTGAAGAAAGGCAGGGATGTTTTACCAGATGTCCTGGCAAACATTTATCTCTCACTCAACGCCACCAAAAACAGAACATCTGGCCAGTTATATCATCGCTGTTTGTGGTACCTTGCTGTGCGCACATTGGTGTCACAGTTCCCCGCATTATGGGCTGGACTTTACCAGTCCCCCGACTCGGGGGTCATGGTGGGGGGCCCAGAAAATATCTCCAGGAGAGGCCCACCATGGGCCTCGATGCTGGGAAGGCCCTGCCCCATATTACCGCCATATAAGGCCTTGGCGGCCCCCTTCCCACTGCTCAGCGATGGAGACCTAATTAACATATGTTAATTAATTTAAATTAGATGAATAAAGACTTGCCTTTTCACGATGGCCGGCTGCCGGAACTCCCGCACCTTCCGATCTCCATTTGAAGATCCGAGGCGGAACGCTGGTGGGAAGGGAGGAGGAGTGAAGCTTTCAGAGTGGGAGGGGAGTGGGAAAAACTCTTACTATTGGTTGAGGGGTTGGTGAGAAGGGTTTGAAGGTCAAAGTTAATAAAGTTTTGGGTGGGAAGTTCAGGATAGGAAAAACGTTTTTTGATGGGGAGAGGGCAATGAATAAATTGTTTGGTCATTATGGGGGTTGGAGAGGGGCTTCGATCTCTTATTAAATTTTTAATTTAACTCTAACATGCATTTCACTTTAAAAATTGAAATTACTTGTAAGGGCTCGAAGCCCTTTAAAAATGGCACTGGCTCCTGCGCGGTGCTGCCGGACATCGTTGCTGGGGACTGAGTGCCCGCCCCCTGTACGTTATCGGCAGTGGGTGGTCCGTCCCTTCCATTTAAATGAGCCGCAGTGGAAGGTATTGCGGTGGCTCTGTGGCGCACATCTCGTGTGTGCGCCGTGCCGTGAGGCGAACTGGAAAAATTGAGCCCTACAGTGACTGATTTAATTGCCGAAGAAGTTCTTTGGGTTGCCCTGAGGTCGTAAAAGGCATGTTATAGCTACAAGCTCTTTGAGTGGGCTGCAACAACTGTGACTCCTCATAACTGAGAGACAGCTACTATATTCTTGCCTTATCCAACAAGCGGTTAAACACTTAAAAATTGAATCTTCTGTCTGAAGAAGATGCATTTAGTCTATTGTTTTATGTTGGAGAAAAAGGAGGAGAGCCTATTGATGTAAACTAGAATAGTTAATTACTTGGTTAAAAAATAAATTTAAAATGTGTGAACCTAAGCACAGAGCAGTGAACAGAAATGGGGTAAAGATCAGAAAGAATGACTTTTCACAAATAGTTCAAAACAGGAGGATTTTCTAAAGGATCTTTCATTGCAAAGTTTGTCACTACCTCCTTTTATGTTTGATCAGTATAATTTATCTAAAATTGCCTGTTGGAAATCATTAAGAGCATGAATACTAGTTTTTATGATAACTTTCATTTATATTACATCTCTAACCGAAAAAGTTTTCTGTACGCGCACTAATTCCTGTTGAATCAGTGTTGGTATTTGCTGTTGGATAGTGCATTAAAATTGGGTCTTTTACTAAGCTGACTTGTTTGTGGTTTCCATCTGAGTGGAGATGTGAGCTACCATAAATAATAGCCATTTGCATTTATATAGCACCTTTAACAGAGGAAAGCAGCCCAAAACAGCCCAAGGATGGCGGGGCAGTCCAGGACGAGGGGTCACAGTCTAAGGATAAGGGGTAAGCCATTTAGGACTGAGATGAGGAGGGATTTCTTCACCCAGAGAGTGGTGAACCTGTGGAATTCTCTACCACAGAAAGCAGTTGAGGTCAAATCATTAAATATATTCAAGAAAGAGTTAGATTTAGTTCTTGGGACTAAAGGAATCAAGGGATACAGGGAGAAAGCGGAAACAGGTACTGAGTTTGGACAATCAGCCATGATCGTATTGAATGGCGGTGCAGGCTCGAAGGGCCGAATGGCCTACTCCTGCTCCTATTTTTCAATGTTTCTAAGATACTTCAGTGGAGTTTAATGAATCAAAACTTGATGCTTAGCCAAAGAAGGTGATATTAGGACAGGTGATTAAAAGCTTGGTTAAAGAAGTAGGTATCAAGGAGAGTCTTATAGGAGGAGAGAGAGTTGAAGAGATGCAGAAGTTTAGGGAGAGAATTCCAGAGCTTAGGGCTTAAGCTACCAAAGACATGGTTGCCAGTGGTAGGTCAAAGGATGTGGGGGAATGCATAATGGGCCAGAGTTTGAGGAACGCACATTTCTCACTGAGGTGCTTGTCCATTAAATACAGTAGTAATGGGATGATTGCTAGCTGCAGAGTGCTAGACTCCAATGGAATCTTTACCAGGCAATTACTTCAAACCATTGTTTAATTCATGGCAGAGTGGAACAGAAAAGAAAGTTAAAACATAATCTGTCCTGCAGCCCAGACCATTCCCCTCTCCAGTTCGAATTAAATGTTGCACCCAAAGTGTTAACTTTTCCTCCTTTTTGCAGTGCTGATCGGCCTGTAGTATTGCTTAGCATTCTTAGCATTTTCTGTTTCCATTAATTTTCCTGAAGGTGTGGTTGGGGTGGGGATGGGTGCAGTTTATGAGGTTGGGGGCTGTTGTCATCTAGAGCTAGAGACATAAAGGTTTGTAATGCTATTATGTAGGACAGTTTTCCTCAATTGGCCACAAGAAATATACTTTTCAGTGTAAAATTAGTGCAATAATTAAGAAACACCAGCTCCTTCCTTATGCTCAATGGTTTCTCCATTATTTATAATTTTTTGTATAATAAACCCCAGTAAGAATTATACTTTTCAAATCACAGAATTGTTACATAAGAACATAAGAAATAGGAGCAGGAGTAGGCCATTCGGTCCCTCAAGCCTGCCCCGCCATTCAATAAGATCATGGCTGATCTGCCCCAGACCTCGACTCCCCTTTCGTGCCAGCTCCTCATAGCCCTCAACTCCCCGATATTTCAAAAATCTATCTACCTCCTCTTTCTTTAAATACTTTCAGTGATCTAGCCTCCACAACTCTCTGGGGTAGAGAATTCCAGACATTCACTACCCTCTGAAAGAAGAAATTCCTTCGCATCTCTGTTTTAAAGGAGTGTCCCCTTATTTTGTAACTGTCCCCTAGTTCGAGATTCCCCCACTAGTGGAAACATCTTCTCAACATCTACCCTGTCAAGCCCCTTCAGAATCTTGTATGTTTCAAGAAGATCATCCCTCATTCTTCTAAACTCTACTGAATAAAGGCCTAACCTGTTCAGCCGTTCTTGATAAGTCAATCCCTTCATCCCAGGAATCAGCCTAGTGAATCTCTTTTGAACTGTCTCTAATGCCAGTATAATCCTTTCTTAAATACGGGGACCAAAACTGTACACAGTACTCCAAGTGCGGCCTCACCAACACCCTGTACAGTTGTGACAAGACTTCCCTATTTTCAAACTACAACCCGTAGCAATAAAGGCCAAAATTCCAATTTGCCGCCTTAATTACTTGCTGCACCTGCATGTTAACTTTTTGTGTTTCATGCACAAGAACACCCAGATCCCTCCGTGCTGCACTTTTTTGAAGCCTCTCCATTTAAATAATTGTCTGCCTTTTGATTCTTCCTACCAAAGTGCATGACCTCACACTTCCCTACATTAAACTCCGTCTGCCAAGTTTTTGCCCACTCACTCAACCTATCAATCCCCTTGCAGATTCCTTATGTCCTCATCGCAACATGCTCTACCACCTATTTTTGTATCGTCAACAAATTTGGGTATATTACACTCTGCTCCCTCCTCCAAATCGCTAATATAGGTAGTAAATAATTGAGGCTCTAGGACTGATCCTTGTGGCACTCCACTAGTTAACGTCTTTCCAACCTGAAAAAGACCCATTAAGCCCGATTCTGTCTTTTGTGAATTAACCAATCCTTAATCCATGCTAATACATTACCCCCAGTACTGTGAGCTCCTATCTTGTGCAATAATATTTTATCGAATGCCTTCAGGAAATCTAAAAATCTAAATTACAGCGCAGAAGGAGGCAATTCAGCCCATCGTGTCTGAAAGAGCAATTGCCTCAGTCTCATTCCCCTGGCCTTCTCCCATAACCCTGCACATTCTTCCTTTTCATATAACTGTCTAGTTCCCTTTTGAATGCTTCATTTGAACCTGCCTCCACCACTTTCTCAGGCAGTGCATTCCAGACCAATGAGGAAACAGAATGTCACAGTGGATTGCCAAAATGTACTGTTACCTTTCTGACCGAGTTTAAACCCAGTCCAGCACCCTGTCTCTACCAATTATACCACCAGGAAATAAGTGTGGAAAGACTCAATTCACTTTCAAGTAAGTGTGAGCCCACTACATTAAAGCATTGAATTGAAACACTTAAATTTCCATGAAGGAGGCTGTTACTGGAGATGGGTATAGTGTTGTGTTGCAGCAGAGGTGCTTCTTAACAATTGGGATTAAAACATCTTTTTCAGATAAAGTGGAGGGTGCTTTACACTTCATTAGTGCAAAATGCTGAGCTTGGCTGTTAAAAGTAGAAGACATATAGTCATAATATTTATCCAGCACAGGCTTCTTATTCTTTGACGTAAACAAAAAAAAATGTTTGTCTGCTTTGCTTGTCCTCCATAGATTGTGTGGCGAGAATGGCAGCATATTGCTGTACTATACCATAGAAAATTCCAGAGACTACCACAAGGAGGATGAAAAATGCATAGAAATAGACCCCGAGGTAAGATGAATTGTCCTAAGTTCATTTGTTATGCTTATTTCCTTTGAGTAAAATGTTGATTGTAGGCGAAAGATGCTTAAAGAACTGAGTAATAAATATATTTCTGCAAACATAAAATGTTCACATATAAAAACAAGAAATGCTGGAACCACTCAGCAGGTCTGGCAGCATCTGTGAAAAGAGAAGCAGAGTTAACGTTTCAGGTCAGTGACCCTTCTTCGAAACGTTAACTCTGCTTCTCTTTTCACAGATGCTGCCAGACCTGCTGAGTGGTTCCAGCATTTCTTGTTTTTATTTCAGATTTCCAGCATCCGCAGTATTTTGCTTTTATAAAATGTTCACATTTGTCTTTCAGCTTGCTGATGGGGTAGAGCTCTTGCTTTGCTCATACCCACAATATATAAAGGTTGATAGTCTTCCAGCTGGAAATCTTGATGACAAGGTATGAAATCTCTCGGAAAACCCAATAAATATTTGTTGTATGGTGTGTGCTGAGTTATCTGATCTGAGATGGCACCAGCTCTACTACAATAAGGTATTGGGTAGGTATTTACATAGAATATACAACACAAAAACAGGCCCAGCCAGTCCACACCAGCGTTCATACTCCATTGGAGCCTGCTCCCAACTTTCCTCATTCAACAGCATAACCTTCTCCCTCATAGGCTTATCTAGCTTCTCCTTAAAAGCATCTATACTATTCACCTCAGTTGCTCCCTATGGGAGAAAGTTCCACATTCTCACCATTCTCTGGGTAAAGAAGTTTCTTTTGAATTCCCTATCTGATTTCTTGGTGACTATCTTATATTGACGACCGCTAGTTTTGTTGTTCCCCGCTAGTAGAAACTAGCTCGCTGTTTCTCTCTCCTCTCCCTCTCTCTTTATCTTCTTATATCAGTACCTTTCATAATTTTAAAGACCTGTAATAAGTTACCCCTCTTTTCATGAGAAAAGCAACCCAGCCTATACATTCTTTCCTTTATAGGTATATTGTTTCAATTCTGGTATCAGCCTTGTAAATCTTTTTTGCACACTCTGCAGTGTCTCTATATCCTTTGACAATCTGAACTGCTCACAGTACTCCACAAGTTTGGTCTAACCAAGGTTCATACAAGTCTAGTAAACTTCTCTGTGCTTCAGTCTGTCCGTCTAGAAATAAAAGCTAGTGCTGGGTTTGTTTTGTTATGGCCTTATTAACCTGTATTGCAACTTTTAGTGATTTGTGTATTTGTGTTCTCAGATCTCTTTGCCCTTCTAACCCATTGTTTTTCAAGTAATATGTAACTGCCTTAGTTTTCTTACCAAAATATTTGGAAATAAATGCTACCTACTGAGAAAAAGGAGAGGAATGAGATGAGAGTAGAGTCATTTACAGCACAGAAGGAGGAGTCCATGCTGGCTCTCCATGGAGCTATTCAGTCAGTCCTACTCCTCCGTTTGATCCCCATAGCCCTGCAAGTCTATTTCCTTCAAGTGGCCATCCAATTTCCTTTTAAAGTCATTGAGTGTCTCTGCTTCCACCACCCTTGTGGGCAGAAAGTTCCAGGTCATTACACCCGCTGCATAAAAAAGTTCTTCCTCATATTCTCCCTGCATCTCTTGCCCAAAACCTTCACTCTGTGTCCCCTAGTCCTCGTACCGTTAGTCAATGGGGACAGTTTTTCCTTGTCTAACTTATCTAAGCCCATCATAATCTTATACACTTTTCTTAAATCTCCCCTCAGTGTCCTTTTGTTCTAAGAAGAACAACCTCATTTTTCCCAACCTGACCTTGTAACTAAAATTTCCTATCCCTGGAACCATTCTGGTAAATTTCCTCTGTACCCTCTCAGGGACCCTCACATTCTAAAGTGTGGTGATCAGAACTGGACGCAGTACTCCAGTTGGGGCTGAACCAGAGCTTTATAAAGGTTCAGCGTAACATCCCTGCTTTTGTACTCAATGCCTCTGTTTATGAAACCCAAGATCGCATATGCTTTACTAACCACTCTGTCAAAGATCGATGCACATGCACCCCCAGGTCCCTCTGTTCCTGTACACTCTTTAGAACTGTGCCATTAAGTATATGTTGCTTTTCCCTATTCCTTCTGCCAAAATGTATCACCTCACACTTGTCAGTATTAAATTCCATCTACCACCTTTCTGCCCAATCTGCTAGCTTATATATGTCCTATTGCAGGTGTTTCATATCATCCTCACTGTTTGCCAAACCTCCAAGTTTGGTGTCATCGGCAAATAGAGTAGATAAATCCAGTTACAGAGCTAGCAGTGGCATAGAGCGCCAAATAGCTCCCTCTGGTCTTTGTCTAATCTCATTTAGTACAGTGACAGGGTGACTTGCTGAGTATTTCCAGCATTTCTTGTTTTTAGAATCTGATTTGTCTGTGGTGACCTAAGGTGACACCAGACTCCCCACTAGGCTCACTGAAACAAGGGCTGCCACATAACTGTAACCCAGATAGTGTCGCTGCCTCAGGAAGGGGGTGGGAGAATTGGAAGCAAAGAGCGGGGATGGGGAGGGGTACAGTTAGACTTGGGTCGATGAGTCTCAATAAAGGTAATTGAATGATGTAAGGAACATAATGGTTAATGAACATCTGTGTTGAGTAGGTTAATACCAGTGAACTTTCCAGAATGATACCAGATATGTGGAAGTTCAGTTATATGAAGCAATTGAAGAAACTGGGGTTGTTTTCCTCAGAGCGGTGATTTAAGAGGCATTCAAAATCATGAAGGGTGTTGGTAGTTTCTCCTTATTTATTCTATTCCCAGTAGAAGAAGGGTTGATAACCAAAGGACACAGATTTATGAAAATTGGCCAAAAAATAGGGGAGAGATGAGTATTTTTGCTTAGCAAGTTATGATGATCTGAACTGCAATGCCTAAAAAGGTGGTGGAAGCAGATTCAATAATAACTTTCAAAAGGGAGTTGGAACATGAAGGGGAAAAGTTTGGAGGTTATGGGGAAGGAACAAGGGAGTGGAAGTGGGGCTAATTGCATAGCTCTTTCAAAGAGCTGGCACAGGTACTATGGGCCAAGTGGCTTCTTTCTGTGCTGTATCAATTGATGAGCATGTCCTGGTTGTGATATTTTTCCACCGATGTGTGGCATTAAGGCAAATTGTGGTTCCTCAACTGCTGTCCCAGCTAAGATCAGCTAACTCAGCACAGACTTTGAGGTTAAACCTCCAGATTTTCTAGGCTGTATGGCTCAGTACCATGTCAAGTATTTACACACTAAGCTATCGGGGGGCAGTTAAATGTTTCTAAAAATCTGATAACTAAGTGAAGCTATGACAATCCTCATTGTCAAAGCCCTTCATTCTACTTAGACAATAACACTAAGTTAAAACAGCTTTATTTTTGATTTCCATACAGTGGTATAAATATTTTTGTAAGCATTGTATTTTAGGGTAGGAACCTTTTTTTAGTAGGAGTGCACGTTATTTTTATTTATCCAGCCATCACTGATCACATGACTCTTGGCTGACTCATTCATATTTATATTTTGAAAATAAAATGTTGCAACAGTGCAGAACTTTGTCAGTGAAATGATGCGCTTAAATTTTTTTGTCAGTATATTTCCTTGCCTCCTCTTTCCCAAAGTCGTTGACTTTTTTTTGGGGAAGGGATTGTTTCCACAGACACTGATTTCCTTCCAGCACCTTGCCCTTGTGGCTATCAGTCATGCATGGACCTTGATAGTTGGGTGTCAACCAAGAATTCAAGCATGCAGGGTGTGGTCCTGTCCTCAGCCAATAACCTCACAAATCCTTTCAGCTCGATAGCAACGTATCGTGGGAACCCAGACTAACCAAGAGACGTTAAGACCAGTTGCAGCTACCTTACTGTCATAGGTCAGCTAACTAACTCGGCACAGCCCAAGAACCAAACCCAGAGCTTTAGTACTCTTGTGTGTTGTGGCTATTCACTGGATAAACTCACTGAGCCATCAGGGAATCTCTCAATAAGTGTCTTACCAAAAAGGGAAGAAAATGTTCCTAACCGTCCAGCCTTTGTGCTTTCCTTCTTTCTACAGATCTCCTTAGCTGCTGCCTTGTATGAGAAAGGTCTGCTGATGACTGAATATCCGCTACTGCCTAAGAGGGACTGATCTTTTACTAGGAGCTGGACCTTTTAAAAGAGTTTCATATCCAGTTATAGTCTATTACAAGTTAGCATAGAATTGTTCATTGTACAAACTACTTTAATATTGAATTTGTTTTAAATAGGTTTTTTTTCAGTCTGACTAGTCCGAAAACATGCCCTTTTTTTAATGCAATAATCAGATATTGGTTTAAATCCAAAGATGAAGTGAGACCATCCCACTACTGAGGAATCAATGCCTTTTTAACTGTAATGGCTGTGTATTTAATGGTTTGTATCTTTACACTATTATTGAAGTGTCCTTTATATTTTGCCGTATTCTGTGAATGTGCAGCAAAACAATCAGATTAAGTGAGGTAGAGACGTGCACAATATGCACATAAGCATTTGAATTATGGTTTTATAGTGGGTACCACGATATGGGAGGGTGACAGAATGCTCTGAAAAAATAACTATTAAAACAAATTATTTAACCTTCCTTCTCGGTTTTGTATTTGTGTGGATGGAGGAGAAGTAAGAATGATGAAGCACACTTCAAAAAATATTCAATTTTCTTGAAAACTTGCACTCCAAGGGCTGAATTTAGTGAGGCCATTTGGAGTGGGAATGGAGGCGTGGGGGGCCAGAGAATCGGGTTGGATGCATCTGCCCAGAAATCCGACATCCCGATGTCTATTCCGGACTTAGTCAGCAGTGGGAAAGCACAAGGCGGCACTGCCGCTCCGATGCCACGTGAGTGCAATTTAATTTGTAGAATAGATACATTTGCATGTGATTGATAGCGATTCACTGTGGGGCTAGAAATTAAGTGGATGACGGTGGCCCTCGCATGCCTTTGGATCCCCAGCAGTTGAAAGGTGGCAGAATCAATGCCGTGCTGCAGCATGGCGCATAAGTCAGTGACGGCTGATTGATTACCTGACATGGGTCTCCTACAGCATGTCTTTATGGACCCCTGTGGCGTGATGCAGTGCCTCCAATGGAGGGAGGGCCAGGCAGCAGCTGCCCACGAAGCTCTATGATGAGAGCAACAGCAGCCAGCCATGCCAAGAAGCATCCACCTGTGCCAGAAAGTATACCGGACTTGACACGGCTACCTCCAAATGTCCGAGTGGCATTGTCAGTGAAGACTGTGGCTTTTTAGGGTGCCCCGCTCGCCTTCAGGGATGAATTAGGGATAAGGGCTACCCATTGAAGACATGGCGACTCACGCCTGTGAGGAACCCTTGCACTGCAGTAGAGGAGAGATGCAATACTTGCCACGCTCCACATGAGCGACCATCGAGCAGGCCATTAGGCTGCTGAAGATGAGATTCCTGGATGAATCTGGTGGAGCACTGCAGTGTGCCCCAGCGAGGGTCTCGTGTATCGTGGTGATCTGCTGTACTCTGCACAATCTAGCACTGTAGAGCAGGGAGGCCTTGGATGATGAGGCTGTAATTGAACGACACTCCTTTTGGGCGGCGCAGTGGTTAGCACCGCAGCCTCACAGCTGCAGCGACCCGGGTTCAATTCTGGGTACTGCCTGTGTGGAGTTTGCAAGTTCTCCCTGTGTCTGCGTGGGTTTCCTCCGGGTGCTCCGGTTTCCTCCCACATGCCAAAGACTTGCAGGTTGATAGGTAAATTGGCCCTTATAAATTGCCCCTAGTATAGGTAGGTGGTAGGGAAATATAGGGACAGGTGGGGATGTGGTAGGAATATGGAATTAATGTAGGATTAGTATAAATGGGTGGTTGATGGTCGGCACAGACTTGGTGGGCCGAAGGGCCTGTTTCAGTGCTGTATCTCTAAATCAAAATCAAAATCCTCCACCGACAAGGGGACTTCAGTGCTGTGACAGAAATGGCCAGCACTGGATAGGAGAAGAGAGGGAATAGAGGGAGGCCCAGGCGGCAGCTGCGGCTGCCCACAAAGCTCTGTGACGAGAGCAACAGCAGCCAGTTGTGCCAATAAGGGCCCACCTGTGCCAGAAAGTGGACCGGATTCAACTCGGCTACCTCCGAATGTCCGAGAAGCATTGTCATTGTCAGTGAAGACTGCAACTCTCCAGGGAGGCCTTCACTGACATATGCGCCATGCTGCGGGACTAGTTGTGACCTATGGGATTCGGTGGTCACCCCATGCCAGTGAGCCTGAAAATCACAGTGGCACTTTTATGCATCTGGATCTTTCCAGGGATTCACATAAGGAGGTACTAGGAAAGGTGACTTAAAGCTTGATAAAAGAGATGGGTTTAAGGAACATCTTAAAAGGAGAGATTTAGGCTAGAATTCTAGAGTTTTCGGCCACCAATGAGGGGCTAAGGAAACTGTGGATGCAGAAGTGCTAGATTTGAAGGAACATAGAATTCTTGGAAAGTTTTAGGGTATGAAGAGGTTAGACAGGGAGGGGCAAGGCCTTGGAGGGAGATGAACGTGAAGATGAGAATTATAAAATGAGGGCATTGCTGGACCAGGAGCCAATGTAAGTCAGCAAGCTTGTTGCGTGTCAGAATATAGGCAGCAGAGTTTTGGATGAGATCAGAATTACAGAGGGAAAAAGATGAGAGGCCAGCCAGAAGAGAATTAGAGTACACCACTCTGGTGGTGACAAAAATATGGATGAAGATTTTAGCAGTAGATGGGCTGAGGCAGAGACTGAGACGGACGATATTATGGAGGAATAGCGAAGGGTATTTGATTCGAGTATATAATGAAGCAGGCAATAGAGTCATAGCTAATAAAAACAAATGCTGGAACCACTCAGCAGGTCTGGCAGCATCTGTGGAAAGAGAAGCAGAGTTAACGTTTCGGGTCAGTGACCCTTCTTCGGAGTCATAGAGTTATCCAGCACAGAAACAGGCCCTTCGGCCCATCGTGTCTGCTGGCCATCAAGCACCTATCTATTCTAATACTATTTTCCAGCACTTGGCCCGTAGCCTTGTAAGCTATGGCATTTCAAGTGCTCATCTAAATACTTCTTAAATGTTGTGAGGGTTCCTGCCTCTACCACCTCTTCAGGCAGTGTGTTCCAGATTCCAACCACCCACTGGGTGAAAAACTTTTTCCTCAAATCCCCTCTAAACCTCCTGCCCTTTACCTTAAATCTATGTCCCCTGGTTATTGATCCCTCCACAATGGGGAAAAAGTTTCTTCCTATCTGTCCTATCAATGCCCCTCATAATTTTGTATACCTCAATCAGGTCCCCCTTCAGCCTTCTCTGCTCTAAGGAAAACAACCCCAGCCTATCCAGTCTCTCTTCATAGCTGAAATGCTGCAGCCCAGGCAACATCCTGGTGAATCTCCTCTGCACCCTCTCCAGTGCAATCACATCCTTCCTATAGTGTGGTGACCAGAACTGTACACAGTACTCCAAGCTGTGGCCTAACTAGCATTTTATATAGCTCCGTCATAAGCTCTTTTGCTCTTATATTCCATGCCTCGGCTAATAAAGGCAAGAATCCCATATGCCTTCCTAACCACCTTATCTTCCTGTGCTGCTGCCTTCAGATCTATGGACAAGTACACCAAGGTCCCTCTGTACTTCCTAGGGTCCTTCCATCTATTGTATATTCCCTTGCCTTGTTAGTCCTCCCAAAATGCATCACCTCACACTTCTCAGGATTAAATTCCATTTGCCACTGCTCTGAGCATCTTACCAGCCCATCTATATCATCCTGTAATCTAAGGCTTTCTTCCTCACTATTTACGACACCACCAATTTTCGTGTCATCTGCGAACTTACTGATTATAGCTCCTACATTCATGTCTAAATCATTTAATGTACACTACAAACAGCAAGGGTCCCAGCACCAATCCCTGCGGTGCACCAATCCCTGCGGTACACCACTGGTCGCAGGCTTCCACTCGTAAAAGCAACCCTCTGCCTCCTGCCACTAAGCCAATTTTGGATCCGATTTGCCAAATTACCCTGGATCCCACGGGCTCTTACCTTAACCAATCTCCCATGTGGGACCTTATCAAAAGCCTTACTGAAGTCCATGTAGACTACATCAACTGCCTTATCACCTCCTCGAAAAATTCAATCAAGTTTGTTAGACACGATCTCCCCCTGACAAAGCCATGCTGACTATCCCTGATTAATTCTTGCCTTTCCAAGTGGAGATGAATCCTGTCCCTCAGAATTTTTTCCAATAGTTTCCCTACCCCTGATGTTAGACTCACTGGCCTGTAATTACCTGGTTTATCTCTGCTACCCTTCTTGAATAATGGTACCACATTCACTGTCCTCCAATCCTCTGGTACCTCTCCTGTGGCCAGAGAGGATTTGAAAATTTGTGTCTGAGCCCCTGCTATCTCCTCCCTTTCCTCACATAACAGCTTTGGATACATCTCATCTGGGCCTGGGGATTTATCCACTTTAAAGCCTGCTAAAACAGCTAATATTCCCTTTCAGCGTTAATTTGTTCAAGTATATCACAATCCCCCTCCCTGATCTCTACACCTACATCGCTCTTTATAGTGAACACAGATGAAAAGTAATCATTTAAAACCTCACCTATGTCCTCTGGCTCCACACACAGATTGCCACTTTGGTCCTTAATGGGTCCTACTCTTTCCCTGGTTATCCTCTTGCCCTTAATATACTTATAAAACGCCTTGGGATTTTCCTTTATCTTGACCGCCATTGTTTTTTCATGTCCCTGCTTTGCACTCCTAATTACTTTATTAAGTATCCTACACTTTTTATACTCCTCTAGGGCCTCCGCTGATTTCAGCCCTCTGAATCTGCCATAAGCCTCCTTTTTTTCCCTTATCCAATCCTCTATATCCCTCGACATGCAGGGTTCCCTGGCCTTGTTGGTCCTACCCTTCACCTTTATGGGAACATGTTGGCCCTGCACTCTCACTATTTCCTTTTTAAATGACTCCCACTGGTCTGATGTAGACTTTCCTACAAGTAGCTGCTCCCAGTCCACATTGGCCAGATCCTGTTCTATCATATTGAAATCAGCCTTCCCCCAATTCAGTGCTTTTATTTCCGGTCCCTCCTTGTCCTTTTCCAATCTTGGTGATGAAGCGGATATGAGGTCTGAACATGTAAGAATGCAGTTCGTCAGACCATTTTGGACATATGCTGAATGGATTTATTTAAAAAATGATGAATTAATTTCTGGAAATCACACAAATGTGACCACAGTAAGCCATCCAGCCCATTGTGTCAGTGCTGGTTTAGGCTCCACATCAGACCTGTCTCTTTGAATGCTTTATCCCCTGCTCTTAATTTTTCCTCGCAAGTATTCATCAAATTTTCTCTTCAATGATTTAGTTTGTTTCAGTAGTGACTTGTAGTATGGCATTCGCTATCCTAATTCGTCTTTTGTGTGACTGCTTAAATTCACTTGATATAATTGTCCTAGTGTTAGGCCTTCTCTGAACCGTCTACTTGAGAAATGGGCACCTTGGCGCAAAGCAGCATCTGAAGAGAATATCGAGGAATGCTTTCAAAGGTATATTGAGAATTGTACATTAATAATGTTTAGTTTTGTTTCCTAATGAAATGGGCTAGACTTAGTTTAGCAATATGAACTCCATTGATCATTCAGCAAGTAATTGGACACATTTCTGCTTCAGTAGAAGGATATAGGTTTGAGATGGGCAGATAATTAGACTAGGTCTTGAAGACATGGAGCTGGATTTTCATTTCGGAGGTGGGAAACTGAGAGTGGGAATGGTTTTGGGTCAGAAACCCACCTCCTGTAGGAAACTGATTCAGATTGCAATTTTCAGATGGGTAAGCCCTTAATTGGTATGGAGACAGATTTCCTGTCCACTTAGAGCCAGTGTGATTGAAAATGGAGGTGGGTCAGATCAAGTGTGGAGCTCATGTATACACCCCATGGCAGCCATCACTGAGGCTGCTGGTTGTCCTGAGGGAGAGATTTGCCTTCCAAAGGGAAGTGAGATGTCACAGGGGAGCTGGAGGCCTGGCACTGGGGCTTGAGCAGACCCTCACTTCATTTATGCCTACCTTGATTTAATGAGGGAGAGGAGGGAGGTCCTCTTCTTGGAGGATGATAGGAGGAAGTCACCTCATCATGCAGCAGGGGCAGCGCTCTGTTCAGTGTTATTCCCCCTCTGCCCCCTCTTCCTCCTCACTTACTTCCTGCTCCTCCCCCATTGAACTGTCTCCTTCCAGGGCCACACTGTCCTCAAGTTCAACAAGTTTCTGGAGGGCCATTTTATGGAGAGCACCGGAGACCACCACAAGGACAGAGAACATTGCAGGGGGCTTTTGGAGGATGCCACCCGACTGGTCCAGGCACTGGAATCGTACCTTCAAAAACCCGATGGCCTGCTCAATAGTTGGCCTGCTGAGCAGGTGGCATTAGTTGTATTGCCTCTGTGTCTCTATCAAGGGGCTCCTGTAGAGGGTCAGAAGCCATCTGTCCAGGGGATTTCCCTTGTCCCCTTGGATGCATCCATGCACTATGGGGGATGGAATGAAGGACTGAGGCAACCTGGACTGGCAGAGAATGATGGGGTCATGGCAGCTGCGAGGAAAGCAAGCTCACACATGGAGGAAGCTCTTGTGGTCGCAGACCATTTGGACATTGAGGGAGTGGAAGCCCTTCCTGTTGATGAATCTCGCTGGCTGGTCGCGAGGTGTCTTGATGCCCTGCACCTGGGGGAAGCCAGTGCTGGAGGCTGAACCAAATGCCCTCAGTGCCTGCGCAGGCCCATCTGTGTGTGTAGTCTCTGCCCTCCTGAAAATGGCATCTGTGACCTGCCTAATGGTCTGATGAGTTCCCAACTGCGAGATGCCACCTAAATCGCAGTTGATTCCTGGAATGACCTGGTTGCATAGATGTTTAGGGGGACGGAGATCTTTACATCTGCAGGTAGGGCACTGCCATGGGGACCACGAGGCCGCAGGTCATTGTGGGTCAGAGCACACAGATCTGAGACAATCTGTCTGTCATTTGCAGGTAGCTGACTCTTGGGCGATGCATTGTATATCTTGGGTAGCACCTTCCTCCCCTTGCAGACCCCCGCTGTGCTCCTCTGGCCTCCTGCTGTCTAGGAGGTTGCATCTGCCGCAGCTCATCCTGGCTGCTCTATCCAATGTCAGAGTAGACTGTTCCCATCTGAACTCCTTCAGCTGGGCTTTGTGTGTTCACCAGGCCTTCCCCTGCCAACCCCAGCTGCTAAACTGATGCCTGTAGGCTCACGTCCCTCTCTGATTCCTGCCACTCACCACTGAGAAAATCAAGTCTTACAGCTGCAGCAATGGCCACGCTGCGGCACTTTTGAAGCAGTTGCGTTTTACTTTGGGTCTCTGCTGTATTTTAATCCGTCCTTCCCATAGGCCTCGTTGCCCCCCACTGTGTTCCTGACTTGAACACCCTGCCATGTTCCCCATATGGCATCCTCCATCCTCCCAGCTTTTGAAAATTTAAAACTGCTGCTGACAAGCCTATTAATGAGCTTCTCAATGAGCTCAACAGGCAATTAATTGGAGACGTGAACCTGACCCATTCCCTTGCTGCAGACCTCCCCTTTAAAAATGACGTTGCATTCTGGAGGCAGCAGGTCCTAGTGCCGGTCCTCGAGAATGCAATTTTTAAATGGTGCTCACCTCTGCACCAACACTCAGCGGGCTTTAAAAATCCAACCCTTGTAGTCGGGATGAGCCAGATAATGTTTCACCTACGTATTTTAACGAAAGCACAATATTTACAAAATGTGACACAGATTTGTTTGCCCCTTTTTATTAGTTTCATTGCTTTCTAAACACTTTGATTTTGGTGTGTTCTCAGTATCAGGTTTGCTGTTTTGAAGCTTTCTCTTTTGCACTTTTATCCAGGATTGTGGTAGGACTTGCTGTCCTATTTTGTGAGTGCATATATTCATAGTAAGATAAATATCCATCACTGTCAACGTCATCCTTTTCCAAAACTTCATCTGTCATTTCTGTACCAAAAGAAAACAGTGAAGATATGATTCGAAAGACAGGCTGATTGATGAATATCTGATGGAGTAAAATCAACTTTGTTCTGTACGACAAACAATAGCTCTGTATCGGCAATTGCAATTTATAGCAGACTTGCAGTAAACTGAGGAGCCAGGGAAGTTCTTGTGTTAAAATCTTTTCAATTCGGTTTAATATTTTGGCCTGGTAATTGAACAGCAATTTGCATTATCTGATGTTTAAGACCAGGGTAGGTGTCAACATCCCAAATTCATGTGAATTTAAACCGCTGAGTGTTACAGGAAAGCATGCACTGTACACAAGACAGAATGGAAATTGCACTTTGGGCACAATCGGCAATCGAGGTGCAAATTGCACTGTAAATTGTGCTAGTTTTCAGAGTTGATTTTAGGTTCAAGTTTCCACTCCAACTAGTTTGCATAATCACAGACGTAAAATCTTCCATGAACCCAGTGCAATTGGGCAGCACTAAAAATATTCCTTGATATATTTAGGAGTGGTAACCAGGTGCAGATTTATTAATACAACTGAAAATAGGTTTATCACAATTACTAAGGATTTTAGTAAGTGTCTAGTCCACCACCTGTGAGTAATCTGGTTTTAAATAATTGAAAATGACATTTTCAAACTATACAGAATCATTTACTAGTTTCATTGGTGTGCAGTAGTCAGTTTCTTAGTAAATTAAACATTTATTAATTAAAACTTGCATTAGTGTTCTTGCACCTATAGAAAAAAGCTTAAATTTAAAACCCTCCTCAACAGCCTCCAATGGGCACAAGTCGAGGAAACTCTCCTTGGTGATTAATTCGATCTGGGGCTGTGGTCAGTTTTGTGAGCAAGGCTGGATTCCAGCCTTTTTTTGAAACCACAGAAACAATTACAGGAACTCGATTTGCACTGGAAGCAACTTGCAGTTGAAATTCCTTGATCTTTGTGCTGGTTTGGCCAATTTCAGGTGAATTGCTCTGGAAAAACCAGTGCAACCTAAGGGAAACTCTATCCCAAGCCTTGAAATAATACAAAATTATTTCTTGTGTTGCTTAAAGTGAGTTGGAGGATGTGCTTTTTTTCTGTTATCTATATATGATGAGGAAAGGGTTGCAATAATAAGGATGACAAATGGGATGCAATACTTTTAATATAAATTTATTGAGCTGGATTTTATGAGCCCGCCGTCAATGTCGGCGGTGAGTTCAAACAATGGCGGCCTGCCCACGCGCCAAAGATCCACCGCAATCTCAAGCGTGGTGGCTCATTTAAATAGCCAATCTCATGGAGGGAGTGGGCTGTCCATCCCCGGCAATGGCGTCAGCTGCCTGTGTGCAGGAGCTGGCGCCGTTTTTAAAAGGGCAGCCAGCCCTGCCGCCCAATTTAAATTTTTAAAAGTCCTACCCCCCCCCCCCCCACCCCCAAAATTAAATTAATAAATTTCTAACACCCCTTTCCCCCCCCCAATAACAATTACACTAACTATTTGCCCTCTTCCCCCCCCCCCAAAAACATTTACCTTTTATATCTGACCTTCCCCCCCCCCGCCCCATAAAATGCACTAGGTTTAAGGTTCAACCCTTCCCACCATCCCCTATACCCATTAGGTATATTTGACACTGTCCCCCACCACCCGCACTGACAAACTAACTCCTCCCCCCTCCCCCACCAGTGTGGTGCCATGTTTCCCCGGACGGGGATCTGAAGGTGTGGGAGTGCCGGCCACTGTGCCGAAGATCACAGCGGGCCCTCAAGATCGCAGGTATGTCTATGTAATTTAATCATTTTATTCATTTGAATATTTAAATTGTGGTCCTGTCGCCCAGCGGAGGGGGGGCCACCACGTAGCCTCTCCCCCGCCGGGAGGATCGGGCCGGGGCCCTCCCGGCATCGAGGTCCGTGGCAGGCCTCATCCAGAACCATCTTCAGGCCCCCCCGCCACAGAACCCGATGCCTGGAAGAGAGCAAAATCCAGCCCGTTGACTTGGGGCTGGAGTGACTCAATCTCATTCTGAAGTGTTTTGATCCAGGGTTAGAGTGATTTGCCTGCACAGTTGATCAAGGGTCTTAATTCATGAATTATACCTATTAGCAATGTCATCACGTCCTTTGTTGCAAAGGAAGCCAGGGCTTCTTCAAGAGACTCTCCCAATGCAGTCATTATTTCCAAGCCATCCAAGAGCATATTTTTATCAAAATCGTGCAGACTGCAGAGAGAGGGGGAGAGATGTTAGCGCATAATTAATGCATTCAGGAGGGAAAGTCTTTTTCTACCAAGTGTGAGAGAAAATTAAAAATGCTGCAAGCAAAGATCACAATAAACATATTTGTGAAGCTTTCCTTTCTGCCTGACAGTCAAAAAGTAAATTTACTCTTGCTGTGGCTATATTTAATTTTGTTTTTAGTCTTTCAATGGAAGGTCACAGATTTGAGGCTCTTTCAGTGGTTGTGCATAAGGTTTTACTGTGCCCAGAAGTGGGGATGCTAGTGAATTTGGCATTTTATTATACTGGTGCACACTACCAGGAAGCACATTCCATTCCCAACAGGTGTAATAATGTTCACACTGAAGAATTATAATTGACACAATTGCTAGCGTGATTTCTACAGTTGATTACCCAAAATTAACAATACATATTAAAATAGTGTATGGCTGTCTGAACCGTATCATAGTCCATTATATGCTTTTTTCTCTTAACCTTTTCTCAAATAAAAAATTAATTTGGTCAACTAATGTGCAGACATTATTAGTATTGCTCTTGATCATTTTTTTCTCTGGATGTGGGCATTGCTGACAAGACCAGTAATTACTGCCCATCACTAGTTGCCCTTGGGAAGGTGACGGTGAGCCGCCCTTCTTGAACCACTGCAGTCGGTGTGGCGAAGGTGCTCCCCAGGTTTTCTGTTAGGTAGGAAGTTCCAGGATTTTGACTCCGCAATAATGAAGGAGCAGCAATATATGTCCAAGTCATGATGATGTGTGATTCAGAAATACATAACTTCCAGTAAGTCTAAATCATCAACAAACAGAAGTGGGAACCTTGACTGTGTCTCCAACCCCGCCCAGACACTGGGTGAATTATAGCACCTCGATCGCAATTTTGACTGAGATAACTAATTGAACTCAGGTCAAGTGTTGAAGCTGGTGCTTTCCTATGGCCTAGTACCACACAATGCCATGCATATATCCACTGAGCTATTAAGGGAGTCCAAGTAACTTTGTGTTCACCGAATTACGCTGACAACCAATTTACTAGACTGATACCTGGAATGGGCAGGCTATCTTTTGAGGAAAGATTGGACAGGCTAGGCTTGTATCCGTTGGAATTTAGAAGAGTAAGAGGCGACTTGATTGGAACATATAAGATCCTGAGGGGTCTTGACAGAGTAGATGTGGAAAGGATGTTTCCCCTTGTGGGAGAATCTAGAAGCAGGGATCACTGTTTAAGACCGAGATGAGGAGAAATTTTTCTCTTAGAGGGACGTGAGTCTTTGGAATTCTCTTCCTCAAAAGGCGGTGGAAGCAGAGTCTTTGAATATTTTTTAAGGCAGAGAGGTAGATAGATTCTTGATAAGCAAGGGGGTGAAAGGTTATTGGGGGTAGGTGGTAAAGTGGAGTAATCAGTTCAGCCATGAACTTATTGAATGGCGGCGCAGGCTCGAGGGGCCGAGTGGCCTACTCCTGCTCCTAATTTGTATGTTCATATGTTTGTAAGATTGTCAGTCAGGCTCACAGTGTGGCGCATTAGTGTGTACTGGAAGCTACATATATTAATACACAGGGCCCTGTTCTTTGCAGACAGAAAGTACATGTACACACATTGCACCTGTTTCAGCTGAACAAAATAGGTGACAGCCATTTGCTGGTTCATTCCTCAGGGCAATGCCTTGACCAATCGGAGTCAATCTGCCTGGTTTAAATTTCAAACAAAGCTTGGCAATTAACTGTCAGTCACCAGAAACTGGTCCATTCTCTATGGCAACGCCTCTACCAATCAGAGTCCACTTGCCAACTAATTAGCACTCTCTTCTCATACAGTATAAATTTGTTGCTTTCCCTTGCATTGGTATTCTTGCGAATTGTCCTGATGAGTGCAAGGTGAAAAGCTTCAGCAAAAATGACTAGTTTCAGCAATACTCAAGTTCACTGAACTGTTAAGTACCTCCTGCTAAAATTCAACGAGTTGGCATATGATCATTCTGGGAACAAATGTGCTCATGCTGAACAGGTTTGGCTGATGAAAATGGAAAAAGCTGATAATCAAGCCGTGGAGTTGAGAATCTTAGTGGCTGGCGTATAGTTGATCTCCCTTCCTCCTGTCAATAACTACTCAATCACAATAACACACAAAATCAGCTGCAACCCAGCAGGATGGGTTTAAATAGCACCATATTAACTTTGCTGACAACATTTTCAGGAGCTTCTTAGATCAGTTATAAGGAATTACTGATTGCTTCTTCAGGATAATTGGCTTTTCTCGGTTGAGAGAGAAAATACATTCATTGATCCACTTAGGCTGAGGGATTCCTTTTTAATATTATATTGTAGAAACAACTGACTGGTATAATGTTGCAATAGAATGTTAGATGTTGGTAGACAAAATAAACAGCATGTAAAAATTCTGGAATTGTATTTCTGCCAGATATTATGGAACTATTTCCAGTACATAGTTAAATGGGAATTTATGCTTTTGCCCTTTTTTGAGGTTCCTTTGAGTGGGTTAAAAACAAAGAGCGAAAATGGTCATTTAGAAAGTTCCTGGGCTCTAAGAATGCTGTCCAACAGTCATTTATTCAGTATAAATTACGTACTATGGGTTCAGCTAACTGGAGTGTGCAATTTATGTGAAAAATAGAAGCATGGCGTAAAAAGTGTAAAATAAAAGTGTAGCTCCAAGTAATGGAACATCTGAAGCTGCATCAAGGCAGCCCAAAGCTCGCATGTTCCATTTAAATAATTCCAGGACTTTGAAATAGCTCTTGTCAACTGCCCAAAAGTTCAAATTGACCCTGTTAACCAGTTGTGTGCTGTAATGTGCCAATAGAACACTGCTCTGCAGCGTGCTGTGGTGGAGGAGATCTCATGAATTCTTTCTGCCAGTCTTTCTTCTAGTACAATGTACAAAATGCTCTTCCTCACCTCCACCATTCCCAACACAGTTCAAATATCAGGTTCATTTGCGAATTGCAAATGTCTGCTCGATGACTTTCCTGACTCTCAATAGGGCATTGTGTGTTTTCTGTAAAGAGGTACAGGGTTTGTGTTGTATCGTCATGAATAATATTTCCAAAGCGTCACCCAGCCAACCAATCAGTCTTGGTGATGTAAATTGAGGGATAAATATTGGAATATATATGAAGATCTTCAGCAGAAGTGCAGATGTATCTGACTTACGTGAAATAATAGAATTCCAACTCTTCTACTGACATTTCATCCAAGTCGAGCTCGCCAAGATGGTGCTTCAACTCCTCCTGAAGATGACTAGAATGGTTTTTTATTGAATATAAAATTGTAAGCATTGCAGAATTCTTTATCTATGGTCAAAATGGGAACCTGAACAACAAAATTTTCCATTCGCTGCCCCCCCTCGCCGCCCCCCCCCCCCCCCCCCACCCCCCACGCAGATAGCACAGACGTCTGCTAAGATTTTGTTTCTGATGCATCAGAGATGTCTCGTCCCTCACCCAAGTGGCTATTCATGGTATGAGGCCAGGCAATTAATTCTGGAAAGACTGTTGGGGAATCTCACAGCTGAGTCTGATCCTCTCCTCTGCTGTCCACACATGTATATTTACCAATCTGAGTCAACTGGCATCAACAACAGCAAGTTGCATTTATGTAGCATCGTTAAAGCAGTGAAATGACCAAGGCATTTCACAGGAGAATAATCAAACGCCGAATGACATAAAGAAATATTCAGGCAGATAACCACAAACATAACCAGCAAGCTAGGTTTTAAGAAGCATCTTAAAAGAGGAAGGAGAAGTAGAGAGGTGGAGAAAATTAGGGAGGGAATTCCAGAGCATAGGGCCCAGGCAGCTAAAGACACAGCCTCCAATAGTGGAGGGTTTAAAAGCAGGGAAGTGCAAGAGACCAGAATTGGAGGAGTGCAACGATCTAGGAGGGTTGTGGGGGCTGGAAACGATTACAGAGAAAGGACAGAGGCGAGGGATTTGAAAACGAGGATTAGAATTTTAAAACCGAGATACTGCTGGACTAGGAGACAAGGTCGATCAGCGAGCACAAGAATAATGGGTGAACGAAACTTGGTGTGAGTTAGGATATGGTCAGCAGAGTTTTGGATGAGATCAAGCTGACTGCATACTATAGAGGCTCTTGGCATTATACAGCTCAGTGCCAGATTATATTCTACATAAAATACTGTGGATGCTGGAAATCTGAAATTAAAACAGAAAGTGCCGGAAATACTCAGCAGGTCTGGCAGCATCTGTGGAGAGAGAAGCAGAGTTAATGTTTCAGGTCTTAAACATTAACTCTGTTTCTCTCTCCACAGATGCTGCCAGACCTGCTGAGTATTTCCAGCATTTTCTGTTTTCATATTCTCATATATCTACTGAACTACCAGAGTGACGTGTGCGTTTCTATAATATAACTCTTATATAGAAAGTAGCCTTACTTCCTGTGTTATGATTTTCAAGCCATGCTTTACATGTTACATGAAAGCTAGGATTCAGTATACCGATAAATACATGTCCAGCAACCAGACGAATTCGTACGAAGGAACATTCTGGGGTTTTACCTCAGGTTTGTTGCCTTACGCGGGTCCCAAACTGTCATAACCAGCTCAAATCAAAATGAATGTAATCTATCCACCCTCGGTTAGGTTACCCACAAGCTGCTGAGTGAGTGAATGAACCGTTTCTTGCTAAATCATCAAGGAAGAAGCCACGATCCCAAACTCCTCCTGATCTCAATTCCAGAGCCTGGGTCTCTCCTCTCAATGTTCCCAGACCTCAGGAACCCCACCCAGCCACCCTCCCTCTATACTCCGGCTCCAAGGACCTTCCCCAGAACTCAGAACCTAATGTGGCCAGATCACAGAACACTTCACCCAATCCCCTGAGAACCCCTTCACAGAGTTTCTGCACTCCCCTCCCAACGTTTGCATTCCTGTGAAACCTCACAAATTCTTCTGATAGCTGGAGACCTCCATTTCATTACTGCAGTCACTGGGCCCCCTCTGCAGCACTCTCACATCCCACGCCTACTTGCAATGATTATGAAACAGTATCTCTCAAACTTCGTGGTGTAACAGCACAGTTTTTATAACACCTCTGGCGCTTTGCAAGCAACATCAAGAGACTCCAACTGGTAAAATAAGCTCAGAATAACAGGGAACAAAATATGGTTTGTAGTCTGTAAGAGTTTGCAACAAACTTACTGGTGATTGGTGATGATGCTTCTGTTGTGAAACGCATCCACCAGTATTCCCTCCTTGGGAACTGTAGGCTGGGGAGAATCACTACATATTGATAAACGACCAAAACTGAAGAAAAACATGCAGAGAACTCCAGGGTGCGACATCTTTGACCCAACTCCTCCGTGCCTTCCTCATTAAGCTGCACTTGTTCTCAGCAGATGCACGACTCCCACAACACCTTTATCTGTACTGATATTGAGTGCAATATGTTCTGGTTGTAGTTTTGCCAAATTGCGGCTTAATGGTTTCAGAACATCTGCTGTCCTTCAGTTTAGTGTGACAAAATATTCAGCTTCTCCTGACTGCAACAATGTAACTGATTGATTTGTAACATTACTTCCCTTTCATGAGGCAAGCTGTCCCACGTTACCTTGCCCAAAAAAAACAGCATTTGCGTTTCAAAATCTGAATGAAAGGAAGACTGCAGGGAGCTTGTTAAATATTCCAAGCAACACATGGATCAGTTACTTTGTTATTTAAATTAGCAAGTCGTGAGCCTGCCAAATGATGTAAATTAATTTTTTTTAACCTCTGCTCTTATAGATCATTTGGCAAAAGCAACATTCAACTGAGCCAATAGAGAGAGAGCAGCAGGAGTTCAGCCACAACCCGCTCTGGGTTGGCTGACGTAGGAGGCGATAGATGTGCTTCTACCCTAGTGCCCTGGGCGAGGGAGGGAACTCATTCCCCCACCCCTACCCCCACAGCACTCGTGGACTGTCCCTGAGCAAGAACAAGAACCAGGAGAAGAGGGTGAAAAAGTCATTGTGGGAACACACAGGACATATCCTGATTGCCCAATCATTTTCCTGATTTAGGTTTTTAGTCCAATGGTCCTATTTTAGGTCAACCGGCTTTTTCTGCACAAACATAACAGGTTAGGATTCAGTGTAAATCTCACAAAAACGTATCTGTTTATTATTACATCGCCTGTCACAGTGTTATAATAGTGCCTGTCTCTTGAGCTTTGTAAATACAAACATTTTCTCTAATTTAAGAGCATGACAGCCCCCCATTTTACTTTCATTTTTAGTTATTTTTTCTTCCTTTTTTTTACATTCTTTTTTACATTTTTTACAATCTTTTTTTGCATTTATTTCATTTCATCTTAGTTTGTTCAGTTTGCTTACCCACTGTTTTTTTCAGGGGTTTTTTCAGGTTTGCACTTGCTGCTGTTCAATATTCAGTGTATTCACACCTAATCTGTACTAATGCTTTGTCTTTCAACACACCATTAACATATTATTTGCCTTTGCTCCGTGACCTTTTGGTCAGCTATGTGGCCTGGTCCAATCTGCACCTTCTCCTTTGTTATCTCTCGCCCCACCCCCACCTCACTTGCTTATAACCTGTGACTTTTCTAATATTTGTCAGTTCCGAAGAAGGGTCACTGACCCGAAACGTTAACTCTGCTTCTCTTTCCACAGATGCTGCCAGACCTGCTGAGTGATTCCAGCATTTCTTGTTTTTGTTTCAGATTTCCAGCATCCGCAGTATTTTGCTTTTATTGCAAACATTTTCTCTGTTTAGGTTATTGACTGTGCGAGTGAGGACCAGATAGATCATTAAAGGAGAAGATTTTCATTAGTCCAATGCAAACTTCTCCAATACTGCTCACCTGTTAGTAGAATTTATTGTGTAAATAATTGTGTTCCTGTGATGACCTGACATTTCCAGTCAGTAAGCTGTAGAGTTGATGCAAACCATGGGCTTTGCTCACAAATACAAGTACAAGGAATTACATAGAATATACATCACAGGAACGAACCATTCAGCTGAACTAGTTGTGCTGGTGTTCATACTCTACATGAATCTACTCCTATTCCACCTACCTCATCTCACCCTTTCAGCATATCCTTCTATTCCCTTTTCTCTCGTATTCGTCTACTTTCCTTTTGAATGTATCTAAGTTATTTGCCACACCACTTCCTGTGGTAGTGAGTTCCACATTCTAACCACTCTCTGAGTAAAGAAATTCCTCCTCATTTCCCTAGTGGATGTATCAGTAATGATCTTGTTGTCATGCTCAGAAGGAGAATGAACTGGAGAAGTTATGAAATAAAGAAATCAACTGTTAAACTGAACTACAAGAATATGGACCTATTTGTACCACGGACAAAATGGCATAGAGGTCAGGTGACCCCCTCCTGTACTGTCAATAAACAAGCCTGCTTGCAAAGATGAAACTCATTAACTGCATGTGAATTAGTTCTGGGGAAAACCCATTGGAATTGAAAGGAGCCCATTACATGTTGATGACTCCTATCTACAGGAAAGAACTGACAAAAGTTCTGTAAGGCAGACTGACTCCACAGCCCAAAACAAGATGTATAGGTGTGAAGTAGCACCATTGTAACATAATGGTCCCCATCCAGATGCCAACACATAGCAATGATTTCCAGATCCTTGACCATTGTGTGGTCACACCAGGGAAGAGGGCCCTGTCTCATCTGACAGAGACTCGACTGTGATGTATTTTTACCTTAAAAGGTAGCCCTCTGGAGTGAGAGGGGCGATCAAGTAAAAACCACAGCAAGCCAGTTCCAGCCAAAGGCTAAGAGATCGGTCCAACTGAGGGAGAAGCTCTGTTGCTGATACTACACTGCAACTTGCTGCAACAGAGAACTTAAAGGTGACCACTGCCTCCAGACCGAACTTTTAACCACCAGAAATCTACAATACCTCAGCAAATTCACAACTGCAAACATCCAGGCCTGCACCTTTGAAAAGACTTCCCTCCCGAGAAGATTCAAAAGGTTTCTGTGAACCATGAACTCTTACATCACTTTGGACTTTAATTGCATCCTATCCTTTCACATCTATCTATCTTTAAATGTGCATGTGCGTGAATGTATGAGTGGGTGAAGGTTGCGAACAGTATGGGTTTTGCTGATAAATAAAAATTTAACCTTCCGTCTTTTAAACCTAAAAGAAAACCTATTGTTTGTCAGTTTATTTGACCCTAAAAAACACTCAGGAAGAACACACCATTTTTGACAAAACACTATCTGCGTTCAGTTGGGAGGCGAAAACTGAAAGCCACCCACACCACTTACCACCTGTCCACAATATTGTATTTATGGCAGCTAGTTTTGGACTAATCTCACAAGTGCAAACATTCTCTCCGCATCGAACCGGTAATATTAGAAGAGGCTTCCTAAACCAGTGCAGTCAGCAGAATCTAACAATGTCACCCTGTGGACGGAGCTTGATTCATGGGAATTGAACCTTGAGTCAGCGTAAAAGATTGTGGAAAACGCACGTTTAAAATTCCATGAGCTCTGGTGTTGATCTGGCCGATTTCTCCCTTCCCACTCCGTTTGCGCCAATAGAATTCCCAAAAACAAGAGAAAGTTCAACCTGGGAACATCTTTGCTTTCAAATCTTGTCAGAGAATTCTTAATGATCTCCAGATTTTGATTCTGGCCTCCTTCTGTGTTGTAACCATTCTCTGATTCTATGAACTGGCTGCACACTCGCCACAGTCAGATTTCATGCCATCTGATAACTCCCTAAGAGTGGGACTGGCAGTGGAAACACTTCCAATTAGTCTCTCTAGCAGGAGTTCACAGGAATTTTAATTGATGTGGAATAATTCAGACTCTTCATTGTACGGCTGAGCTTTAATTTAGTTATGTTAATTAGACTTTCAAATTTGTCAGGTAGAAGATAATAGAAAATATAAGGAGTTGGGTGGTGTTGTGGGATAGCAAACTGTCCTCTATTCTGAGAGCTGCATTCAAATCCCAACTCAGGCAAAATTCTCTCCTCTCCTTTGGTGTCAGAGTCCTAATGTAGTGAGTGTGAACAGTCACAAACCCAGAGTCCAGTGGAAATATGGTCACAGCACAAATAGACCCTCAGTACAGCCTCACTCTGAGACATGGGACAGTAAGGGATGTTCACCTGAGGTTTGGGTTCAGGGATGTTGTTGGGATTGATGTTCTGTACCTCTCTTTGATGTCATATTCGATCCCGAGTTGAGGTTCTGACTGCCTATCCAGGCCATCACTAAGACTGCCTATTTCCATCTCTGTCCCTGCCTCAGCTCATCTGCTGCTGAAACCCTCATCTATGACTTTTTTTTTCTCTTTTGACTTGACTATTCCAATGCACTCCTGGCCAGTTTCCCACATTCTATCATCCATAAACTTGAGGTCATTCAAAACGCTGCTGCCCGTGTCCTAATTCACGGCAAGCCCCATTCACCCATCACCCGCCTGTGCTAACTGACCTATTGGCTCCCGGTCAAGCAATGTCTTGATTTTAAAATTATTCTCCTTGTTTTCAAGTCTCTCCATGGCCTCACTCCTCCCTATCTCTATAATTTCCTCCAGCCTCACAATCCTCCAAGCTCATTAAATTCTGGCCTCTTGAGCATCCCCAATTTTAATTGCTCCAACATTGGTGGCTGCACCTTCAGTTGCTGAGACCCTAAGCTCTTGAATATCCTCCCAACCGCTCTACCTCTTTCTCTCCTTTAATGCACTCCTTTAAACATGCTTCCTTGACCAAGCTTTTGGCCATCTGCCCTAATAACACCATATGTGGCTCAGTGTCAAAGTTTATCTTAGAGCGCTCCTGTGAAGCACCTTGGGACGTTTTATTATGTGAAAGGCCCTATACAAATGTAAGTTGTTGTTGTCCTAGCCGACTTGACTGGACACGCCTGATGCTGCTACTTGATACCTTCAATGAGAAAATGTGTGATTTCCTTAGAACTGAAACTTATCACCCTGTTGAGCAGAAATAAATACGTAAATTAAAAAAATGGTGTTGCAAATCTGGGGTGTTTACAAAAACCGTCATTTGCATAGAAAGAGCCACAGTAAGCATTACGAAAACTACTTTTGAGCTGCATGCAACGAGTTATAGCCTGCACTTTGTACTGCCTGCTATCCCATGGGATGTATAAAGCTAAAATTAAGTTAAGCAGCAGATATAATCCTTTTACCAAAGATTAATACTCAAGTGTTCTACGATGCACAGTTTTAAAGTGCAGATGTATCAGGGGAAGCTATACAAACTGAGCACTTTAGCTGTGGTGAAGAATTTGGGCAGATTCTCTCCTCCTCTTCCTCTCTCTTAATATTAAATCACTGTTCATATGGTGTAATTAGGCTCAATATGGTAAGTCAAAACTGAATGCTTTTTTTTAAACTTTAATCCAAATGTTTTATTCTTTCCAGAACAGACTTTAGAAAGAACTAAGCTTGAGTACTGAAAGTGGTTCTTTGTTGTTATTTCCCAAGAGTGAATGATAGTGTAGATGATTCGTTAATATAGAGGATCGTACAGGATGTAACTGTCCCTCGACATCTCACATTCCCACAGCTCATAACTGGAAGAGGCAATTTAATGACCCAAACAATCTGACCACAGCAGTGAGAAACGATTGACTGTGCTCTCCCTCCACTACTCTGTATGACGACTGAGCCATATTAACCAGGACGATCCCAGGTTTGATCCCTGGTCTGCTCTGTAGGAGTAGGCGGATAAGGCAAATGAGTGCGTGGCTGAAGAGCTGGTGTAGGCCGGAGGGCATCAGCTACTTGGATCATTGGGATCTCTTCTGGTGCAGAGGTGACCTGTACAAGAGGGACGGGTTGCATCTGAACTGGAGGGGGACCAATATCCTTGTGGGGAGGTTTGCTAGTACTACTCGGGAAGGTTTAAACTAGTCTGGCAGGGGGGTGGGACCCAAAGTAGTAGTCTCTCCGATGAGATAGTTGAGGCAAATGTGGAGGTTAAAGCGAGCAAGTCCAGTAGGCAGGCCGGGCAGGGGCAGGACAGGGAGCGTGGAAGGTCTGGTAGGCTAAACTGCATTTACTTTAATGCAAGAAGCCTTACAGGTAAGGCAGATGAACTCAGAGCATGGATCAGTACATGGGATTGTGACATTATTGCTATGATGGAAACGTGGTTGAGGGATGGGCAGGACTGGCAGCTCAATGTTCTGGGGTACCGATGCTTCCGGCGTGACAGAGGTGGAAGTAAGAGAGGAGGGGGAGTTGCACTATTGATTAGGGAGGACATCATGGCAGTACTTAGAGAGGATATCCCGGGTGGAAACGTCCAGCGAGGCCATATGGGTAGAACTTAGAAATAAGAAAGGGGTGATCACTTTGATGGGATTATACTATAGGCCCCCCAATAGTCAGAGGGAATTGGAAGAGCATATATGTAAGGAAATCACAGATCGGTGTAGGAATTATAGGGTTGTAATAGTAGGTGATTTTAACTTCCCTAATATTGACTGGGACTGCCTTAGTGTTAAGGGATCAGATGGGGAAGAATTTGTTAAGTGTGTCCAGGATAGTTTTCTTAAGCAGTATGTGGATGGCCCGACTAGAGAAGGGGCTACACTCAACCTCCTCTTAGGAAATGAGGATGGGCAGGTGGTTGATGTGTCAGTGGGGGAGCACTTTGGGACCAGTGACCATAACTCTACTGGCTTCAAGATAGTTATGGTCCTCA
Source organism: Heterodontus francisci (assembly GCF_036365525.1). Lineage (NCBI taxonomy): Eukaryota > Metazoa > Chordata > Chondrichthyes > Heterodontiformes > Heterodontidae > Heterodontus > Heterodontus francisci. The sequence continues at coordinate 107,792,367 of NC_090383.1, forward strand.
GGTTGAAGTCCTAAATTGGGGGAAGGCTAATTTCGATGGCATCAGACAGGAACTCTCAAAAGTTGGATGGGAGAGGCTGTTTACAGGTAAAGGGACGTCTGGCAAGTGGGAGGCTTTTAAAAGTGAGATAGGAAGAGTTCAGGGCCGGCATGTTCCTTTTAGATTGAAGGGCAAGGCTGGCAAATTTAGGGAACCTTGGTTGATGAGGGATATTGAGGGTCTGGTCAGGAAAAAGAAGGAGGCATATGTCAGGTATAAGCAACTCGAGGAGTATAAGGGATGTAGGAGTACACTTAAGTAGGAAATTAGGAGGGGCGAAAAGGGGCCATAAGATTTCCTGGCAGATAAGATAAAAGAGAATCCTAAAAGATTCTATAAGTATATTAAGAGTAAAAGGGTAGCTAGGGAGAGAGAGTAGGTCCCCTTATGGATCAGTGTGGTAATCTACATGTGGAGCCACGGGAAATGGACGAGGTCTTAAATGAATACTTCTCGTCTGTATTTACCACGGAGAAGGTCATGGAAGCTAGTGAGTTCAAGGGAGGGAACACCGATATCCTGGAGCATATCAACATTACAAAGGAGGAGATGTTACAGTCATAGAGTTGTACAGCATAAAACAGGCCCTTCGGCCCACCATGCCCATCCCGACCATAATGCCTATCTATACTAATCACACCTTCCTGCATTAATTCCATAGCCCTGTATGCCTTGCTCATTCAACTACCTGTCCAGATGCTGGAGATTTCGAAGTGCATTAAGATGAATAAATCCCCAGGGCCTGACCAGGTGTATCCTTGGATGCTATGGGAAGCAAGGGAGGAGATTGCTGGGGCCCTGGCAGAGATTTTTGTATCATCATTAGCCACGAGTGAGGCACCGGAAGACTGGAGGATAGCTAATGTTGTGCCTTTATTTAAGAAGGGTATCAGGGATAAACCAGGGAAGTACAGGCCGGTGAGCCTTACATCAGTGGTGGGAAAGTTTTTGGAAGGGATTCTGAGAGACAGGATTTATATGCATTTGGAAAGGCAAGGTCTGATTAGGGATAGTCAGCATGGCTTTGTGAGTGGGAAATCATGTCTCAAGAATTTGATTGAGCTTTTTGAGGAGGTGACCAAGAGGATTGACGAGGGCAGGGCGATGGACGTTGTCTACATGGACTTTAGCAAGGCCTTTGACAAGGTCACGCATGGTAGGCTGGTCCGGAAGGTTCGAACACATGGGATTCAGGGTGAGCTAGCCAAATGGATGCAAAATTGGCTTGGTGATAGGAGGCAGAGGGTGGTAGTGGAGGGTTGTTTGTCAGATTGGAGGCCGGTGACCAGTGGTGTGCCACAGAGATCGGTGCTGGGCTCTCTGTTGTTTGTCAAATATATTAATGATTTGGATGTGCATGTAGGGGGCATGATTAGTAAGTTTGCAGATGACACCAAAATTGGTGGTATAGTGGACAGTGAAGAAGGTTGTCTAAAGTTACAACAGGATATAGGTCAACTGGGAAAGTGGGCAAGGGATTGGCAAATGGAATTTAACACAGACAAGTGCGAAGTGATGCATTTTGAGAAGTTAAACCAGGGCAGGACATATACAGTGAATGGCAGGGCCCTGGGGAGTGTTGTTGAGCAGAGAGACCTTGGGATGCAAGTACAAAGTTCCCTGAAAGTGGCAACACAGGTAGACAGGGTGGTGAAGAAGGCGTATGGCATGCTTGCCTTCATCGGCCGAGGCATTGAGTACAAGAGTTGGGACGTCATGTTACAGTTGTACATAACGTTGTTTAGGCCGCATTTGGAGTACTGTGTGCAGTTCTAGTCGCCGCACTACAGGAAAGATGTGATTAAGCTAGAGAGGGTGCAGAAAAGATTCACAAGGATGTTGCCTGTTTGGAAGGCTTGAGTTATAAAGAAAGATTGAATAGGCTGGGTCTGTTTTCCCTGGAGCGAAGGAGGTTGAGAGGGGACATGATAGAGGTATATAAAATTATTATAGGGTAAATAGCCGAGTCTGTTTCCCATGGTAGGGGTGACTAAAACTAGAGGGCATAGATTTAAGGTGAGAGGGAGGAGGTTTAAAGGGGATCAAAGGGGTAAATATTTCACACAAAGAATAGTGGGTATCTGGAACGAGCTGCCTGAGGAGGTGGTTGAGGCAGGAACAGTAGCAACATTTAAGAGGCATCTGGACAGGTACTTGAATGAGCAAGGCATAGAGGGATATGGAATTAATGCAGGCAGGTGGGATGAGTATAGACAGGCATTATGGTCGGCATGGACACGGTGGGCCGAAGGGCCTGTTTCTATGCTGTACGACTCTATGACTCTAATTGATCACAGCCAGAGCTGTAATATGCCTGAGTGTCCTTGGGCTAAAGAGAGGCCATTCAGTCGGTGTTTCAGCCCTTGATCATTATCCAGTGGCTCCTGGTGGAACATACATGTGTGGGTGTTAGATCAGGACAGACTTGGATCCAGCTGTGATGCTCCCACAGTCAAATAGCCCACAACCACTCATCATCTCGGCTGCTGAAGAGTTGCTTGTGCTGATGAAACTGGGCCCCAGCATGGGTCAGCGCCTCCAGGAGAGGAGAGAATTGTCGGAAGTGAAAGAAATGACAGATACAAGGACAAAAAAAATCGAGAAATGAAAGGACTGTTTTCAAGACATGTTTGGATAACTTGTGTAATATTTGAATAGATACAATACTTTAATAAATTGTCGCACATCATTGATAAAACAGAACCTGAGAGAAGGCTCAAAGAGCTGTCTTTCAAAGGGAGAAATTTTTGCTTTAGCTTATTTCATTCAATATATATTTTGGGCTCTTCAGGGTGAAGGATGTTATCCTAGGTAATGCACTTCATTTCCTGGTGTTGGCATTGAGCATTGAACAGGTGTAGAACACAGTAGATCGAGTTCCCCTGCTCTATCCAAACCAAAAACTCAAACTCAACTCAGAAACATGCCTTAGCCCCAACCTCCCCTCCAAGTATGTTTTACTGTACTCACAATTCCCACACCAGTCATCCTGTGGCATTCTTCACTGAGGTCAGAAACTGATGCTAAATTAGGGCAGTTTGTGTTCTGGGCTCTCACCTAGGATATGTTGTACACAGAAGCCATATAGCCAGCAGGCAATGGGGATTTGTAAACAGCATTTGCTGAGGATGTAAAAGGCTTGCATTGTTCCATGTACAAATTTCAATGGCCAGAAATTTCCTTGGAAATGCTCCAGCTCCACCATCTTATCTTCACCATAAATATAACAGAAACCCCCTGTTAAACGCATAACCAAGACAAACTTGAGGAGAAGCCCTGGGTCCAAATGGATTGCACCCGCACATACTCAAAAGAAGCTAAGGAGGAGATATCAGAGGCACTAGGAACCCTATATTAAAAAAATTAAATAGAATGGGGAATAATGTCAGAGAATTGGCAAGCAGGAAATATAATCCCTATCTTCAAAAAGGAGATAAAAAGGAGCTATAGACCAGTTAGCTTACCACTAGAATCTTTGCTAAAAGATTAGATAACAAGGTGTTCCTGATGCCTCCTCCCTCTTCTCTTCCTCCCTCTCTTCCCCAACCACCACCCATGCCCCCCCACCTCCCACACTCCCAGAGGTGCCCTCTGAAGGCCTGGTGGCAATGGCTGCAACCTCACGAGAGCGAGGTTGTGAAAGACAGTATGAATTTGGAGACATGCTCCAATGCGTACCCGAGTGGTCCAGGTACGAACCTTGGTTTCAGGACGCTAATGGCTTGCTCTGTGATGTTCCTGGTGACAGCACGACTGTCATTGTAGGGGCGCTGTCCACGTGTGGTCAGGGGCAGAAGGGAATCATGAGCCATGAGTGGTGCACTAAGCAGCCAGTCTCTGGTTTGTCATGGTGGCCTAAATGCGTCGTGGCTGCTGCCAGGATAGCGGGCATTCACCGACTGAATGTGCTGGCCATGGTTGTACACTAACCACATGTTCATGAAGTGGTGGTACATCTCCATGTTAATTTGTGGGGCCTGCAGAGCAGTCGATGCTACCCTGCATCGTTGGGAATCCTGCTAACCTGGAATGTCACATACTCACTCCTCCTGCTTCTCTCTGGTCGGTGAGAAGACAATGAATTTCCCCATTCTTTCTAGTCAGAGCCTCTGTCACCTACCTGATGTGGCAATCAATAAATGGCACACTGTGAAATGTTGGAAATGTGGCCTGTGCCCATCTAGAAGGATCCGCTGCCATAGAAATTGAGGGCCATAGTTATCTTTACGGCCACTGGCAGTGCCATGCTCACCCTGCTGTGCAGGTCAGGTTGTAGGTTGCACAGTTCAGTCACCACCACCTTGTTCATGACTGAGATGGCAGTAAGAGAGGTGCTCTCTGAAAACCCTCGTCAGTTCAGGTTGGATGGTGGCGTGGGGGCAATGCAAAATTGAGCGGCAGACTCTGGGAGGCCTACCCGCCCTGATTCCGCCTCCGGATAAGTTTACGGAGGTCAGGTGGGGGGTGGGGAGTGGGAAACGGCCCGCCCGCCTGAGGCCAATCAAGACCCTGAAGTGGCCACTTAAGGGCCCTCGCCCACCTCCACGGATATTTTACTCATGGCAAACGGGTGTGCTGGGGATGTGAAAGGCCACAGGGTGACCGATTGAGGGCCGCCCCTGCCTCCCAACCCATCCCCAGGACCCAAGACACCCCCTCCCCACAAAGGACCACTCCAGCCTCACCAGGGAAGGATCGATCCCCCTGCTGAGGCAAAACCCTACTTACCTTCCCTCCTCATTCCATGGCATCAGCTCCCGGTGGCGCTGATGGGACTAACAGCTGCCAGCCCGCTGATTGGCTGACAGCTCACTGAGGCGGGACCTCCTCCCTCAAGTGGGTGGAAGTCCTGCCTCGGGACAATTAAAGCCCGGGGACCCATAAAATACGGGACAGATCCCCAGGTTCGGCGGAAGCAGGTTCGCCACCGACTTTCATGTCGGAGTCCGGCTCCCGTCCGTCCACCGTAAAAGTCCGGCCATTGAGTGGGCGTTAAGAAGACCTGGGAGGGCCAAGATGCGGCAACTCAACACTGAATGCTGTTTGATGTCACGATCTGCATGTTTACAGTCAGGGAGCACTGCGTAGGCCATGCTAGAAGCAGTCCAGCCATCATTTTTGAAGTTTTGGTGTTCCGTAGCGCTCGTGTCAATGGTGCTACAAAGCTGAATTTTGTGGCCAGAGAATAGAAAAAATTCAGCATGGATTTCTAAAAAGTTATGATTGAATGCAATACAGTGAATTTCCACTTGTGGGCGAGTCCAGAATAAGTGGGCGTAAATATAAGGGGCTGAATTTTACTAGTGCACTGTAGATCATGGCAGTGTGCTTTGAAGGTCCATTGTGCGGAGCAACCGTTGCTGAGTCCCCACAATATTTTGCGCGGGGGCTCATTTAAATGGAGGGGGCGGAGAGGGGGCCCACGATGTCGTAAAGGGGGCGGCAGCTCCGTCCCCAGCAACGGTGTCACTGTGCAGGTGCCAGCACCATTTTTAAAGGGTTTCAGGCCCTTCATTCTCATTTCAATTATTAATCTGAATTATGCAACCTGCCGAACAATTTTATTCCAACTTAGCTTCCCCTCACCCACCCCAATGGATCCTTATTTATTACAGTGACATATCCTGCCAAAAAATCACCTTTTGATTTCCTTCCTGAACTTTCCCCCCTAACATCACAACATTTGACCCTCAACCCCTTCCCATCATCCCCACAACCAATTACAATAGTTCTCCCCACTCCCCCCCACCCCACCACCAATGTCATGCCTCGGATTCCCGAATGGGGAACCAAAAGTGTGGGATTTTCCGGCCACTGGCTGGAATATCAGCATAGGATGGCTGTTGGGACAAGGTAAGTTTATTTGAATACATTACAGTGCATTTACAGATGAAAATTAAGGCTCCACCGCCAAGTGGTGGGGGGGGGGGTGGTGGTGGCACCGCACCAAGGCCACACTGCCGGTAAAATGCGGTGGGGCCTTCCCAGCGTGAGGGTCGTGGTGAGCCTCTCCCAGAAGAATTTCCCGTGCCCCCCCCCTGTCTGAGGGCTAGTAAAATTCATGCCAAGATATCTATTAGCAGATCAAATAAAGAATTGAGAATTTCTTTACACTGCAAATGGTAAGCATGTGGAACTCACTGCCACATGGAGTGGTTGAAGCAAGCAGCATTGGTGTATTTAAGGGGAGACTTGATGCAAACATGGAGAGTAGAGGGATATTAGGTTGTGGACATCATAATGTCCAAACTACTATTTATGGAACTCCTAAAAATATCAACCTGTCTCACCTATTTCCTCTTCTTTCTTTAACAACTCCAGGGCACAAACCATCTGGTCCAGGTGTTCCACAGATATTCTTTGTTTTATTTTGAAACACTTCAAACCTTCATCAGCTTCTCCTTAGTTCTACTGATAAGTACAATGTTTAAACCACGCTTGGCAAACTCATATGCATATGCTTTCCCAATTCCATCTGTTCCACTAGTGACAACTGCCCATTCGCCCAAGGAATTAAAGAACGAATTCAGTACTCCGAACCACTTGGTGAGTACAAAATACTTCAGACATTTCACTACTTTCACTACCTTGACATATGTCATGGATTCTTGTGCCAGAATTTGCCCATTCATTTACCTTGAAATTTGCCTCTTAAAATATTTGCATAATATATAAACACAAAATTATTTTTTCCCCTATTTTAGTAAAGATGCTATTTTGGCAAGTTAAAACTTTTTTTGTAAACAGAGGAGGAAGGGATTTAATTTGAACCTAATATCCAAAGCAACAAATTTGACGGCATGCATTTGTGAAGTTTATTTCTTTACGATAGTTTTATCTCCCCTATATCCTTTAAAGAGTTCATCTTCTCATTGACACTGTCTTTTTATCTCTTTCTCCAATATTTATTATGTATGGTATTAAAAGTGAATCTTGATCTTTCACGGTCACTGCCTTTCTATTTTTTTCTTGTTCTTTTTAATTAATCATTTAGTTCAACAAATACCCACTCTGCCTCTACCTTTCTCCCCTTCTTTAAAAATCTCCACAAAATTTATCGGTTTGATCATGCTTCTACATCATCTCCTTAACTCCTCTCTTATCATTGCTGGTTGTCAATTTTCTCCTTTGGGATGTTTTATTGTGTTATATACATAAGTTGTTATTTTGTATGACTTCCAGTCTTCCCTACTTCTTCCTTCTCCCAAACTCTCATGCAGTGACTCTTGCTGCAATCCATGTGTAATGGGTAATGATTGGAAGAAACTCATTTCTCCTTTCTTAGCTGAGGCACATGAGGGTTGATGTAGATATAGGCCTGAACCTCCCGAGATCAACTAACTCAGTACAAGAGTATGATTTAAACCTGGGATCTTTCTGGTCTCTGAGGCTCAACCAGGATTAAATTATGAGGACAAGTGGCACAGACTAGGCTTGTATTCGCTTGACTATGGAAGATAGTAGGGTGATCTAACTGAAAGATGTTTAAAATGATTAAAGGATTTAATAGGGCAGATAGTGATAAACTATTTCTTCAGTAGAATTAAAATTAAAATTAAAGCTAGGCCATTCAAGGGCGATATGAGGAAATACTTCTTCAATGCAAAGGGTACTGGAAATCTGGAACACTCTCCCCTAAAAGGCTATGGATCATTTAGAAACTTCAAAACTGAGATTGATAGATTTTTATGAGGTAACGGTATTAAAGGTTACAAAATCAAGGTGGATAAATTAAGTTGAGACATCGATCAGCCATGATCTGATTGAATGGCAGAACAGGTGGAAGGGGCTGAATGGCCTACTCCTGTTCATAGCTACTCAGTGCATTAACCAGGTCAGCACCGGGGAGCTTTGCTTTAATAAAATATTGTATAATACAAACACAGTTCACACTGTAAAATGTGTAAATCAAGTTTATTTGTTCTCAAAGAGTTGCATTACTGCCACAAACTTTACAAGCTGCCAAAGATACAGGAATAATAAATTAAGACTACTGCCACTTAAAAAATATCAATATTCTACATCGAAATTTAAAAAAACTCTTGCCACAAGGTCAGTTATTTCACAACTTAAAAGAAAACCATACTAAATTACAGGATTATTACAGCATGTGTATACACAGGCATGCTTGGTTCAACAGACTCTGCAGGTACTGTTAAAAGGCGATCTGTTTTAGCATAGTTCCAGAAAATTGCTCATGCAGCCCTAGTAATGTAGCATTACCAGCTTTTAACTTGTGTGCTTTATGCATATCAACTTTCCTCCATTCTGTAAATCTCATGTGATGGTACAGTACAAGGCTCTGCTTCCCACACAGCAGCCACTTTACTGGAGCCATCAGCCAAACTTGCAAGCAATTGTATCAAAGCCAGACTTTCACTTCAAAATTGGGGCATGCATTGAGTTCAATGTAGTGTGAACTGATTTTCAGTCCCATTTAGGGTTTTTAGTTTTTGTTATGATTGTTTTTGTTGATAACCTTGGCAGTGAAAGGCAAAGGGGGGCAAATAAGAAAAGGAGAAATACAATCAGCACTTTAAAAAATTCCTATTATATCTTAATGAAACCACGGTACATACACAGTTTACAATCATGGTTAGCATGCTGCCTTTAATTTACACATGGGCTAAACACTTTCACAATAATATTCTCTTACTTCTACAATTAAGAAATATATAATTTAACTTGACTGCTAATGATGAACCTATTAACATTCATTGCACATGATTAGCATAAATCAGTATGTTTTGATGAATTGAGACACAGGATGAATACAAAACTACAATATGATCCATCAAACAGAAGCCTGCGTACTGGGCCCAGTTTGGGTTGAGTAGTGTTCTGATTCAGCTGGCACAATTTGCACATCTAACTTGTTCCTTTGCTTCTAGTAAACACAAACATGATGCAGCCGATTAATGCTCAATTTTATTTAAGGATCAGCTTCCCTGTGTTTGTTGGCCTACCTCAGCTTTCATTTAACACTTAAAAGTATTCAGCATACTATCCTCAAATAGAAATTAACTTTCAAAAGATCTTTTTCCAGACATAACAAAAACACAATGGTAAATTTCGATAGCATCACGATCACATTGCTATGAAAATATATTGAAAATATACCCAAGTAAGAGAGAATTTTGAGAGCAGGGGACAGGAAGGACCAGACCTATTTCAGCTCATGTAGACAAATAAAAGTAATTTTTCATCCTAAATAGAATTGTGTGGTAGAAAAAACAAATTTGTTGGCAGACTAGCTCCTCTTATTACCAATACGTGTCTCAAATTCCATCTGTGGGAGGATATCCAGAAACAGGTCACACAAGTTTACAGAATTCCATTTGTTTGCAATTTTGCAATCAGCTGCAACTTGGGGGCTTTTTACATTTTCAAACCTGGCACTTATTTAAAAACCCAAGAAAGGGCTATTAGTGAGTGTTGTATTAAAGGAGCCATGGTGTGATGGGATGCCTCAGTAGTACAGTTAAACTATTTGTTCCCTTTTTGAAAATTAGCATAATTGGAATAAATAATAAAATACAGGTTTGCTGCTTTATGGGTTTGGTTAAAATTCTTGAGCCTATGTACATCCACTGTTGCTTGAACAGTTTCCCTTAATGATAAAAAGTTAACTTCTCTAGATACTACACATTGTAAAAATAGATATTACGCTAATACAATACTCATGGTTAAAACTGTACAGCTGTTCTTTTGTTCTACGTTCTGGTAAAAACAACCAGCTGTGTTTGCACTGAGGCAAGGTGGTAATACTTGAACCTGCAGGCGGGTTGTCTAACACTGTCCGCTACAATGGGAAAAGAGGGGGAGGGGAAAATCTTCACCGCCATGTGATAAAACTACTCTCGAGGACTAGTGAGATCAAATAAAGACAAGCTAAGCAAGACACTCTAGGAAAAGGAAAATTAATTGACTGGGAAGCATAGGGAAATAAAGGTATTTTTCTCTTCACAGGAGTTAGCAGAATGTGGCCTTGATGTCCCTCTGGTGTGAAGACAGAGTGCTGGCTTTAAGTTGGGCAGAGCACTGCAAAAAGAATAAAAACACATTATTAATAACCAAGTAGAATTGGAAATTACATAGAATATACAACACAGAAACATTCAGCCTAACTAGTCCATGCCGTTGTTTTTGCTCCACTCAAGCCTCCTCCCATCCTTCCTCAATTAACTATCAGCATAACCCTCTATTTCTTTCTCCCTCAGATATATCTAGCTTCTCCTTAAATGCATCTATGCTATTCGCCTCAACCGCTCCCTGTGGTAGTGAGTTCTCGCCACTGTCTTTGATAAAGAAGTTTCTTCTGAATTTGATTTCTTTGTGACCATCATATTGATAGCCTCTTGTTTTTCTCTTTTCCACAAGTAGAAACACTCCCTCCATCTATCAAAACCTTTCATAATTTTAAAGATCTCTATTAGGTCACCCCTTAGCCATCACTTTTCAAGAGAAAAGAGACCCAGCCTGTTCACCCTTTCCTGATAGAACCTTCAGGTTATACCCATCATTCTTGACATTTAATGGCATAACCATTGCTAATTCCCACATCTACATCCTGGCGGTCACTATTGACCAAAAACTTAAGTAGACCAGCTACATAAATAATGTGGCTACAAAAGCAGGCCACAGCCTGGATATTCTGCGGTGAGTAACTCACCTCCTGACTCCCTATAGCCTTTCCACCATCTACAAGGCATAAGTCAGGAGTGTGATGGAATACTCTCCACTGCCTGGATGAGTGCAGCTCCAGCAACACTCAAGAAGCTCGACACCATCCAGGACAAAGCAGACTGGCTAATTGGCACCCCATCCATCATCTTAAACATGCAACTGCTCCACCACCGGCGCACCATGGCTGCAGTATGTACCATCTACAACATGCACTATAGCAACTCACCAAGGCTCCATCGACAGCATCTTCCATACCCACGAATTATACCACCTACGGGAACAAGGGCAGCAGGCTCATGGGAACATCGCCACCTGCAAGTTCCCCTCCAAGTCAGGTGGGTGGGTTGGGGTTTGGCAGGGGCGTGGGGTAAAAATAAAGTTCCAGATTTCCAGAAACCTTTGTGTGATAAAATGCTTCCTGATTTCATTCTGAAATGGCCTAGCTCTAATGTGCTCTGTCGTTCTGGATTTGCTTTCAAAAGGAAATTGTTTTGTCATTTTAAACACCTTGATTAGGTCACCCTCCCAAACCTCTAAATTCAAGGCAATAGAAGTCATGTTTATGCAACCTGCCCTCATAATTTAATCCTTGAAAGCCCGTCATTCTGATGAATCTGCACTATACCCATTTCAAGGCCAATATATCGTTCCATTAACCTTTTTGATTACTTTGCATACCTGTGCACTAGTTTTAGTGATTTGTGTACATGGACACTCAAACTCTATACAGTTTCTAGTCTTGCATCATTAAAAAAAATTTGGAATTCTTTCTTGGATCCAAAGTGATCACCACACACTTCCCCACAATGAACTTCATTTTCCACCCATTTCACCTACTCACTTAATCAGCCTGCATCCTTTTGTAACTTCCGGCTCCCATTTACACAATTTACTATGCTCCTTAAAGATCTGTTATAGTTTCTTGTTTGGTGGTCCATGGGTGAGAAGTGGGGCTAGCAGGAGGGGGAAGACAGAAGCACCTAAAAGAAACATGTTTGCTATCTATGTGTTGGAGAAAGAGTGGGTGTTATAAAAGCTTGTTTTGTTTTTTTCAAGATGCTACAATTTTTTTTCAGTAGGAAGGTTCCCTATCCCAGATTAACCCTGATGTAAAAGTGAAAAGTGCACATAGTGATGTGTTTAAAAATTTGTAATCATAAGCTTCCATCACCCTCCACACCCAGACAGGGGAAGAAATTAATATGCGTAATACCGCTTCTAGCTACCTGCGCGGCCCACATGGCATTCTTTCGGAATGAAGCTAGAAGTGGCGCTATGTGATCAAATTTCTCCCCCATACACTCCAAAAGCACCAAGATCTTGTGCAAGAGCTACACAAAACCAGAAACAGAACACAGAGCTAATGTTCTTTATAGACAATCTGGTCCCCTGGAGCACACAGACAACACACTTGAGGCCCTTACATTATTTAAAAAGGGACAGGACCGTAAAAATCTCATACTCTGTGCTGATTTACTTCCAGGTTAGTTCAGAATCCTGCAGCAATTTTATATTCTAGCTTCAGCTTCCATATATGGCTTTAATTCCCCTAATTAACTGTCCTAATTCATCACTAGAGACTTTAAATTAACAGTTTTTTTTGAAGATGGGAGGTTTTCTCACATTACCAAAGCCCTCAATGACTGTATTGCTAGTTTAACTTTATCATTTAGTAAAGGGGGGGTTTCTATCTGTACCAGATCTATGAAGATAGCAGCACAGCACATGCTTCTGCTTTTCACCCACAGAGGTGTGGGAGAGAAAAAAGAGGGAGAACTTCTTCTTGTGAAGAAAAAGAAGCCAAGTGATTATTACCTGCATATGTTTATAAAATACATTCTTCTACCAGCAGTGCTGTGATTAAACATATACGTTTGAGAGCAAAACACAAGGCAGGGATTGCCATTGGTGAAATGGTCCTTCAGAGAGCCAGCACAGACATGATGGGAGGAATGGCCTCCTTCTGTGCTATAACCATTCTATGAAATGAATGGGTTAAAAGGCAGTTACTTAGTTATTGGGTTTTTGGTGAGGAGACAAACTTACATGAAGTCCCTTAATTAGCACAAGTACCTTGTAATCATCCACTATTCAAGTAATAATCAATCTTTTTGCATCCTGTTAAAAGACCAAGATACTAGTTCCTAAGAACTGTACAAACATACAAGCACAAGTGACATCAAATATCCCACAGCCCCTGTTCTGCAGACAATATACACAAACCTCAGTCAATCCAGCCTTTATACGAGTGCTAGCAAAACAAAAAAAGCAAAACAAAGAAAAGTCAGGTGACAGAGGGAAGGAAAGAAAATGTAAATTCAACAGAAACAAAAATTGAAGAGCAACAAAAAGAAAAAAATCTGAAGAGAATTAAATGATCAAACAGTTTTTTCAATCCACATCATCACACTGTTATTTCAATTCGTTTAGATGACTGAGACAAATTTGGTATGGTCATATATGGTCTTCCAATTTAAAAATAATTCCTCACTGGGGCCACGTGTCTTCATGTGGTCAGTCTGCCCACAAACAGAAAGGGAGACAAAGCTTAGCTCTGGTCTTTCCGTAGTTGGCAGCAAAATCACCGCTGGTCAACAGGGAGCCCAGATGTTTAGAGTGGAATAAAGCTAGAATGTCAGCTCTTTTGCCAGATATGGGGTTGCTCAGCACTCTAACGCTGTGCCACCCAATTGCTGAATTGACAGCTGGCCAGAGCTGTCACAATCAAAGCAGACAAGATGAAGCATTAAACAGGCTAAGGACTCGATTCTGCAATCCGTGGAAAAGGACACTCCTCTTGTCACCATGCTGGATTAATCTGGTATTAACTTTAACTTTGCAAATTGAACTATCATACACTTAAAGCCTTAGCAATTTTGTTTAGTGAGATTGTTTGAAGATACTTGGAACACTTTTTTAAATAATGATGTCTGAAGTGTAGCAGATAATACAACAGCCTTATATAGAGATATGCAGTGGATTATCTAATAATTTATGGCTTTCAACAACTTAAAGAACTTCTAAATTGAATTTAAAAATGTTCCTTTCCATCTATTAAATCTCACTTTATGGAGGTGATTTTTTCCTGCTTTATTACTGGGGTACACATTTCCGATGTGCAAGGCAAGGTAAAGTGGAGGGGGGGGTTCTGAGTTTCCACCCCTTTTTTTTTTAATTCCACAGGGTTCATTGATGGAGTGTGCTCCCAGTCTGAGAAGATCCAAGAAGAGACAGTGAGCAGAGTCCTGAAGGCAATGAGAAGATAAGTCTTTTCCTTTTACAGGACTGGGATGATGGCCATGAGGACTGGAGGCCTTCTAGCTGCTGCTTTTGGACACCTGTCAAAAGGCCCTGAAGCTGGCGGCCATTATCTCTGTGTAGCGCCTGAGGTTCCGTTCTCCCATCTGGGTGCATATCTGTACTGAGGGAAGGTCAAGCCGGCATAGAAAGCTAGAATCTCCAATAATACAGGCAGTTTCCGGTCAGGTCATATGGAGTGCACTTTGGGTATACTTTGCCTGACTTGTGCCTACATAGGTTGGGGATGGGGAAAGAGGAATATCAGCCCTCACATTTCATAAACCTTTGCATAATTTTCACAAAAGGCCCGAGGTTCTGTGGGCATTCCAATTCTTGTACTTAATGAATCTGGTGAAAGTGATGTATAAGAATTTTCCTCAAAAATTAAAGTGCCACCCCCCCACCTACCCCCGTGAGGTAGAAAAATCGGGATATATAATTAGATAAAAGCCACACTTCAAGAAACCAATTGCAAAACTGGTCAGTGACTGAATTGCCATTCCCACACACTCACAGCAATGAGGGGAAACAAATCCCTTTGTCTATTTGGTACAATTTTCTATGAAGTGCATTTATCTTCCTGCTCTGCTCTTTAATTTGTCATTTTCCTTTTTAGCTTCACTGACATGTGTTTAACATTTAGAGTCAGCTTGCTGTTAAAGCGCCTGAAGAATAGCAAATTTGCTAGCAGCAAATCGGCACTATAAGCATACAACAAAAAGCTCTGATTATAGGGAATGAAGGTTGCCTAGCAACGTGCCATATTGTTTCCAGATAACACTTATTACATATGTAGTATGCAGAGAAGGAATTTGTGATTGAAGCATTGTCGTAAGCATGGAAAGTTTTCAAATGAAATATCTCTGCTACAAACTTGGCACCTTTACAATCAACTGGGCACTTTTTGGTTTTACAGAATCACTGGGCAGAAATTTATACTCCTGCCGCCAAAATTGGCAGCGGGCGAAAACAATGGCTGCCCGCCCATGCGGGTCACACGTCATGGAGCCACCACGATATTAAGAGCGGCGGCTCATTTAAATAGCTGGGGTAGGCCGTTCCCCCAAAGACGTGGAGGGGGCGGACTGTCTGTCCCTGGCAATGGCATCAGTTGCCTGTGCTCAGGCGCTGACGCCATTTTTCAAGGGCTTTGAGCCCTACCGTTCAATTTAAATTTTTAAAAAGACATTGAATGAAAAAATTAAAAACATTTATTTTACACCACACGCACCACCCCCTCCAATAACCATAGAATTAATTACTTGCCCTCGCCCCCCAAAACACTTACCTTGTACACCTGACCTTCATCCCCCCCAAAGTGCATAAACTTTAAACTATAATCCTTCCCACCATCTCCTACACCACTGATATTACTTTAACTCCACCCCATCCCACACTGAGAAACTTACCTCCTCCCCCTTCCCCACCAGTGAAATGCCTCATTTCCCTGGACAGACATCCGAAGGCTCGGGAGTGCCGGCCAGCGGCACGAAGATTGCACCGGGACAGATAGCAGGAACATCAATATAATTAATTCAATGATTTTTTAAATATAAATAGCAGTCCTGTCACCGAGCGGCGGGGGTCACCACAAGGCCTCCCGACCGCTGGCAATATCGGGTCAGCCCTCTCCCGGAGACATTTTCCGTCCCTCCCAGCCCCCCACGACCTCCTACGTGGGGGGTCTGTAAAATTCAGCCCACTATCTTCAAGAACAACAATTAAGAAATCATTTCTTGTTTGGGGAGGGAGTAAAACCAGAAAGAAAGGAAGGAAGAAGAAGAACATGCATTAATTGGTGACTTTCATGCCCTTAGGATCTCCTGTAGTGCTTTACAGCCAAAGAATCACTTCTGAATGGTAGCCCTAGTTTTTACAAGCAGGTAGAATTCTTGGTACTGCCTCAAGACAAATTTATTCTGGAAAAATCTGTGATGAAATTTGATCTCAACAAGATACTAGTTGTCAGTGCTAGAGAATGAAACATTTTTCCACTTTTGGCACCCAGTGTTACCATCAGATACTACCAGATCACTGTATGAGTAAGATACACAGTGCAGCTACCATCATGTCCCAATAAGCCTAGACCCAATTTTAGAAGGGATCCTATAAACAGGTACCAAGTTGTCTTAATTAAGCAGGTTACCAGAGTATCTTAACAATTGTCACTTGATATTTCTACAGCAAATCTTCATATCTCCCTCTAGAATTTTAATGGAATCCTTTGGGAAATGGCCATTTCTCTGGGGTTAGTGCCGATCTCCTGTCAAGGGAGATGGAGGAAAACCCATACAAATTCTACCTGCATTTAGGAATGCATGCAAGAATTTTACATGGCAATGTAGTACTCAGATAGGTTTTGCACAATTTCCATGATGCTGGTATTAGCCAGCATTACAGCTAAGTGTTTTAATGCAATTTACATTATTGCACTGACCATTTATAAGCAAAAAAGGATTTGCCAAGCGCTTTCACGAACCTAGTGTCTATTTAACATCCACTGCGATAATTACTAGTTTACTTTTATTGACCCAGTAAAATTAGGTTAAGATATCAAATGGTTAGTGATCTATCAGAATACTTCCAAACAGTTTACAATTTTAGTAGGGCCATTAGATCTAGCTATGTATGGTGATCAGTTCTTGGTTTTAAATTTGGCTGATGCAGCACAACCAAGATTTTAGTTGAAATGGAATCAAGTATGCCAACATTTTTGTCTGATTCCTGCACTAATAAATGCTAGCGGAATCAATACAGGCCAGAACTGCACCATACTGTTTGCAATAACCATATTTTAATAAAAGGTTTAGTTGAAGCATGTTAGAGGTCATTGCAATAAAGTTCAGTACTGAAATAAGCCAATATAAAAGTACAGATCACTTAGGTTTATCAGCATTTGACTTATTAATGGATCAGTGAACAATTTAGAAAGCAATTCTGCACTCACCTTTCAGAATGTAATCTGTCAGCAAGCTTGGCACTCTCTCACTATCTTCCTTCATTGCCTGAAGGACTTAAAGGGGATGCCAACAATTAGATTTTCAAATCAAGATTCTCTTAACTCAGGAGATGCTTTTACAGTGAAACACCGAACCAACATCTTTTGGAATATTTAAAATAACCAAAGACTAAACCTTCAGCAGTCATAAATATAAAGTACACAAAAATGAAGAAACTATTTAAATGGAAATGGACATGCATGAGTACACTGCATCAGTAATAGTTTTGTGCTATCCCAGCAAACAGAAAATAATTCCCTGAAATTGCTAGTAGATTCAAATTTGGCCTCTGAATACATGGCCATTTTTGAAGACTGGAGGTTTGTAGTAAAGATCATGGGGTATAAATTTGTCTTCGGCAGTGGCGTAAAACAGGCGAGAGCAAATTGACATCCCATTTTACACTTCACCTGCTTTTCACTTCCATTCACTTCAATGGAAAAGGAAATTGGGTAGAGTGCAAGACAGGCTCCCAATTCGCTATTGGAGAATAGAAAGGTACTGCCATACCCACTTACAAACTGCAACTGTAATAAATGATGCCCATGAAGACTGAGCAACTTACACCACTCTCCTAATTAGGTGCCAGAAGATCCTGCAACCCCACTGCATGTTTGTTTCAGGGGTAAAAACCACCAATTTCATGGGACTATTTTCCTGTACCCTAAATATGGACACAGCCAAATTGGGCTGGGCAATTCAACTGCAGAGTGAGCTACCCGAAATTTTAAGAAACAATACTTGGGAGCGATGAACCTAGTTCACAAGCACATTTATGGATAATTTAAGCATAGGTGAGTTTTCAGTCAGCTGTATTTTGATATATCGGTTCTTTCCATCTTCAGGACCACCGACTGGTACCACCCATCATTAAAGGCTGCCTGAATACTACACACTTAAAGTTAATTGGTAACCTCTTTATATCTATTTAGAAACAAGAAATTACAACTTAATTAAAGTTCAGCCACCTATTTGAATGGGTTTTAGCCCACTGTAGTAACTGAGTACAAATACACAGGGGAAATTTGTTTCTAGTTCGAATAAATTATCAGTATAAAAGACTGCAATTATAATTCACTAGAAATAATGGCAAAATAAATTTTTCCCTCAGTGTTTTGGGGTTAACTTATATTTGCATTTTATATCATCTTTACTCACTTTTGGTCAAGATTTGGAGATCTTCTACAGATGGGGGGCCAGCCTTCTTCTCATATGGAATGACCGTTGTCAAATACTGTCACAAAAAGAGTGAAATAGATAATAGCGATCTACCATGTACAACCTTAATATACAATTGCTAATACAAGTTGCATTTATTCATCAACTCTATGTGCATCTCCACAGGCTGCAAGCTAAAGCCAGCTGGAGGAAAGAGGCTGAGGATAGCTTCTTCTGAAGTCCAATCATACTTGACTCAAATACACCATTACATGATTTTTACTCAGATGCTGGTAACATTAAATGTCAAACCTTCAAAACTCACCAAACACGAGGTAAGTAACTAGCATATATCACAGCTGCTGTTGCACCTAAAGAGCACAATAACAGACAGACAATATTCTTAGAGGATGCATTCCTCTACACTGAACAAACCATGAGGAGAGGATGGATGAATTTGTACAACACTTACAAAGAGTCATAATGACAGTGAGGTGTGATCAGTTTTGTTTAGAAGATTGATGAGCAGTACAGTATTTACAGTTGTAGAAAGACTCTGCATTTATTTCTTATAAAAACTGTGGAATTTTGCATCAAATTCTTAAATGTTGAGGAGAGTTTTGCCAGAAACTGATCTGTCAGTATGCAAACAGAGCCGAAAAGTCACAATATTTTACCAAGACTGAATAGCAATCATTCCGCCTAACCACCTAAACCAGTGGATTGTTTATGGAAATGTGGCAAGGAAAAATCAGTTCCCACTGGACTATTGCTATAAATTGTCACCTCACTTACCTGTCTTGTACGTAATGAGAATACATATTGATGGCAGGTAGTGTAGATCTAAAATGTACATTTGGCAGTTAAATCTGTTTGAGAACTATCAACATGTGACTACAGAAAAAAACATGGAGTACTCAGATTCTGCTACATCTGTACTTTTATTGTATGTGGGAAACTGATCACAGGACTTCATGGGATGTCTAAAATGTTTTACATTGAAGTTTGAGCTGCTAGAAGATAAAAGTAGGTAAAATAATAGCTAATTATTTAAACCCCTTGATCATGCATGTTAAGTTAATTTATTGCATTATCAAAAAGATGATTTCATTTTATTCAAGAACACAAAAGGATGTTAACTATGGGGGACAAAATACCATCTGGAGAACATCAAGTCACAACTTTCTAATTCCTGCAATAGAACTTGTCTGCAAATGTCTCACTTCCTCAATATGTCTATATCCATCAGGTCTCAAATAATAGACTACCTCCTTCTAGATTGATTATATATATCAACAGGCATAGAAGTTATGTTATAGTTATATAAAGCTCTGGTTATGCCGCATTTGGAGTACTACTTTCAGTTCTGGGCACTGCACTGTAGTAAGGATATACTGGCCTTGGACAGGATCAAATGATACCAGGGCAAGGGAAACAAGAGAGATAACCTTAATAATAGAGCTAGGCCATTCAGGGGGTAATGTCAGGAAGCACTTTGCACAAAGGGTAGTGAAAATCTACAGCCCTCTACCCCAAAAAGCTGTGGAGGCTGGGAGTCAATTGAAAATTTCAAAATTGAGGTTGGGGAAGCAAGGTAGGTAAATGAAGTTGAGATACAGATCACCATGACCAAAGTGAATTGCGAAACCGGCTCGAAAGGCTGAATGGTCTACTCTTGTGCCTATATTCCTAACATTTTTCAAAGACAGAATGACTACATTACTGAAGAGCAGTATATGAGTAGAAGTTGAACTTCCATTTAATGGATTGCATAATTCAAAAGCTTTTTCTCAAGTGGAACAGAAGTTGGAAACAGAAAATGCTTTATTTTGGCAAGAGTGACCTTAAAATTAGTTGTATTTTTGCCAGTTCCCTTGGTTTCCACATCCCTCACATCACTACCGTGTGGAATACCTCAGGCCTCCACCTGATTCTAACCATCAGCTAGCAGATTTATCAGAGTGACCTGGAGTGGTTCTTTGCTTTGATGTTCCTGCTGGGGAAGTTTGTTACTTCTGCTTAGCATCTCCTCACTATGATTAATTCAGGAAAAAAAAAATCACACAAGAGTTATGAGAATCAGTAATGTAATTCCCAAGACTAAGGAAGATGCAGAATCAATTGTGGGAACCAGATACTTAATTCTGAAGGAAGAATATTAAGGGATTTGGAGAAAGGTCATGGAACTGCTATTAAAATGATAAAGAGCTTCTACAGCTTTCAAGGCAGAGCAAGCTCGAAAGGCCAAATGGCATACATCTTGTAGAACTATGCCGTAGAGAAAGTATGATGTAGGTGAAAGGCATAACAAGGATTATGATATACCATGTGATCTGAGGCATCTTTAGCTCCTACAACTTAGTAAAGAATGAAAGAGCTTGGATTTATACAACACCTTTCACGTCCTAGGAACACTCCAAAGTGTTCCCATTCAATGAGTTACTTTTGAACTACAAATACTGTCGTTTTGCAGGCAAACATGGTAGCTAATTTGCACACAGATGTTCCAGAAACAGCAAGTAACCTGTTTTTAGAAATGAATATTAACCAGGAGACTGGGGCAACTCCAGCCTGTTCTTAGGCTAGTTCCATGGTATCTTTTGCATCCACTTATACAGGCAGAGGGGGCCTCAGTTTATTGTCTCATCCAAAAGATGGCACATGAAGCACCTTACTTAGTATTGCACTGACATATTGGCAGGTTTAATCGAGGCATCAGATTGTTGAGCTACATGTGGGACAATGTTTAATGTTAAACCAGCTTGTGTTTTTGCTTATTTTGTAGGACCCTCTTTAAACTCGTGAATGGTGCACAGTGACATCAGGACTGATCAATGCATTCATTGCTGGTTTTCTCACACATTGCTGTTACACCAATAAGAAATAATTTGCCAAACTCCAAGAAAGAGAGGTACATTTCTTGTCAAGTGCTTTAGGATTCCTTTTATAAAATGAAAAGTTAACTTTAACATTTTTCGAGAACATCCTTTGGTGAAATTTGAGGATGAAAATTACTTTCTGTATTTCACCAATAAGCAAAGAAGCTGCGTAATACTACATAATCCACAATTCTGCTGGAATTTCCTCTCAGGGATGCCTGATCAAACCACAATCCTGTTCAAACAGATTTTCTATTTTATCAGATCACTTCGCATTCATGTCTATTTATGAAGAAATAATGATTCAAACAGATCATTTTTGCAAAGTGTTAATTTTTTCACGATGAGTCATGATCATCTGCTGAATACTGCAGTTACCTAACCTCACCTCAAGGCAAGAACACTGGTTGTATCATCTTTATATGAAGTATGACTTAAAATGAATTGTGATGCAACCATTGAAATCATTAAAGTACAAGCATTGTCCTTTGGAACAAATAAAACCAAAATACTGTGGATGCTGGAAATCTGAAATAAAAACAGAAAGTGCTGGAAATACTTAACAGGTCTGGCAGCGTCTGTGGAGAGAACACAGTTCTGATGAAAGAACACAGACTTGAAACGTTAACGCTGTTTCTCTCTCCACAGATGCTGCCAGACTTGCTAAGAATTTCCAATACTTTGTTTTTAGTCCTTTGGAACAGCTAGTTCTGGATTTTGGCACTGCACTGGCTGGGGGTGCTGAGCAAGGCTCAGGTGTTTCCTTACGTTCAAATGGCACAGTAATCCCACTGGCTACAAAACTCTTCTCTATATGCCGTTAAAGCCAAATACAGCATTCTAAATAGAATACTCTGTGACTAGTCCCTGATGCCTCAATGGGTCAATGCATGATATTCAGGCAAGCAAGGCCCCATATTTGATCCTTTGTTAGTGCTCAGTTGGGCAATGTTGGGGCGGCAGGGGGGTGGCGAGATAGACTTGCATTTTTAAAGTGCCTTTCATGACCACCAGACATCTCAAAGCGCTTTATAGCCAATTAAGCACTTTTGAAATGTAGTCACTGTTGTCATGAAGGAAATGCAGCAGCCAATTTGTGCATAGCAAGCTCCCACAAACAGCAACGTGATAATGTCCAGATAATCTATTTTTGTGATGTCGATTGAGGGATAAATATTGGCCAGGACACCGGAGATAACTCTCCTGTGCTTCTTTGAAATAGTGCCATGGTATCTTTTAAATCTACTCGACAGGACAGATGAGCCCTGGGTTTAATGTCTCATCCGCAAGGCAGCATCTCCGACAGTTCAGCACTGCACTGGAGTATCAGCCTTGATCAATCCTGCAGTGAGACTTGGACCCGAAACCTTCTGACTGAGAGGCGAGAGTGCTACCAACAGAGCCACAGCTGACACACAAAGGTACTACAGTTGACCCCACTATCTTCAGCCAACATAAGCTTCGTAAGGTTGGATTCCTGCTCCCAATATAGATCAAACAATCCTCGTAATAGACGCCAGGTAAGGATAGCGATAATGTCCCAATAGTCTCATATCCTATTTCACTGATCTGTGCAAGATTCCTTTGTGATGGAGGGGAGAAGTCATTGCTGGGAGGATAGGGCAAGATGGGTGGAAGACTTTTCATTGGCTGTTCTCTAGTGGAGAAAAGATTTAAAGCCACAAAAGATCTAGAATTAGGGCTGAGTTGTGGAGCCAATTTTGGTTAGTGGATCAGGTAAACTAATTTTGGTGTTATTTCAGTCCATCTGTGCCAGCTGAGGATAATTTTGAGGAACTGATGATTCATTTTGTAAACCTTCAGCATCCCCTTCACCTTTTCAGAAGACTTTACCATCAAAGTTTACTTCAAATATTGAATGCCATGGCCACAGGGAGAAATTGAGGCAGAGACCATTGCATCTTTTTAATAGAAAAATGGATAAATAGAGCAGAGGAATATACGCTTAGAAAGAAGAGAAGCGGAATTAGTTTTGGATTGCTCCAGCACAGATATAATGGCTCAGATATAATAACTCAGTAGATCATGGTCTAAGACTACTTACAGCTGCTGAATTGAAGAAGTTGCACAAATTCCTCAACTCACAGGCACAACCTATTACTTTATAAATTATCAGATTTAACATGATCCCCCACTGATACAAAAATCTTGCCCAGTAAAACTGATGCAGACCAATTTTCATCTGAGCACATCTGACAAATATCTCCTCCTCTGAGTCTAGATTCAGGATCACCATGGAAGCTGTCAGGAGTATAACTGTCACAATTTCCATACAGATTTTGGGAACAAAGGGCTGGATTTTATGTTCTCATCCACAGCTAGTTTGAAGACGGGGATTTAATTGGGTGGGGGACCCCGCCACCTTCCCGCCTCTAACCCCATCAAGTCTGTGGCAGGAAGGCCCGTGGACAGCCTTCCTGCCCAGCCACCATTGAGGCCCTTAAGTGGGCAATTAATGTGCCCACTGTGCGGGTTGCTTGTTGGTTACTACCTGATTGAGGGACCTGGCATCGGGAAGGGGTGTGGGGGCCTGCTGCGAGCCATCCAACACACCACCCACCCCCCAGCCTGTGAAACCCCTCCTGTCATGACTCACCTGTGGCCGGGGCCCCTCGATGACCTAGGCCTCGGGTGGCTGCATTACCAGTCGCAGTCACTACTCAATATAAAAGCTGCCAGCCTCTCATTGGCCAGCAGCTCTCAGCCGGCAGGACGTCTGTCACTGGGGTCCTTAGCCTGGGGAAGGCTCACTACTGCGCAGTTAAGTGCCCGATTAGCACGTGATACAACAGGACTTTCACCATTATATATGATCGCAGAAGAAAACTGACAAAAGACCACCTAATCAAGCCTGCCACATACAGAAATAGTGCAGGCCCTATATACCATCAACTGAACCCTAGCCATATAATCTGCTGGGAAAGGCAGAAATTATAGATAAAACCAGAGTCTAATGTTAGGGGAAACTCTGGTCACTTCCTTTCTAATCCCCAAAGTCAATCAAGCAAGCTCTAGGATACCATGGTACCTCACCAAAATCACAAATTCCAGCTACCCTGCAACCAACCTTCCATAATTTGAAATATCCTCAGATATTCTTAAATTAAGTAATCAAAAACTGAACAATGTCTCAATTATTTTGCTGTACTGATAAGGAGTGTGGTAGTTACTGCACTGAAGTGACCAGATGATAACTAACCTGCACAATGCAGTAACTGCAGCTGTAGTTAGGTTTGTGCTTGATACAATGCTGCAACTCGCTGCAGAAATCTGACCCACTGCTCAGATTTTCAGTTTTGCTCTTTTACACGTTACATGGCAGTCTTGTGCTTCTATTACAGTACCAGGCAGAAGTATCCCTCTTTTGTGCTCTTCCTTCTTTTTTTTTAAATTATTCATTCCAGGGACATAGACATCCTACCAAGGCCAGCATTTATTGCCTATCCCTAGTACTTGTGATAAGGTAGTGGTGGACCTTCTTTTTGAACCATCATAGTCTTGGTAGTGAAAGTGCTGTTAGGCAGGGAGTTCTAGAATTTTGACCCAGCCACAATGAAGGAAGGGTGACATATGTCAAGTTGGGATGATGTGTGATTTGGAGGTGATGGTGCCTCTGTTCACCTGTTGCTGTTATGAGTAAGGTGGTCAAGGGTTTGGGAGACTCTAGTGCATTATTTGCTGAAGCTGTGATGAAAACTAGAAAGCTCAGCAGCCCAGTCACTTCTCCTATTACTATTGCATATTGGTAACATACCTTTTTATTTTTGACTAAAAAGAACCTCCATAAATTATAATTACTGGAAGAACAGATTGTGCATGGCATGTAGCATTCTTTGCCACTAGGTAGCACCATTTCATGGACAGGCAACTAACTAGACAAACAGTTTCTACGCTTTTCATCTAGCCTGTGATGTTCCTTTAGTTTCCCATAATAAACTTTACAAGTCTTATAAAACATGTTGCTCTAAATCAAGATGTTAGGTTTGTTATAAAATCAAGAATTAGGTTTGTCCTGAAGAATTTATTCTTAGATTAATTAATGCTTGAACTGAGTTCCTTATACACAGGTAGTTATTTGCTGCTGGCTATAATATCACTGAAACATCTTCTGTTCATCAAGGGACGAGACGCAGTCACTAAAGCAAGACACATCATCGTGGCATAATGAATATTTGCTATTTTAAGAGAGTAATCACCATTGCTGGCAGTTAATATACAAATGAAAGATCTGCTTGCATTTTCCACATTAATGTATGGCCCAACTCTACAGAAGCATTTAATTTTGTTGGTTAAACGGAAAAATTATGTACATAAAATTTACACACCATTTACCCAGCATATGATCACAAATGAAGCAGACAGTAACCACATGGAAAAAGGTGACCGGAAGGGAGATAAAAATATAAACCATACAAGGCACCTGTTTTTCACCACCTGAGCTTCCAAATGTCTGGCGAAAGCCATTCTGAATGACATTTGAGAGTCCCTCCATGCTGAAACGCTGAAGCAGCAGAAAGCAGAAAAAAAGGACAGAGAAAGAGCATATGAAATCACAGGCTCGCAACCAACAGCAGACAGCAGGGACAAGAGCAAGAAGATACAAGATGAGGACCAACCATAAAACATAAAGCTGTTACTGCACATTAAAACGTTACCTTTACAATGTTGAAAAATACATACTGCATATCAAGTCTCAGTTAAAATCCTTCCATCAAATTTCATAAATCCTGATCTGAAATTCATCTTTAAAAACAGAACTATTGCACCATTTGTGTGGAGAAATAATGGCATTAACACTATAGTCAGCCATGTGATATAATAAATAAGAGGGGATCACAATTCATTTCTAGCAACATCACTTCCTAGTTGTTCTGATAATCTCACTTGGATATAATACTTATCATAACTCATGGCTGGCCTCAATATATTGAATATCAGAAAAAAGATAAATCATTTTATAAATTCAACTTTGATACAGAAAAACATATCATCTAAATATTTCCATTTATTTCCAAAATTCAAAGAGATTGAAGGATTTTCCTGTCCTTGGATATTTTCAGGGCTGTGAACAAGAATTTGTAAGAATATGAAATCAACAGAACTGCTGACAGCAAAACTGGTAGAGATGAACCAGACTGATATTTGTTATCATTTAAAATAAACTAATTATTTTAATATTAAAGCAGATTCTACATGGCATATTTTAGAAAAATTCACTGGTCAACTACCATTTGCTTAAAAATGTTTCAACACGTGACATCTTAATGTCTCACTCTTCAAAAGAAGCTTCCTTGGTATTGCGGCCTATGATCTAGGAGAGTGAGCTAACGGTCATGTGCATCGAGCCTTCAGTGGCTGCACTGTGGAGGCTATTGTTCTGCACTGGCGCAGACATTTTGGCCAGGATGCACATGTGGAGTAGTGACGTAATGACGTTGTAGCATACAATCACTACAGAGGGAATAGTGGCACACGTGAAGACATCAAGGTGTGCTGCACTGCTAGGGTTGCGTCCTTGTACTGATCCCAGGCAAACTGTCTGCAGCCAGAACGACTCAGTAAAGAACTGTTGGTTTTACAATATCCAATAAGTTTAATTGCTTAAACAGAAAACTCAACACTGCATTATTATTGTAACTTTTGAAGGCATTACGATCACTATTTGCATGAGAATGCTTAAAAAAAATTGTTGAGATGCAGGGAACACAGGCAAGGCTGAAAAAGCGGTGGTGGGCCTTCTCCCTGAATTGCTGCATTCCTTGTGGTGAAGGTGCCGAATAATGGTGTTGGATAGGAAATTCCATGATTTCATAGAATTCGGACCCGTAACAATGAAAGAATATATGTTCAAGTCAGGATGGTGTGAGACTTGATCAGGAGCTTGGGGTGATGATATCCCCACAACATCGTTATTCTTGTCCTTTTGGTGGTAGAGATCACAGGGGAGGAAATTATCTGTTATCTACTATCAAAGTTATTGCTAACCATTTTAGAAGGGTGTTTTGGATGGGAGGAGCGGTGGAAGCAGGGAAATTCAAGAAGGCCAGAGTAAATAATATAATTTAAACACAAAATTAAATTTCCAAATAATATACAGTATCTGAAATAAACTTGGGACCTCCAAGTATATTATTTCATATCCTATGCTTTGTTGGACATCAGTCTGCTAACTTAATGGATGACAAATATTCCACAGCAAAGAAAAATCTAGGTTAGCTTAAGCCTCCAATTAAATCTTAAACTTGAGTCTGAGAAGTGCCATCACTGAAACTTGCTTGCCTTGGTTGAATGAATTTTGCCAGTTCCCTGCAGGCTGAAAAGATGAAACAATCAGCACTCCCAAGACACGGAGAAGAATTTTTTTTTTAAACTTGAAAGGACCAGTGGGCAAAAAGAGACCAATTTATCATACCTACGATTTGAATTGGTCTTTCATTCGTTCTAGAAAGATATAGAAGGAAACTACCCGCATTTTGACAACAGGCAAGGATTCTGCATTTGATAAGAATTTTTTTTATAATGTCAAACTAGGCAGGAGGGACAAGGCATCTTAAATTACTAAATGAAGAGTTTAGATAATGTGATTCTTTCTGTAAAATACTAATCTAAAAATATCTCTGGTGAGCACTGCAGCTGCAAGACATAATTTCAAATCAACTTAGAAGTTTTTTCACTTGAAAAACAGAAACAGTTCTACAAAGTCTTCACTTTGATTTAGGGATGCAGCAGTATTCACATGAAATTATGCTTTCTTCTTCCAAGGAAATCTTCCAGTTTCTCCACCACATACTGCTAATTTCTTTGACATGTTAATCCACTGAATTTGCTCAGTGGGAGAAAAATGCATGGGAATCTTGGTTTCCCTTTGTTAGTCATCATTGTTGTTGATAACAAAAGGCCCGTATAGCTTTTGCAATACTAATAGGCATGACAACATGGAGGAAGGTCTCTGGCCAGAAAATCAGATCTGTGATTATGACTTTTAAACAACTCGAGGTGAGTAAACTCATGCACAGACAACTCCATTGCCATGAGGTGTAAATAGGGGGAATTCAGCACACTGGGAGTGCCAGCACTATTTTGAACAACATCTACTGGAAGCAGTCATGCACTTTTCAATACCTGCACTTTTCAATACCTGCACTTTTCAATACCTGCACTTGGGAATTCATTCCCAGAACACAAAAGATCATTTGATTTGGGTCCTGTAAATAAACTTTTATCTCTTCAGCTGTCAGCCTGGCAGCATGAAAAACATTAAAAGGATAGAATCTGACAGCATAACTGATTTAATGTAGGAGTTGCATATTCTAAAAATTACCCATGCTGGAACATTAAAATGGGAGCTAAAATGATGAGAGTATTTGATAAAATCAACAGTAAAAACATGTAGTTATATTTACACCCCCTGCTCTCATTACTATTCTATTGGAGGAAATGCCAGAAAGCGCATCTCTGACAGCTTGCAGAAAACTAATAGGATAGCACCATCTCCCCTGCCAATAGATCAAACAGTTCTACAGCCATGAAGTTTTAAATTAATGCTTTCTCTCCTGCCCTCTCCCTCCAGATTGTTCTTACACCAGAGAAAACTACTCTACAACATGCCACAAGGAGGCTATGCTGGATGTGATTAATCACCCCTTTTTAATTTTGCTCCTCAATAACATTGCCGCACATTCTGCAAAATAGTTTGCTGATTTATTATTTGAATATAACGCACATTAACCACAGATAATGCGGGGAGTTTTGTCCCTGCGGTAATACAGTCATGACTCACCGTTCCTGGCATGTGACTTTTCTCCTGTTTTCCATTTTGCGGGCTTCCATTCTTTTGCTTCTTTTTCTTCTTCATTATTTCCTTGTGCTCCTTCTGTTTGTTTTGGACCTCAATAAGTATAGAGATGAAGCTGTTTTTCACCTCTTTTTCAAACTCCAGCTCGTCACGCAAGGCTAGCTGTTGAATCAGCTCCTCTGAATAGTCTTTTATTGCAGTCTCAATCTCCTCCAGAAGCTCATTTAATTCAGCCATGGGTAATCGCTTCACACCTGAAAAAATGGTTAACAGAAATACTTGAACAGTCAAATAAAATGTACAATGAATGGAATAAAGAATTCTGTGACAGCTCTCAGAATCAAAATTTCAGTAATTTTGAGCTTTGACTATTTGGAAGATCAAGTAAAATATCAAACCATTAATTAGTATTTGGGAAAATAGGTATCATCTACAGTCATCCATTAAGGTTAACGGGAAGCAAAAGACTACTTTCAAATACCCGATGACCTTCCATTTAACAAACTGTAATCTAACTATCAATAGCATCCTGTTGGAAGGCATTGTTTATGATAAACACATAATTATTTGTCATCACAAAACAACAAGGTAAATATAGATGAGGAGTGCTCATCCATCCATTTGGCAAGTGTTGGAGGTAGTACTGTTTACTGCAAATTGCTTCCCTTAGTTTACAGAAACTCAATATACAGTGATTTACGCGATCCAAACTAAAATAATTACCCTTGATGCCCTCACATCACCCTTTTAAGATGCACTTAAAAATAATTTTTACCTAATATATTGTGAGCAAATTGCACAGTTTTCCTGTGCAGCTTTTTTCTATTTCCTTTCATCTTCTCTACAATCAACTGTCCAAGCTTCTCAATGAAGAGTAAAACTAAGATTGCGCCCTCTAGACAACCAAAGATAAATGTGGCGTCTTTCTCATCCCTTGCCTATCTCCACAAAGCTGGATTTTAGGGGTGCCTGCACGGTCATTCATTATTTCATGTACATTATGTACTAAGTATGATTGCAGACACCCTTCCTTTATCTAGGGCAGAGACATCTGGACAGTAGTCTTTACGAACATACATACGAACATACGAATTAGGAGGAGTAGGCCACTCGGCCCTTCGAGCCTGCTCTGCCATTCAATAAGTTCATGGCTGAACGGATTACTCCACATTTCCACCTACCCCCGATAACCTTCCACCCCCTTGCTTATCAAGTATCTATCTACCTCTGCCTTAACAATATTCAAAGACTCTGCTTCCAGCTCCTTTTGAGGAACAGAATTACAAAGACTCACCACCCTCAGAGAAAAAATTTCTCCTCATCTCTGTCTTAAATGGGTGACCCCTTATTTTTAAACAGTGACCCCTAGTTCGATATTCTCCCACAAGTGGTAGCATCCTTTCCACATCCACCCTATCAAGACCCCTCAGGATCTTATATGTTTCAGTCAAGTCACCTCTTACTCTTCTAAATTCCAGTGGATACAAGCCTACCCTGTCCAATCTTTCCTCTTAAGGCAGCCCGCCCATTCCAGGTATTAGTCTAGTAAACCTTCTCTGTACTGCTTCCAACGCATTTACATCCTTCCTTAAATAAGGAGAAATGTACTGTATACAGTATCCCAGATGTGGTCTCACCAATGCCGTGTATAGCTGAAGCATAACCTTCCTACTTTTGTATTCAATTCCCCTTG
Source organism: Heterodontus francisci (assembly GCF_036365525.1). Lineage (NCBI taxonomy): Eukaryota > Metazoa > Chordata > Chondrichthyes > Heterodontiformes > Heterodontidae > Heterodontus > Heterodontus francisci. Next base: position 107,822,937 of record NC_090383.1, read on the forward strand.
CGATAAATGATAACATTCTATTAGCTTTGCTAATTACTTGCTGTACCTGCATAATAACCTTTTGCGATTCATGCACTAAGACACCCAGATTCCTCTGCATCTTAGAACTCTGCAATCTCTCACCATTTAGATAATATGCTTCTTTCATATGGGCCTTCAATATATTCCATCAATGGTCTTTCAAAACCTCTTCTCTCTTCCTTTCCGTGGAAGCACTCACTGGACTACTTATGCCTTTGATATGGTTCGAGACATTCAGATATTTTAGCCCAAAAGAAAAAGGATACTATTTAATTAGTGAAAAAGATGGATTCCATACTGTTTTACACACACAGATGCAGAAACCCCACTTGCTTGTGCTGACTCCACCTACTGCTAATATCAGTTGTGAAGAGTGCTAATTTACAGGGATTACTGCTGACTAAAATGAGATAAAACAAAGAATGGACTGTAAAGATTGGTTGAGGAATAGCTCAGATGTATGGATATCCTTGTCCTCTGGACAGTTCACGGGCATTGGTTCTGACCAAAGTTCCCAACTCTCAACAGTGGTCTCTGGTAGATTTATAACACTCTTTAGAGTTCTGAAGAGAGCTCAGGAGTAATTCATCCCAATGAAAATGTCAAGTTATAATAATAAAATTAAATAGTTCATTTAATTTTAACCCCACATGACCACTCAACTGGATTGGATCTGCTTTAGATGAAAAGACTGGGTGGGGGTCTGGATATGAACTGGTTCAAATCATTTGGTCAAACCTCCCCAATATAGAGTCGTAATGGAGACTAGCAGATTCAACAACCTGACAGCCCTGGGCCAAGATCCTTCTTGTTGTCTATGATGTATAACATAAACATGTACTGAACTTCAAAAATAACTTATTGAGGCACTCTGACATGTTTCAATATGACAATATGCTATAGAAATGCACACATTCTATAATCAAGCCAGATTTTGTCCACATTGCAATTTTTTGCAGTAAATTATCTGTCCTGATTAATGTACTAAATGACTAAATACACTTGCAAGTTGTATAGGTATGCCAAAAAAACATTTCTCATTGACAACTAGTGTGCTGTGGAAAGAAGCAGTCATTCACTTCTTTCACCCCCAAAGATTAAAGTCTGCCAAACATTATGAAATCTCAGCTCCCTTCCAAGATTTTTAGATGTGGAAATAAGATTCCAGACATGTAAACACTAAAATCCACATAGCACCAAATTTCAAATTTGCACTAAGCAACTGTAAACATTGCTTAAAACTTGCAAAATATAATGAAACGATCAAAAGGCACTCACTAACTTAGTATATACAAAAATAAAATGGGTGCTTTTACATTTGGCACTTCTGTAATTTGGATCATAGGACAGCAATTAGCATGGTCACCTCCCTGCATTTACACAAGTCGAGATACACACATTTATTTTCCCCCAGCCTTTAGTTCCATAAATTTATTTTAAAAATCATTCACAATTTAACTCCCTTGAACTTTCAGCTAATTGTTTTCCTTTAATACCAGAATTTTTTTAAGTTAGCACTCATGAGGCCAGTTTTCACATTTGAATTAGAAAAAAAACCCTCTGCTTTCATAAGCAAGACTGAAAGTTTGCAGATTTGTTTTATTTTGCATTCATTTCTTTCTCCCAGAGTTATCAATTTCACAAAATAGGCAAACGTGTTTTGCAAGCAAGCATTAGCTTTCTGTTTAATGACAACTAATACACAACAACACTGGATATTTAAATAGAAGGGCCCACTGTGGATAGTTTGAATGTGTTGCAACTTAATTCTCAGCACAAAATTAAAATGTATAGTACAGCTAGAAATTTTTTTTTGCATCGCTAACTGTGAAACAGAGCAATTCTGTCTGTCTCAACTAGCATTTGAGCTTAGGGACACAAAGCCAAAACATCTGAATTTGTAGCACATAAGGTTTAAAACTCCAAAATTGCTGCATCGATAACAGCATTCCTGTACTAAAATGTATTCACATACTTTGGTCTCCTTTTCCTAATCTTGGGCAACCCAGCACCATTCCTGGCTCAGACAGGGACATAACATGCTAAAGCTCAACAGTATCACAGGGGAAAAGAACAAAAGAGTGAGGTGAATTCCTTTATCATGGAATAATACAGCACAGATGGAGGCCATTCAGCTCATCAAGTCTGCGCCAACTCTTTTGAAGAGCAATCCAGTTAGTCCCACTCTCTTGCTTTTTCCTCATATCCCTAAAATGTTTTCTCCTTTAAGTATTTATCCAAATTCCCTTTTGTAGACTACTACTGAATCTGTACCCACCGCCCTATCAGGCAGTACATTCCAAATCCTAGCCACTCATTGCATAAAATTGCTCCTCTTATGCCTCCAGTTCTTTTGCCAAATACCTTAATTCTATGCCTTTTAGTTATTGACCCTTCAGACATTGGAAACTGTTTCTCTTTAATTACACTATCAAAACCCTTCATGATCGTAAACACTTCCATCAAATCTCCCCTTAGTCCTCTGTGCTCCAAGATCAATCCCAGCTTCTCCGATTTATCTACATAGCTGCAGTCCCTTGTCCCTGGAACCATTCCAGCAAATCTCCTTGCTTGTTTTATACTTGGTGGTGTGGCATATAGGATACAGGATACAGCTAGAGGCAACTGTAAGAATGAAAATACCTCATGAAAGTCAATGGCTCACTCTCGAGGAGCATGGGGCTCAGTTCTAGTAATACCAGAAGACCTCCAATACTTTGTCCAAGTGGACATTCTTTATTTGACATTTTTTTGTGAACAGACTCAAATCCTTGTGAAATAAGGTATACCTTATTTTGTTCCATTGGAAACACGTTTATAACATATCCTAGTTCTCTTTAGAGGAGGGCTATTGACTAAATTCTAGTATAAAGAAACTTAGTTACCAAGATAGGTTACAAGAGTTGGGAATTTACACTTTAGAGAAGCGTAGACTTAGGAGGTGCTCTGATAAGATAATGAAGAGAATAGATTGTGTTACACTTGACAGTTCCAGTTAAATGGGTTGGGGAAGACCAGGGGTCACAATTTTAAGTTGCATTAGTTAAGATCTAAGTTAGATGTTAGGTGGTGGTTCTTATCTCAGAATAGTGGACCTCCGGAACAGGCTGCTATCTTGTGCGGTGGACACTGATTCACTGAATTCCTTCAAGTCAAAGCTGGGCCTGATTTCCAGATTCACCCCCCAAAAAAATTGGTCTGGATTTTTAATTTGGTTTTTCATCTCTCCCAAGAGATCACATGATTTGGGGAGGGGTGGAAGTGAGGATATTATGATACACAAGGAATCACAATTGTGTGGGACAGACTAGATGGACTAGACAGTTTTTAACCTGTCTGTTATTGTTCTTGAGCTGCCTAAGCCCTCTTTATGTACTCAAAGTACTGTAGTGGTGTGGGGAGTCCGCCGGACTGCTACCACACATAAGGCTGAATTTTGTTCAGTTCCTGATGTCGGGCTCCATGGTGGAGGGTGAAGTTTGGAATGGCAGCGGCCTGCCACAGAGCCCGACGCCGCTATCTTCCCAGCAGCGGCCAAGATCCATGGCGGCCCGCTCCCGCCACTTGGCGATGCGGCCCGACTTTGAATATTTAAATAATGCTCATGAATACATTTAAATACAATTCCCTGCGATCTTAGCTGCAGTTCGGGATCTTCTAAGTGACAGGCAGCACTCATGCGCCTTCACTTTCCCATCCAGGGAAAACTGGCACCACCAAGGTGGGGAAGGGGGTAACTTAGGATTTTTAGTGTAGTGGTTCGGGCAGGGGAAATGAGGTCAACTCTGTATGTATTTGTTGTGTGGGGGGGGGGGGGGGGGGGGAGAAGTGACCTCTGCACTTTCTGCAGTTGGGGGTGGGGGTGGGGGGGGTGCGGGAGAGAGGGAAACTCTGCAATCTAAGTGTTTTTTGGGAGCGGGCAGGGTGGGAACAGGGCATACAATTATTTGTGGTTTAGTTAGGGGGTTCAACTCTGCTGTCTCTGGGCAGGTCTGGAAGCCCTGTAAAAATGGCATCAGCGCCTGTGCAGAGGCAGCTAGCGCATTCACGGCATCGCTGAGGCCGCCCCGCCACATGATTAGGGGTGGGGTGGGAAGATAGCCTGCCCTGCATATTTAAATGAGCCACCGCACGCAAGATGGTGGCGGCGTGCGGCCCGTGCATGCGGGCCACCATTTTTTCCCACCCGCTGCCACTCCCGGTACATGAAAAATAAAATTAAGCCCATAAAGTAGCGCATAAAATGTCAATGCTGGCAACAGCTGTGGCTTACAGCTACCACCAGTAGCACTCTGTGGTCAGCTACTAGATAGTACCCACTTTCAAGGGATAGCAGTGGTATTTCTCAGTTTACTTTATTTATAACGTTGCCTCAGCAACTCTACCGAACAGATGGGGTATAAGTAAGTGCCTATTACTAGCTTCTGTGACCCAAATAAATATAGAAAATTCTTATGTGTACAACAATAAATGATTAGGAATGCATTACAGCAATCTAAATGCATGAGCAACCCAACTCAATTAAAAAAGTATGTTTAAAGCTACTTAAAATAGACTAACAAGTCTCAAGGCTAATAAATATCTCAACCAACAAATAAAGAAACAAGTATACCTAATGTAGCAGTGGCAAAAATAAATGGCTGCTCTGCTAAAATTCCATTTAAACATAATATAAATTGAACTGCAGCACTAATCGTTTTCTACAGACCCTGTGCTCAAAGGAAAGAAAATTGGCTCCAATATGCTTGGAGAAGAGTGTTTTAAAAAAAAAAAATTAACATGACATGACACACACAATAAGCCTTGCTGTTACCATCTGGCATGGTGGCTCTCTTTGGTATACAGCAGGGAAAATTACAATATTTACAGCAAACGGACTCACACAAGCATCAGCATTTTAGCATGAGGCTAGAGCTCTGACAGATCTATCGTAATGCAACAACTGTATTTGGTTTCCTCCTGACAAAGTGCTATCAGAAAGTAGCATTGAGTGAGCTGCTTATAGAACTTAAATAGTCTGAATGCATTTCACACAACACTGAAATCACAAATAAAACCAGAAAATGCTGTAAACACTCAGCAGGTTAGGTAGCATCTGTGGAGAGGGAAACAGTTAATGGGATGAATTTTATAAGTTCGCCGCTATTCTTGAAAGGAGGCGCAGTGCACGTGCGACTTGTGCGCCGCTGAGCCCCTGCAATATTTCACGCAGGGGCTCATTTAATTATGGAGGGCGTGGAATGGCGGCACCCGATGACATAGAGGGGGCACCCGGCACCCCCGCATAGGCGCCATTTTTAAAAGGCTTCAAGCCCTTCAGTAGCATTTGAATTTTTAAAGAGACGTTATTTTTCATTGTGTGTGAAAAACTAAATAAAAGCTGGAATCCCCTCTCACCCCCCGCATCCACACCCCCGCCCCCCCCCCCCCCCCCCACGCCATCAAATGTGTGTTTTTGGGCTTATCCCACCAAAATAAACTTTATTCCCAACCCGAACTTTCCCTCCCTGAACCTCGTTACTTTTGACCTTCAACCCCTTCCCGCCATCCCCTCAGCCAATAGAAAGTGTTTTCCTCGCTCTCCCACGCTCAACAACCACCACCCCCCACCCTAACCCTTAAAATGTCACTTCTCCCCCCATGGGTTCTCTGAACGGAGATTTGACGGCGTGGGAGTTCCGGCCAGCAGCTGGAATTTCAGCATGGGATGGCCGTCGCTACCGGGTGTTTATTCACTACTTTTAATATGATTCACATATTCAGATGAAGGCTCCACCACCAAGCAGCGGGATGGAGGGGGCCGCACCAAGGCCTCGCTGCCGGTAAAGTGCGGCGGGCCTTCCCGGCGTCAGGGGTTGTGGCAGGCCTTCCCCAGAAGAATTTTCCAGGCTTCCCCGCCACGACCCCCGACGTCGGAGGGCTGGTAAAGTTCAGCCCAATGTTTCAGGACTGTGACCTTTCATCAGAACTGAGAAGTTAGAAATGTAATAGGTTCTAACCTAATCTCTCTCTCTCTGAACTTGCAGCCCTTCGTTCCCTCAGGTCCAACCCTAACATTATCAAACCTGCTGACAAGGGTTGTTGTCTGGCGTACCAACCTCTACCTAGCAGAGGCCGACCCCTCTCTCCCAGAACCACGATTGGGTAGCCCTTGTCCTCACCTTTCACCCCACCAGCCTACGTATTCAACAGATCATCCTCTGCCATTTCCGCCACCTCCAGCGTGATGCCATCACTAAACACATCCTCCCCTCCCTTTCAGCATTCTGAAGGGACCATTCCCTCCACGACACCCTGGTCCATTCCTCAGTCCTCCCATCATCCCCTTACTTTCCATGCAAGCGCAGGAGATGGGCGGCACAGTGGCGCAGTGGTTAGCACCGCAGCCTCACAGCTCCAGCGACCCGGGTTCAATTCTGGGTACTGCCTGTGCGGAGTTTGCAAGTTCTCCCTGTGTCTGCGTGGGTTTTTGCCGGGTGCTCCGGTTTCCTCCCACCACCAAAGACTTGCAGGTTGATAGGTAAATTGGCCATCATAAATTGCCCCCTGTATAGGTAGGTGGTAGGGAAATATAGGGACAGGTGGGGATAGGGTAGGAATATGGGATTAGTGTAGGATTAGTATAAATGGGTGGTTGATGGTTGGCACAGACTCGGTGGGTTGAAGGGCCTGTTTCAGTGCTGTATCTCTAAATAAATAAAAAAAAAATCTGCCCTCCTCCCTTCTCACCATCCAAGGCTCCAAACACTCCTTCCAAGGGAAACAGTGATCTATTAGTACTTTTTTCAATTTAGTACACTGCATTCGCTGCTCAAACAAGCACACAACACAAGAACACAAGAAATAGGAGGAGTAGTCCAAATGGCCCGTCGAGCCTGCTCCGTTATTCAATATGATCATGGCTGATCTTAGGCTTCACCTCCACTTTCCCACCTGCTCATCATATCTCTCGATTCCCTGAGACTCCAAAAATCTGTCTGTCCCAGCCTTAAATGTATTCAACAATGGAGCATCCATAACCCTCTGGAGTAGTGAATTGCAAAAATTCACAACCCTTTCTCCTTATCTCAGTCCTAAATGATCGGCCCTTATTCTGAGACTGTGCCCCTGTGTTTTAGATTCCTTGTCTAGCAGAAACAATCTCTTAGTGTCTACTCTATCCAGTCCCTTCAGAATCTTGAATGTTTCAATTGCCTCTCGTTCTTCTAAACTCCAGAGAATACTGGCCCATTTACTCAGCCTCTCGTCAAAGTACAACCCCCTTATCACAGGGACCAATTTAGTGAACCTTCACTGTACCATCTCCAATGTAAGTATGTCCTTTCTTAAATGTAGAGACCAAAACTGCACATAGTATTCCAAATGTGGTCTCACCAAAACCCTGTACAATTGTAGCAAGACTTCTTTATTCCTGTACTCCAATCTCCTTGCAATAAAAGTCAACATGCCATTTGCCTTGCTAATTCCTTGCTCTACCTACATGCTAACTTTCTGCATTCCTTGTACTTTATTTTTATTCATTCATAGGATGTGGGCGTCACTGGCTATCCAGCATTTATTGCCCATCCCTAATTACCCTTGAGAAGGTGGTGGTGAGCTGCCTTCTTGAACTGCTGCAGTCCACGCGAGGTAGGTACACCCAGAGTCCTGCTAGGAAGGGAGTTCCAGGATTTTGACCTAGTGACAGTGAAGGAACAGCGATATAGTTCAAAGTCAGGATGGTGTGTGACTTGGACGGGAACTTGCAGGTGGTGATGGTCCCATGCATCAGTTGCTCTTGTCCTTCGAGGTGGTAGAGGTCGTGGGTTTGGAAGGTGCTGTCTAAGGAGCCTTGGTGCGTTGCTGCAGTGCATCTTGTAGATGGTACACACTGCTGCCACTGTGCGTCGGTGGTGGAGGGAGTGAATGTTTGTGCATGGTGTGCCAATCAAGCGGGCTGCTTTGTTCTGGACGGTGTCGAGCTTCTTCAGTGTTGTTGGAGCTGCACCCATCCAGGCAAGTGGAGAGTATTCCATCACACTCCTGACTTGTGCCTTGTAGATGATGGTCAGGCTTTGGGGAGTCAGGAGGTGAGTTACTCGCCACAGGATTCCTAGCCTCTGACCTGCTCTTGTAGCCACGGTATTTATATGACTACTCCAGTTCAGTTTCTGGTCAATGGTAGCCCCTAGGATGTTGATAGTGGGGGATTCATCGATGGTCTTGACATTGAATGTCAAGGGGAGATGGTTAGATTCTCTCTTGTTGGAGATGGTCATTGCCTGGCACTTGTGTGGCGCAAATGTTACTTGCCGCTTAACGGCCCAAGCCTGGATATTGTCCAGGTCTTGCTGCATTTCTACACAGACTGCTTCAGGTATTTGAGTCGTTGCGAATGGTGCTGAACATTGTGGAATCAACAGCAAACATCCCCACTTCCGACCTTTTGATTGAAGGAAGGTCATTGATGAAGCAGCTGAAGATGGTTGGGCCTAGGACACTACCCTGAGGAACTCCTGCAGTGATGTCCTTGAGCTCAGATGATTGACCTCCAACAACCACAGCCATCTTCCTTTGCGCTAGGTATGACTCCAACCAGCAGAGAGTTTTCCCCGATTCCCATTGACTCCAGTTTTGCTAGGGCTCCTTGATGCCATACTCGGTCAAATGCTGCCTTGATGTCAAGTGCTGTCTCTCACCTCACCTCTTGAGTTCAGCTCTTTTGTCCATGTTTGAACCAAGGCTGTAATGAGGTCAGGAGCTGAGTGGCCCTGGCGGAACCCAAACTGAGCATCACTGAGCAGGTTATTGCTAAGCAAGTGTTACTCGATGGCACTGTTGATGACACCTTCCATCATTCCATCACTTTACTGATGATTGAGAGTAAACTGATGGGGCGGTAATTGGTCGGGTTGGACTTGTCCTGCTTTTTGTCTACAGGACATACCAGGGCAATTTTCCACATTGCTGGGTAGATGCCAGTGTTGTAGCTATACTGGAACAGCTTGACTAGGGGTACAGCAAGTTCTGGAGCATGGGTCTTCAGTACTATTGCCGGAATATTGTCAGGACTCATAGCCTTTGCAGTATCCAGTGCCTTCAGTCGTTTCTTGATATCACGCGGAGTGAATCGAATCGGCTGAAGATTGGCCTCTGTAATGCTGGGGACTTCAGGAGGGGGCTGAGATGGATCATCAACTTGGCGCTTATGGCTGAAAATTGTTGCAAATGCTTCTGCCTTATCTTTCGCACTGATGTGCTGGGCTCCCCCATCATTGAGGATGGGGATATTTGTGGAGCCACCTCCTCCAGTTAGTTGTTTAATTGTCCACCATCATTCACGACTGGATGTGGCAGGACTGCAGAGCTTAGATATGATCCGTTGGTTAGGGGATCGCTTAGCTCTGTCTATTGCATGCTGCTTATGCAGTTTGGCATGCAAGTCGTCCTGGGTTGTAGCTTCACCAGGTTGACACCTCATTTTGAGGTATGCCTGGTGCTGCTCCTGGCATGCCCTCCTGCACTCTTCATTGAACCAGGGTTGGTCTCCTGGCTTGATGGTAACGGTAGAGTAGGGGATATGCCGGGCCCTGAGATTACAGATTGTGGTCGAGTACAATTCTGCTGCTGCTGCTGATGGCCCACAGCGCCTCATGGATGCCCAGTTTCACATTGCTAGATCTGTTCGAAATCTATCCCATTTAGCACGGCGATAGTGCCACACAACACGATGGACGGTATCCTCAATGTGAAGGCGGGACTTCGTCTCCACAAGGACTGTGTGGTGGTCACTCCAGCGGAAAAGCCCCTGGGAAGGACAGCATTACCCCTGAAATAATCAAGAGTGCCAAGCCTGCTATACTCTCAGCACTACATGAACTGCTATGCCTGTGCTGGGACGAGGGAGCAGTACCCCAGGACATGCGCGATGCCAATATCATCACCCTCTATAAAAACAAAGGTGACCGCGGTGACTGCAACAATTACCGTGGAATCTCCCTGCTCAGCATAGTGGGGAAAGTCTTTGCTCGAGTCGCTCTGAACAGGCTCCAGAAGCTGGCCGAGCACGTCTACCCTGAGGCACAGTGTGGCTTTCGTGCAGAGAGATCGACCATTGACATGCTGTTCTCCCTTCGTCAGATACAGGAGAAATGCCGTGAACAACAGATGCCCCTCTACATTGCTTTCATTGATCTCACCAAAGCCTTTGACCTCGTCAGCAGACGTGGTCTCTTCAGACTACTAGAAAAGATCGGATGTCCACCAAAGCTACTAAGTATCATCACCTCATTCCATGACAATATGAAAGGCACAATTCAACATGGTGGCTCCTCATCAGAGCCCTTTCCTATCCTGAGTGGTGTGAAACAGGGCTGTGTTCTCGCACCCACACTTTTTGGGATTTTCTTCTCCCTGCTGCTTTCACATGCGTTCAAATCCTCTGAAGAAGGAATTTTCCTCCACACAAGATCAGGGGGCAGGTTGTTCAACCTTGCCCGTCTAAGAGCGAAGTCCAAAGTACGGAAAGTCCTCATCAGAGAACTCCTCTTTGCTGACGATGCTGCTTTAACATCTCACACCGAAGAGTGCCTGCAGAGTCTCATCGACAGGTTTGCGGCTGCCTGCAATGAATTTGGCCTAACCATCAGCCTCAAGAAAACGAACATCATGGGGCAGGACGTCAGAAATGCTCCATCCATCAATATTGGCGAGCACGCTCTGGAAGTGGTTCAAGAGTTCACCTACCTAGGCTCAACAATCACCAGTAACCTGTCTCTAGATGCAGAAATCAACAAGCGCATGGGTAAGGCTTCCACTGCTATGTCCAGACTGGCCAAGAGAGTGTGGGAAAATGGCGCACTGACACGGAACACAAAAGTCCGAGTGTATCAGGCCTGTGTCCTCAGTACCTTGCTCTACGGCAGCGAGGCCTGGACAACGTATGCCAGCCAAGAGTGACGTCTCAATTCATTCCATCTTCGCTGCCTTCGGAGAATACTTGGCATCAGGTGGCAGGACTATATCTCCAACACAGAAGTCCTTGAAGCGGCCAACACCCCCAGCTTATACACACTACTGAGTCAGCGGCGCTTGAGATGGCTTGGCCATGTGAGCCGCATGGAAGATGGCAGGATCCCCAAAGACACATTGTACAGCGAGCTCGCCACTGGTATCAGACCCACCGGCCGTCCATGTCTCCGCTATAAAGACGTCTGCAAACGCGACATGAAATCGTGTGACATTGATCACAAGTCGTGGGAGTCAGTTGCCAGCATTCGCCAGAGCTGGCGGGCAGCCATAAAGACAGGGCTAAATTGTGGCGAGTCGAAGAGACTTAGTAGTTGGCAGGAAAAAAGACAGAGGCGCAAGGGGAGAGCCAACTGTGCAACAGCCCCGACAAACAAATTTCTCTGCAGCACCTGTGGAAGAGCCTGTCACTCCAGAATTAGCCTTTATAGCCACTCCAGGCGCTGCTTCACAAACCACTGACCACCTCCAGGCGCGTATCCATTGTCTCTCGAGATAAGGAGGCCCAAAAGAAAAGAAAGAAGAGTGCCACACAACACGATGGACGGTATCCTCAATGTGAAGGCGGGACTTCGTCTCCACAAGGACTGTGTGGTGGTCACTCCTACCAACACAGTCATGGACAGAAGCATCTGTGGCAGGCAGATTGGTGAGGTCAAGTATGTTTTTCCCTCGTGTTGGTTCCCCCACCACCTGCCGCAGACCCAGTCTAGCAGCTATGTCCTTTAGTACTCGGCCAGTTCGGTCAGTAGTGGTGCTACCAAGCCACTCTTGGTGATGGACATTGAAGTCCCCCACCCAGAGTACATTTTGTGCCCTTGCCACCCTCAGTGCTTCCTCCAATTGGTGTTCAACATGGAGGAGTACTGCCTCATCAGCTGAGGGAGGATGGTAGGAGGTTACCTTGCCCATGTTTGACCTGATGCCATGAGGCTTCATGGGGTCCGGAGTCGATGTTGAGGACTCCCAGGGCAACTCCCTCCCTACTGTAGATCACTGTCCCGCCACCTCTGCTGGATCTGTCCTGGCGGTGGGACATGATATATCCAGGGATAGTGATTGCAGTGTCTGGTACGAGCACACCCAAGTCTCTTTGAACATCAACACTTACAAGTTTCACACCTTTTAAAAAAAATTCTGCTTCTCTATTTCTTACGACCAAAGTGAGTAACTTCACACTTACCTATATTATACTCCATCTGCCATCTTGTTGTCCACTCAACCTGTCTGTCTCTTTGCAGCCTCTCTGTGTCCTCCCCACAGCTTACCTTTCCACTTACCTTTGCATCAGCAAACTTTGATACATTACTCTCTGTCTTTTCATCTACGTCATTAATATAGATTATAAATAGCTGAGGCCCCAGCACTGATCCTTGCGGCACTCCACTATTTACTGCCTGCCAACTTGAAAATGCTGCCTTGATGCCCACTCTTTGCTTCCTGTCCGTCAGCCAATCCTCTATCCATGCTAATATATTACACCAAACTCCATAAGCCCTTATCTTGCCTATTAATCTTTTCTGGTGGCACCTTATCGAATGCCTTTTGGAAATCCAGGTCTACTACATCTACTGGTTCTCCTTTATCTCCCCTACGAGTTACATCCTCAAAAAACTCTAATAAACTTGTCAAACAGGACTTCTCTTTAGTAAAACCATGTTGACTTGTTCTAATCATACCGTACTTTTCTAAGTGCATTGTTAAGACTTCCTTAATAATAGATTCCAGCATTTTCCCAACGACTGATGTTAGGCTAACTGGCCTGTCGTTCATGGTTTTCTCGCTCCCTCCTTTTGTGAAAAGCGGTGTAACATTTGCCAACTTCCAATCTGATGGGACCAAATCGAAGGAATTTTGGAAAATCATTGCTAGTGCATCTACTATCTCTGCAGCTATCTCTTTTAGAACCCTAGGGCGTAGGCCATCAGGTCCCAGGGATGTCAGATTTTCGTCCCTTAAGTTTCTCCAATACTTTTTCTCTGCTGATATTAATTTCCTTAATTTCCTCGCTCTTTTTAGCCCTTAGTTTACTGTCTATTTCTGTTATGAAACATGTGTCTTCTACTGTGAAGACAGACACAAGATATTTGTTCAATGCTTCTGCTATTTTCTCATTCCCTATGATAATTTCTCCTGTCTTTGCTTCTAAAGGACCAATGTTTACTTTAGATACTCTCTTCCTTTTTGATATACCTATAAAAGCTCTTAAAATCTGTTTTACTGGCTAGTTTACTCTCATTCTATTTTTTCCTATTTTTAAACTTTTTGGTGGCCCTTTGCTGGTTTCTAAAACACTCCCAGAAGGCAGGCGACGAGACAGTTAACATATAAATGGATTCGACAGTTGTGTATCACACTCTAAGAACAAATGCAAAACATTTAATTCTAAGATTTTGCAAGTGACTTGTAAAGATGGTTTGAAATTTCTAAAAGACAATTCAAGAATAGTATTTCTACAGGATATCAGTAAATATATTGTAAGTTATCTTCGATACAATTTAAGGGAGGCAACTCAAATTACAAATATATCTCAAAATAAATTTTAGATGAATTAAAATGATTGGAAGTATTTCAATACATAGTGAGACTGCAGGTGCCAACATGCTTTTGATAACTTGGCTCATCTATCTTGCAAATGTGTCTCAATAAATATGTTTAGAATGCCTTAACATCTAAATAAATCAATTAATCCTCACGTCTCACATTCTCCTTGCATCAAAATCTTAAGACAATTTTTTTTGGTGCTTATTTAGTTCAGATTGTGGGAGACCAGCAACCATATACCACTATCCGAAAACCAGCTCCCTTATCTTGGCACCAAAATAACAGGACCAACTTTTGGCAGGTCAGCAATTCTGCACTGACTTCAGGGAGATGTTTAAGCAGTCCAAAATGTGGGATCCCCACTGTCTGAACTAAAGAATCACCAAATTAAATGTCTGTTTTGAATGCAATTCTGGTTATAACTATGAGGGATTCCCAATCTCTATATTTGAATCACTGACCTAAACAGAGCTGAGACTTGCATCACTTTCTTTCGTACAGAAAGACGTCCTTAATTTCCAAAATATGCACAAAAAATTTCTTAATGAAAATAAGTTTTTGGAAACAGAGAGCCACTGAATAAACTTTGCAGTGATCAGACACTTCAGGTAGCAGTATGCAATAAATTGGGTCTAAATTTTCCCTAAGGCAAAAATGACTTTCCTTACTGTGACTTAAGTTTGGGGTGGGGGTGGGGGGGGGGGGGGGGGGGGCGCGGGCAGGCGGAGGGAATGAATTCCTCAGGGATTCTCCTGCTCATCTGCCGTCTTTCCAAGGCCTCTGTGGTTCTTCCACCAAAGTTACAGCAGATGAGTGGAAGAAATCCTCGGAAATTCACCTTTTCTACTTGACTGTACTGACACTAATGTAGCATTCCAAATATTAAAGCAGTTCTGTGCTGCACAGCGCTCTTCAATGTTAATGGGGTCAGAACTCCTAATATGTAGCCTGTGGCAATCAAAGAGATAGTCTCCTCCACTTCAGTGCAAAGACTACTTTTAACTCATCTTTTCACATGATTACAAATAAGGGAGGCCATTGAGCCCATCTTAAACTATCCATCCAGAAAGACACAAAAATCCCCTCATTGCAGCAGCCAACTGTTTCTTAAATTATTCCAGGATTCCTGTTTTCAGTACTCTAGCCGTAAGTCCATTCAAAACATTGATCACTGTTTGTGTGAAGAAGAATTTTTTGATATCAGTCCTAAACTTACCTGTTATTAGTTTGAACCTATTCCCTTTATATTCAATTCTGGGATTAGAATAAAAGTAATATTCCAGATTTACCTTTTCTACTCCCTTGGCTATCTTCTTATACTTCTATAACAGGGTTGTCCAATCTTATCGGGCAGAGGGCCAAATTACGATTTTTGTTCGGCCTGTGGCCGGTGAGCAAATTTCAAAAGATAAAGGCATTAAAAATTTATCTTACTAATAAAAACAATAACAAATATGCATTTTTGTGAAGAAGCTTTAAATGAGAAGACTAATTTATTGACTTACTTTCTCATTATTATATTGAAAACTGATCTAGTGACATACCTGACATTGTTTTTGTTTGCATAAGTAGTCAATTTCTGCACGCACACTTGATGCAGAGTATTATGGATAGATTTCCATCTGTCAGGAGAGACCTTGATCTCCCTCCCCCCTGCACTCTTTGTGAATGTTTCTGTCTCTCTTTCCCCCTCTCTCCCTCTCCCATCTCTAGAATTAGGGAGTACAGATTAAAAGTTTTAGGCAAAAGATGCAGAAGAAATATGAGGAAGCGCTTTTTTAAAAAACAATGACCTGAAACTCGCCGCCCACAGGCTGGTGGAAGTGGAGACGATCAATGATGTCAAGAGGAAGTTGGATGGCCATCTGACAAAAATAGACTTGCAGGGCTACAGGGATAGAACCAGAAAGTAGGACTGACTGCATAGCTCTGCGGACTCACTGGGCAGAATGGCCTCCTTCTGTGCCGTAAGTAAATGACTATGACTCTCTCTCTCTGTCTGTCTCTCTCTCCCCCATCTCTGTCCCTCTTTCCTCACCCCCCATCTCCCACTTTCCCTGCTCCGTGTTCGCCGCTCTGTGTTCCTCGCAACAGCCATTCCCATAACCGGATAGTTACCGTGCCTGTATTATTTAAGCTGGGGCGAATAGAGGCGGGAACCCGTCCAGTGTGCAGGATACAGGACATTTACTGAATCGCGCGAAAGCAGCAGGGGTGGCCAATCCCAGGGCGCCTGCGCCGCATTCCCCCGATCAGCGTTAACGCTGCCTGGACAGCCCCTGTCAGTCACAGGGAGTGACCAATCACAGATAGGGGTGCAGAGTTAACGTTTCGGGTCAGTGACCCTTCTTCGGGTTAACTCTGCTTCTCTTTCCACAGATGCTGCCAGACCTGCTGAGTGATTCCAGCATTTCTTGTTTTTGTTTCAGATTTCCAGCATCTGCAGTATTTTGCTTTTATATACAGATAGGGGTGCCCCTGTCACAGGTCCCGCCTACACCCTCCGCCTGACGTACTTGGGAGCCGTCATCAGAGCTGAGCCACAGGCAGATCAGCGGGCCAGATGGAAACCTTCAAGGGGCTGGATTTTGGCCTGCGGGCCATACGTTGGACAACCCTGTTCTATAAGAACACACCAAATGTCTCTACTCTCTCCTCATAAATCAGATGTCCCAACATCTGGGATCAGCTTCATAGCTCTTCCCTGTCATGTCTTGCAGATCTAAATGTTTTCATTAGTTTTGGTGATCAGAACTAGACACAGTATGCAAGATGCAGTCTGAACAGAGTATGATAAGATTTGATCACCACCTTCTCTGACTTATATTCTACTGTTTTGGCAACATATTTGACCATTAATTTTGCTTTTTTGATTACAGTTCTCCTTTGGTTGGACTTTTTCGCGCTGAGTCTATTAAGACTCTGATCTCTTTCAGCTTTACTCCTTATTGCAATGCAGATAGGCAGTAGTCAGGCAGTGAAGGATAGAGCCAAGTCTTTATATACTAACAAGCTTTTCTTTATGGAGACACGCATTACAAATCATGCACCTCCAATCCAACAACCACAGTTTCAGCCTGCTCCTATACACACATATATGAGCACAGATTAATGCCCACCTCCTGAAAGCAATAAACACCAATTAGTATACAATTTACACTCTTAGCTACTTCAACACCATTCATGGTGCATGGGCAAAATTTTCCTTCCAGGGTCGGAAAACTGACGTCAACACGGTTTCCCAGTAATGACCCCGCCCAGTGGGGGTGGAGAAGCAGTCACATCCAGCAATTTTCGTGGAGGTAGGCCGCTAATTGGCTAGAAGGTGGGTTGGGCAGCCAATAAGCAGCCACAGGAGCAGGAATGGAGGTGGGACTGAAGAAGGGCAGGCCCCATTTAAACACACCACAGAAGCTATTACTGTGGATGTTGTTTACTGGAGAAAATGGAAGCATCAGGGATCAAGGAAGAGGGGTACAGGGCTGGCACCCGGGGCAAGGCTGACCCTCACTTCTCCGATGCCAACCACGAGATCCTCCTGGAGGCAGTGAGGGAGAGAAGGGAGGTCCTCTTTCTGGAGGGTGGAAGGAGAAGGCCACCCTCCCAAACAAAGCTGGCATGGCTGCAAGTTGCTGAGACCATGAGCAGCTGAAGTGTGGTCTGGATGAACTGGGTCCAGTGCCGGAAAAGGTTCAATTACCTTATTCCCTCTGGCAAGATGAGTGCAATGCCAAACCCTCAGGACAGGCTTTGGGTATTCAACCTCCAGCAGACACACCAGCTGAGGAGCCTGAAGGTGCATGCTGCTCCTGAACATGGGAGGAATGTGCGCCCCGGGTACTTACTGGCCCCTCAGCAAGGCTCAGAACCCTAGAGCTGTTGAGGACTTGCCAGTACTGATACATGCTGCTTCTTATGTCAATGTGCCACTAGCATTGGTCACAGAGGCAAACAGTGCCTTATCTCTCTCTCTCTCTCTTTTGTCCTTGCAGGAGAAAAGGGCTCACAATGTCCAAGAAAGAGCTCTGACAGGAGGAGGAGTGCCCCATCTCCACATCGTGACTGCCCTGAAGGAGGGCCATGGAGATCGCAAGTCGGGGAAGGACAGTGGGCTTTCCTGGTGGAGAGGGTAAAAAGAAATTGTAATCTGTAGGTGAAGTGGGTGAGTGCACTCCTCCCTGTCTAACAGCATGCAAAGACTCAGCTGCATTGGGAAGTCTCAGCACTGCAGAGACTTCTGTTCTCAAAGACTAATTCTCATGATCTCCTTCCTGTGTCTTCCGCAAGTTCCGACATGGAGGGGGAGCAACAGAGTCCTGTAACGGCACCAGGGCAATTGCAGGATACAGAGACAGCCGAGCAAGGTCCATCACATCTTACAGGTGCAGCCTCCCCCAGCGTAGAGACACATATCAGTGGATCCTTGTGCGCAATTAGATAAAGTTAGGAGCATATCATGAGTGAGCAGGAAGTGCGAGAGGCAGATACAGAGGCAGCAGTGGATAGTCCTCCTCTGAGGATGGAGGACATACAGTCATGCTCAGCTGGGCACAGATGCAGGCCTCAGGAGTCACAAGAAAGCAGCAGATGTGTTCCCACACGTCAGAGTTCCCTGAGGCAGTGCGAGGTAATGGGCTGACAATGGAGGAGTCCATTCAACTTATGCATGACACCATGACTCAGGGCTTTGGACTGCATGAGCTCCTCCGCTGAAAGTGTAGCCAACCTCATGGTGAGTCATACGTAACACTCTTGAATGCTTGCAGGAACTGGGCACTGACGATCACAGAATGCATGCCATACTCTGTAGCATGGACTGGTCAGTGGCACTGATAGCACAGCGAGATGTTTGGGGTGGATGCCAGTTGCACCCCAACTGGTGCTCCCCACTCCAGCCATCTGGAGTGCCAGCTTAGGGCTGAGGCAGTCACCGAGAAGGAGGAGGGTGCCAAGGAGCGCCATCAAACTCATCAGCCTCCTTGGCCCCTTTAACTGAGCAACTATCTATGCAGCAGACCCAGCACGGAGGCTGCCCCTGCAATGCTGCTGGTGCAACAGCCTCTGGATTTGCCGCACGGACACCTCTAGGATGAGGATGACCTCCACGTGCATCTCAGCCACAAGCAGAGACAAGCGAGCAGGCTGCCTCCACCTTATCCGTGGCCACAAGGATAGCACAGCATTGATGTGGTCAAGAGCTGAGGCCACACGTCAGGCAGAGCACGGAGTGGGTCAGTGGGGTTTGCATCACCTGTAACTGTGTACGTTGACTTCTGGAACAAGATGTAAATATAGACATATGACTCCAAATGTATGGGCTTTCATTCTTTAATGGCAAAACTTGAAAAAAGGGAAGAAGTGGTGAAGGGAAGCAAAGTTCTTTGAAGGGGGACATTGAAACCTCTGGATTTATCTCCATCATGCACTGCGGTAAGAGTGGACCCCTTTGAGGCTGCGCTGTCAATGGAAATGTTCTCACAGGCAGGTGAAAGTGAGTTTGAGAGATGCCGTCCCCCTAGGTTAGAAGGGCGCAGCTGAATCTTGCCTGGATCAGATGAAACCCAATATTGCCAGCATCCTGATGAACACCCTGGAGTCCTGCGCCGGGTCCAGCCACCTCCCTGTGCAGCCGGGGCACCTCTCTGTTCTGCACCTTGCTGCTCTTCTTCCTCCTCCTTCTCCGATGACCTGTATCGATCCAATGCATCACCCTCTTCAAGGCCCGCTCACCTCTGGAGGGCCATGTTATGGATAGCATAGCAGAATACTACAATGCACAAAATCCTTGTAGGAGTGTACTTCAGGATGTCACTGACCGGCCCAGGCACTGGAACTGCATTCTTCAGATTGGC
Source organism: Heterodontus francisci (assembly GCF_036365525.1). NCBI lineage: Eukaryota > Metazoa > Chordata > Chondrichthyes > Heterodontiformes > Heterodontidae > Heterodontus > Heterodontus francisci. The sequence continues at coordinate 107,842,361 of NC_090383.1, forward strand.
CTGTTCGATGGTGTCCTTGTAAGCAAATGGCTTCGGTTGTAGCCACTCTATGGCTGCGTCTCAGAGTCATGTAAAAGGGTGAGTCTCTTCAAGAGATAATCCTTGTCCCCTAGAGTTCATCCACATAGTTTGGGAAGTGGAATGAAGAGCTGCGGCACCCTGGAATGCCAGAGGATAAAGGAGTCAAGGCTGCTGCCAGGAAAGCGAGCTTACACATGTAGGAAGCTCTTGTTGTGGTCGCAGACCAGCAAGACAGTGAGGGAGTGGAAGCCCTTCCTGTTCAAGGATCTCAATGGCCGGTCACTTGGCGGCTTGATGGCCACATTGGTGGCCTGCACCTGTAAGAATACAGTGATATAAGCAAAACTCACTGCCCTCTCTGCCTGCGAGGCCCCATCTGTCCAAAATTGGATGTACTGTCCAGCTTTCACAAACAGGGAATCGGTGACCTGCGAGTTGAAGTGCTGTGCAGCTTTTTGCAATATGCCACCAAGGTCCGCAGTTGATCCTTGGAAGCAGTCAGAGGCAAATAAGTTCAATGTCACAGTAACTTTGATAGCTACTGGCAGGGCATGACAAGCAGTGCTACGAGGTGTGAGGTCTTTGGACATGAGAGCACAAATCTCTGACCATCTGCCTGGATAGGCACAGTCTCCTGCAGCATTGGTTCTCCAACACATCCAGGTAACTCAGTCTTTGGTGGTATGTTGCCCTCCTGTCCCTCGTCCCTCTCCTCTGTCCTCCTCATGCCTGGGGCTCTGTTTCTGAGAATGTTGATCCTCATCGCCACTAGACCCAAGATCTGAGAATCGTGCTCCATTCGTTACAAAGAAGTGTCAGGCAAAGACCATCTCCAACAAGAGAGAATCTTAACATCTCCCCATGACATTCAACGGCATTACCATTGCTGAATCCCCCATCATCAACATCCTGGGGTTACCATTGATCGGAAACTTAACTGGACGAGCCATATAAATACTGTGGCTACAAGAGCAGGTGAGAGTTTGGGAATTCTGTGGTGAGTAACTCACCTCCTGACTCCCCAGAGCCTTTCCAGCATCTACAAGGCACAAGTCAGAAGTGTGATGGAATACCTGGATGAGTGCAGCTCCAACACTCAAGAAGCTCAACACCACACAGGACAAAGCACCCCATGCACCACCTTAAACATTCACTCCCTTCACCACCAGCGCAAAGTGGCAGCAGCGTGTACCATATACAAGATGCACTGCTGCAACTTGCAAGACTCCTTCAACAGCACCTTCCAAACCTGTGACCTCTTCCACCTAGAAGGACAAGGGCAACAGACACATGGGAAAAACACCACCTGCAAGTTCCCCTCCAAACTACACACCATGCTGACTTGGAAGGATAACACCGTTCCTTCACTGTCGCGGGGTCCAAAACATGGAACACTCTTCCTAACTGCATTGTGGGTGTACATATACCAGATTGACTGCAGCGGTTCAAGGCAACGGCTAATGACCACCTTCTAAGAGCATTAGGGATGGGCAACAAATGCTGGCCTTGCCAGCAATGTTCACATCCCATGAAAGAATTAAAAAATTACCAGCTGCTGACTTTCTTGTGCTCAGCTGCATTCCCAATAATATCTGGAACCCTAACCCTCTCCTCTTATGCACCAGTGATGCCAGCAGGGTGACAGAGAGACTGAAAGAGGTAAGGAATTGTAAAGTCATGGAAGAAGACAATAGCAGATGAAATTTAATGCAGACAAGTTTAAAGTGCTTCATATAGGAAGGAAATATATGGGGCAGGATATTTAGGTCCCGATGGGGGCGGCAACAGAGATGGGCCAGTGCTAAAAATAGTGGCGCCAGCTGGCGGCTGAAGTATACAAGTAATTAATACTGGCATTTATTCACTGACAGTTCAGGTTTCGCCAGATCCACTCAGCTTCAATATCTCAGCCTTCACCCAGATGGGAAGACATTAGCTGAATGCCAGAGGAGAGGCTAAACTATCTGCCCTTGACATCATGGCAGCATTTAATAGAGTTTAGAAGCAAGGAGCCCAAGCAAAACTGTTGCCAATGGGAATCAAGGAGAGAACCCACGTGTGGCTATAGTCATATCTTTGCTGAATGGAGGTCCAACATCCGAGCTCCAGGACAGGAAATGTTCAGGGTAGCGCCCTCAGCCCAACCATCTTCAACTGCTTTATTATTGGACTTTCCTGTCATCATATTGCCAGGAGTATGGCTTTTTATTGATGGTTCCACAGCGTTCTGTTCCACTTACAACTTCTCTGATAATGAAGCAGCCCATGCTGGCCTACAACAGGACTTGAATATCACCCAGATTTGGACTTCCAAGTGGCACGAAACATTTGTGTCATTTATGTGCCAGGTAATGACCAAGAAGAAAACTCTGCCACCTTCCACCTGAATTTCAATATCTTGATTGTCAATTACCCCACAATTAACATTTGAAGTGTCACTATTCACCAGAATCTTAACTGGACCAGTTGGATCAACAATGTGATTACAAGAGCAGGACAGAGGCTGGGTACTCTGTGACAAGTGGCTCATCTCCTGACAATCAAAACCTCAAGTGAGGATATCATAGGAAATAGGAGTATACCATTCGGCCCATCAAGCCTGCTCTGCCATTCAGCCAGATCATCGCGGATCATCTACAGTGTGGGAAAAAGGCATTGAAGTGGATGTTCAGCCATGATCGTATTGAATGACAAAGCAGGCTTGATGGGCTGAATGGCCTACTCCTGTTCCTATGTTCCTATCTACCTCTACACCATTTTCCCCCACTATCTCTCTATCCCTTGATGTCATTCGTATTCAGAAATCTATCGATTTCTGTCTTGAACATACTCAATGATTGAGCTTCTACAACCCTCTGAGGGAGAGAATTTCACAGATTCACCATGCTGAGTAAAGACATTCTTTCTCATCTGAGTCTTAAATGGCCTGCCCCTTATTCTGAGACTGTGTCCCCTTGCTCTAGACTCTCCAACCAGAGAAAACACCCTATCCACATCTACCCTGTCATGCCCTGTAAGAATGTTGTAAGTTTCAATGAGAGCACCTCTCATTTTTCGAAACTCTAGAGAATACAGGCCTGGTTTCTGCAATCTCTCATCAGACAATCCCGCCAACCCAGGGAACCTCACTTGCACTCCCTCTAAGGTGACTATATCCTTCCTTAGATAAGGAGATCAAAACCATAAGCAATACTCCAGGTGTGGTCTCACCAATGCTTTATACAATTGAAGCAATACATCTTTACTCCTGTACTCAAATCTCCTTGCAATGAAGGCCATCATACCATTTTCCTTCTTAATTGCTTGCTGCACCTGCAAACTATCTTTTAGTGACTCACAAAAAAGGACACCCAGGTCTCTTTGAACATCAACACTTCCCAACCTCTCACCATTTAAGAAATACTCGGCCTTTCTGGTTTTCTACCAAAGTGGATCACTTCACACTTATTCACATTATGTTCTTGTGCATGCACTTAGCCTGTCCAAATCTCCTTGCATCCTTCTCACAACTTACATTCCCTCCTAGTTTTGTGCCATCTGTAAACTTGGAAATATTACAATTGGTCCCCATATCCACATCATTTATATAGATTGTAAACAGCTATGATCCAAGCACTGATCCTTGCGGTACACCACTAGTAATAGCCTGCCATCCTGAGAATGACCAATTTATTCCTACTCTCTGCTTTCTGTCTATTAACCAATTCTCAATCCATTGCAGTATATTACCCCCAATCCCAAGTGCTCTAATTTTGTTTACTAACCTCCTATGTGGGACCTTATCAAAAGCCTTCTGAAAATTCAAATACACCATATCCAGTATGATGGAATATTCACCACATGCCTGAATGGGTGCAGATACAACAACACAGCATTGATACAGCGAAAGGATAAGACTTGAACCCGATTCAAAAGTTGAGGTTTGCGGAGGAGAAAAGACCAACAAGGTCACTAGAGATTGCATTATTAACGGAAGTCCAAGTTGAATGTGCTCAGAAGAAGTGAGTGAAGAGGACTTTTTTTTTGTTAGGGACTGGGAGATCCAACCCATTGCAACTGGGTGGAGTTTGGGACTTCTAATTGCAAAGATACTGATTCGATGACAACACTGTATAATGTATAAATGTGATATGAGGTTTTTAATAAGTTAATGAGAATACATTTCTCTGTAATTTTGTGTATTATTTAGAGATACAGCACTGAAACAGGCCCTTCGGCCCACCGTGTCTGTGCCGACCAACAACCACCCATTTATACTAACCCTACAGTAATCCCATATTCCCTACCACCTACCTACAACTAGGGGCAATTTACAACGGCCAATTTACCTATCACCTGCAAGTCTTTGGCTGTGGGAGGAAACCGGAGCACCTGGCGAAAACCCACGCGGTCACAAGGAGAACTTGCAAACTCCGCACAGGCAGTACCCAGAATCGAACCCAGGTCCCTGGAGCTGTGAGGCTGCGGTGCTAACCACTGCGCCGCCCGACAAGATACTATTTAGTTAATGTTGATTTTTAGTTTTGTTGTCATGTAAAAGTCTTAAAACATGAAATCTTGTTGTGTAATCCTTTAATTGGTCTGGGGAGTTCATTTCTCTCGTTTTTAAAGTTAACGGGGCTCAACTGAGGTCATAACAAGGGGATAAGACAGTATTTTACATTACAATTACTTGCTTAGCTTCTCCCTTGTCATTATACTGTAAATTACAATGCAACTATGACTGTGCCAGTCCACATCCAGGCACTTCAGGCCTGAAGTTTATAGGCATGGCCAAGGTTAATTTGGTGGCTAGTTTATCTTCCCCTCTGGAATGAACCTGCATCCTACAACTCTCTACCACAGTTCAAAAGCATTGTATCACTGGCCATCCTAACATGTCACAACTTTTAATACTGTGTCTTTTAATTTGAGGTTATAGCTCCTGCTCATTTTCTCCCATAATGCTCTCTTGTCTCAGCAGTAAATGTGACCTACTTTCACAGAACAGATTATTCTAAATATTCACATTCTACACATGAAAAGATTGATGCCAATGGCTTCTCTGAACTACGTAATAATAAACATATGCATTAATATATTACTTCTTTAAATCAATTTATTCCACTGAACCTAATTACTCTGTATGGCCCCTACAAACAAAAGCAATCTAAAGCTTATATCCTGACAAAAACAAGATAATTACTTCTCGTCTTACTCTTAAATAGTAATCTGAGCATTCTTCACAAATGATTAAAAATGTCTTTATCTAAGGCAGTCTAAATGCACATTGCTAAATCCCAATGAATAAATCTATTACAAGTGTGGTACAGCAAGCAATCAGTGCTGCAATCTAGCACCTTAGCTTAAATAATACTTCCAGTGTAGTCTGTGCAGCTTCTTTATCCAATTCAGTATGCTAATTCTCCTCTGACGTGCTCTGGACATTAAAACTGGACATGAGAAACACCTGCAATGCTGCCCAAGTCTTCCTTAAGGCAATCTTTAAAACTGGGCATGACGATCAGGCCAAGTTGCAGCCATGGAAAGTTTACAGCTTAATGAATTGCACAAAAATGGAAAGCTCAAATAAATAATAGCCTCAGTTTTCTATATACTTTAATATGGATATTTCACAGTTCATTGAGATTCCTCTACGTTGAGTTTTACTATTTTTAAAAAGAAATTTGTACTTTGTTCTAAATGTAGCGTATAGGGCCACTGGTTTATCTGACTAAATTAGTCAAATTCTGATTTCACTACATGAGCTCCAGGATTTTCACCAATATTTTTTACTGCCATTTATCCATTTACAATTATAGGCATTGGTTTATAGTGAATGAATAAATCCATCATCATTACTACAAAAATGAAAATCCTCCCAAGGGGAAGAGGGTTGAAGGAAAGCAGAAAAGTCAGCACCAGTTGTTCTTGTGAATCTTCTAAATGCAGGTTATTTGCTTTGCCACAAATAGCATATGCTGGCTGGTGGAGGGGTGGAAGAGAGCACAAAAAATTATATACAAACCATCACACTGGTGTTAAAAAAAGATATGATCACTTACTCTTCCAGATGAAGGATGTGGGAACGTAACAGGAGGCAAAGAATGCTGAATATATTTATACAAGTTAAATGTTTTGAATGTTATTCTTGACAATTTTATGGAGACAATGCATACAAGTTAAAAATTTTAAAAAGCATTAAAAAAAAATTCAGTTAAAGGCAATTAAAATTTGACTAATTGATGACTAAAAGCACAAGACAGCCTGGGCCCCAGAAATTAGCATGACAAGTGTGCCTCACTCTGAGACAGATTGCAGTATTAATTGGAGTAAAGTATAGGACTTTAAACTCAACTATGGCACAAAACAATCAGCTCAGCGTGTGTGCTTCATCAACACGTTTCACATCACCACTTACACCAAATTTGGCAGAATGAAACTGGAATGGCCACACGCTTCCAAATTCTTGCATTTCAGAATATTGTTTTTTTAAATATCTACTTCAAACAATTTTAGTCATCCTCTCTCCACCAAAAAAAGTACAATTCACTTTTACAGTATCATACACCTATGTTGTCTTTACTACAATAACATTGGAAATTTTGTTTTGTTTTGACAATCTTCAAATATCACTACTCCCAAAACCCAGCTTTAATTACATGCATTCAAAGTGCTTACGTTCTTCATAACTGTTGCTGGTGTTAGATCTCTTGAGTATCTGAATTTCCTGAGAAAGTATGGAAAGTCGGTCAGACTGTGTGGGTGTGTCATCTTCCTCAGGGTCAGGAGATTCTTGCATCATTTCCTCTATTTCCTCGATCACCTTGTAAAGGAGCATGAAAGTATGTTTTAAAGCAGCCTTCAATACAGAATAAACACACACAATGTATTGCCATTAGTTTCCAATGGCAATTACAGTAAAAGTAACAGTAATCTACTTATTGTAGTAACTGGCTCACCAAATGAGTCTTTCATACATATATACTCAGTTACTCATGGGCCTATCCATGTCAAAACACAAACGCATATAACTTTTCAAGAGCTTCCAACAGCAATTCGCTAAAGACAAAGCTAAATGATGTGAAGGTACTTTTATGTTGCATTCTGTAACAGGTCTCATGTAGCTAGCTGCAAATCAAGTGTAAAATTCTGGATTTTGCCAACACAAAATCCAAGAAAACCCATTTTTTGGGAGTCTTCCAGGTTATTAGACTACGTGTTCTCTCTGTTGCATTTTTGGCTTGCAAGTGGCTGCGCAAGACTGGCATTTGGAGAACCCAACAACAATAGAACAATATAATTTAAAAGTGCCTTTACACGCTCCTATTGGGTCTCCTTTATGGAACAAGAAGGAAGAACATCTTCAATACGCAGACTAACAAAGAGTTCAGAAGGAGCAGTGCTGTTTATTTGGATCCTAGATAGTCTTAAGATAACATCATGGTACTTTTCCATCATTCATTCTGACGATTAAAATTATAGGTTGCTAAAGCCTCATATCAATTGCATAATGGGTGAAAAAATAGGTGACAGGATTCTTTCTTCCCACCACCCAGATCCAGGAAACAGCAATGGGGCAAATTTCAGAGGCTGCTTTAAAATTTGTGCAAAGAAGAAATATTAACTAAAATTTATGAAGAATAGTGCCAAGTATAGCTTAATTTTAAGAAAAATATCAAAATTTATATGAACTAATACAATGTACTTTAGGACATTTATCTCATTTAAACTGCAGAGGGATTTTAGTACTTAGAGGCAACAAAATAGCACAAAAGTCATTTTCAAGAATTAGATTAAATGAGTTCTCACATGTTTAGCAAGGTAACATGAACAAGAATGGATAATTGAATTTAGGGCGGCGCAGTGGTTAGCACCGCAGCCTCACAGCTCCAGCGACCCGGGTTCAATTCTGGGTACTGCCTGTGTGGAGTTTGAAAGTTCTCCCTGTGTCTGCGTGGGTTTCCTCCGGGTGCTCCGGTTTCCTCCCACATGCCAAAAAGACTTGCAGGTTGATAGGTAAATTGGCCATTATAAATTGCCCCTAGTATAGGTAGGTGGTAGGGAAATAGAGGGACAGGTGGGGATGTGGTAGGAATATGGAATTAGTGTAGGATTAGTATAAATGGGTGGTTGATGGTCGGTGGTCCGAAGGGCCTGTTTCAGTGCTGTATCTCTAAATAAAAAATAAATAAAAAGAAAAAGAATTTCATGTAAAATTGATTTGACACTACAAGCATCTTATTGTGCTGAAGGCATAACCTATCATATTTGTGTAACAGATGGATGTCCTTCTACCATCTATTAACAAATGTAATTAGATTTATAATGCACTGCTTAATGAATTGACAGCTATTTAAAACAATTTGCTGCATTTATGTAAGCAGCGCTCTCGTCTCTGAATCAGAAAATTGTGAGATTTCAGCTCCTTGCCTGAACGTCAACTCACAATCCAGTGCAGCACCGAGAAGTGTTGCATTTTCAGAGATGCCATCAAAATAAGGCCCAATTTCTCTGTCTAATGGATGTGAAAAATCTCATCACACTATTCAAATAAAAACAGTTTGATTCAGTTGATAGACATAAAAATTGTTTGAACTGCTATATGAGAGTCAGAGTCCCTTAAAGCGTGGCTACCCAACCCGAACCCGACCAGATCCGACGACATGTGTTGGGTTCGGGTCGGGTCGGGTCTCTCTTCCGTGTCCAGCATTCGAGCTCGGGCTGGACGTGGACAGTGCTGCCTCGCTCCAGGAAGTAATCTTCAAATGAACATTCAGGACGTCAAGGCGGGAAACGTGCCGTCCAGACTCCGCATTCTGCAGTAAAGCCTGGCTACCCGACCAAACCTGACTACGTGTCGGGTTCCGATCGGGTCGGGTATTTATAAAAATTAAAGGATTCGGGCTTGGGTCGAGTTCAGGTTGGCTGTTGTCGGGTCTGGTTTTAATTTTATACCCAAGCCAGGCTTTAGAGTCCCTGAGACTGGATTGGCTGGGGCAGGTTGGAGGTAAAATTTTTAAAAATCTCGGAACTGACCCCAACCCACCTACTTCCGGTTTTAACAGAGGATTGTCAGGGTGGGGGAGTCGGTTGTTCAGCTATATCTTTTAAAAAGGCTGCATGTCTCCATTTTAACAGGATTTTTATTTGGCTGCGATTGCTGACAATGCAACCACAGGTGGCGCAGTACTTGCACATGCGCAAATGCAACCTCATGCACTGAAATGTCACTGTCTGTGACGTTTTTGGCAGCTGCCAGTAGTAAAGATGGCGCTGCTCAATTTATCAAAAAAACAAAAACAAATGAAACCAAAATGCCCACAGTGACTGCGATCACCGCCTCCATCCCACCCCCATCAGTACTCCGCTCCTTGCTGCCATTGCGCTTTTCTTCGCCGCTGCCGCCCGCACTCATCTGCTCGCCACTTGCTCCACACCTCGCCACTTCTCCCCCCTCTGCTGCTCGCTCTCCGCTTCATCCCCACCACGCCCCCACCACCTGTGGGTCACTCGCTCCCGGCCTCGCTGCTTCATCCCCTCTGCTCTGCTTGCCGCTTCCTCCCACTTCTGCTCCCCGCTCCATCCCGCTCGCAGTCTCCACCGCACCCCCCTCCCATGCCTATCTTGTCACTCTCTCTCTCTCTCCCCCGCTTACCCCATGTGGGAAAGAAAGGTGGCAATTGCGGGAGGAAGCGGGGAAGCAGAGGTTGGGGGGAGAGGGGTGAAGTGGGGAGCGAGTAGCCGAGGGAGGAGAAGTGGCGAGACGGGGCGCGAGCGGCAAGCAGGTGTTGCGGTACGCGATGACGTTTTCGCGCACATGCACGAAAGAGTCCTGGCAAGCCAGGTGCTGACGTAGGCTGCACATGTGCACCACCATACTGACAGCAAGGGTCTGTTATGCACATATACGAAGCTGGGAGTGCTCTGATGATGTCGACACTGGTTGCATTGTCAGGAGTCACTTTGTTTTTATTTTTAAACACAAGGAGATGGATTTCCTGAGAATTGGAAATCCTGGCAGATAAAAGGTGGCGAGATGGGCCTGATTCATGAGCTAAGCACATTTACAGCATTGTATGTGGGCCAGGAGGAGAATGTTTCCACCAGGCCTAATATGAGAATCCTTTTACATACCAGGCGATCAGTCGACCTCCCCACCGCCTACAGTATCCAATTCCTCCTATCCCACCTGTGATCACCACCTCCACCCTCTAGCAATCTCAGACTCCTCCCACTGTTGTCTCAGACTCCTTCCCGCCCCTCTGCAATCTGACTCTCCCCCCACCCCCACTATCTCAGACTCCTCCCGCTGCTTTCTCAGACTCCTCCTCCCTCTGCAATCTCAGACTCCTTCCCCCCTCCGCTATCTCAGACTCCAACCCCCGTTATCTCAGACCACTCCCCACAACCTGACTCATGGCGGGCAGAGGGAGAGTTTATGCTCCCCACTGTGGTGGGTTTGGAGGCAGGGAGAGCACTTAATCGTGAGATGGTGATGGGCAGGGGGGGGGGGGAACGGACACGTTGGGGGCTTCCTTGTTAAAAGGCACATAGCACCTGATTGAGGGACATGGCATTAGGAAGCGAGAGGGCCTGCTGAGAGCCACCCCCCTGCCTTTGCTGCTGACCCCCCTACAACTCCCTCCTCCCCGACCCCCCTACAACTCCCTCCTCTCCAACCCCCACCCGTGAAACCTCTCCCACCATGACTTACTTGTGGCCTGGGTCTCTCGACAATCCTTGGCTACCGGTGGGTGTTCTACTGGCAGCAGCCACCTCCGCAGTGGCAATGCTCAGTAAAGAGCAGCCAACCTCTGATTGGCTGGCAGCTCTCAAAAGTCAGGACGTCCGTTGCCGGGGTCCTTAATCCCGGGGAAGGCCCACCGCTGTCCACTTAAGTGCCTAATTGGCATGTAATGCGGCGGGCCTTCGCCAGAGGAAGTGATGCGGGACTCTCACCGGCTCTTCAGCTGATGGTTGAGAACCGCGTCGCCTACTTAAAATCCCATGATCTCTGATTCACCCTTCTTTGATCTCTGACTAAAGTTCGAGGCCGGAATGTTGTGAGTTCAATGTTGCGACTCCAGGACTTGAGCATTTATCTAGGTTGACACTTCACTGCATACTGAATGCTACACTGTTGGAGATGTCATTTATTGTGGATCAGAATTTAAACTGAGGCCCCATCGACGACTTCTGGAGGATGCAAACAGTCACATGGCAAAATGTGAAGAACATGGAGTTCTCCCAGTATCCTGGCCAACATCTGTCCCTTACCCAAAAGCATAGAAAAAAAGCACATCAGATAGCCATTCAACTCTTGTTATTTGTGGGTCATTGCTGTGTGTAATTGCTTCCCATATTTGACCACAACAGCAGTCATTGCACTTCAAAGTAATTCATTTTTTTCCCCTGGACCACCAGTTGCAGCTGGATTCCATAGCTAGAGCATCTAAGCTTTGGTTTAAAGCATATGTACCGCAAGGTGGCTGTGGCAAATAAGGCTTCTTTCTATTTTGTTTTCCCCAGTTTCCACGAACAGGAACTAATGGCATCATGGCATGGATTCCCTCTGCCCTACATATGGATAGCTGGGGGTGAGTAGCAAGAATCCTAACTTCCAGCGATTGGTCTACCCCTCCAAGTTAAAGAAATGAGCCAGGCTTGCTGGTCAGTCATCAATTGTAGTACAGTCCTTCCTTGCTCAGGTATCAGATTACCTAGTCCACCACAGGGTTGACTTGGTTCCAAACTTCCATCGGCAGGGTTTCATCTTGCAGCTGGCCCCAAAGAAACACATCTTAGCTCCTCACAAACACCTCAAGAAGACAGTGACTGACTAGTTATCTGTAAACTGTCAAGCTTGGGTTTGAGCTCCTGCTTATGTCATCTATGTCTGCTGAGACTGAGGGCTGAATTTTGTCAGTGACGGTGAAGTCCCACCACTGGGGCCAAAAGCGCCAGCCGAACCCACTTTGGCTGGTGGCAGGACCGACTCCAATTAAGGATGGTGGCCCACCACCAAGAGCTGCCAGCCCAATCAGAGGGCCGGCAGTTCAGCAGTGCCGCCGCTAGCAGTGGATACCGCTGAGGCTGCAACTCCAGGATGAGAGCTCCTCAAAGGCAGGGCATCCTCAAAGACAGGTCAGTGTGGTTGGGCAGAGGCAGTGGCATAGTTGCCACAAGAGCGGCAGGGGAGCTCCTCTGTGGGCTATGGAGCGCCCATCAAGGAGAGATCCCCTCTGGTGGTCTTCCCACATGGCGACAGGCCCCCCATGCTGTGTGCAAGATGCCCACGTAGGCAGGAGGAGGCCTTTAATTGGCCACTTAAGTTGCTTAACTGGCCAACCGGCAGTAGCTGAGCTGCCAAGTTACCCACCACTGGCAATATGGTATGGTGGCAGAAGACATTAGGCTCCTCTCCCGATGCCCCCCCCCCCGCCATTTTGGTAGCCCTCCTGCCTCCCAGCTGTCGCCAATGGGCCAGGAAAATTCAGCCCTGACTGTCTCTTCAGGGTATGTGGCAGGTCATTTCATTTTTTTTTGTCAATAATCTACCTCACAGCTTGGTTCTCAGTTCTCCAAGTGGGCAAAAGAAGCTCTTCTGTAGCATGCCATGGCATTCGAAAGCAAGAATACAAATCCTAGCATGATGCATTCTGCAACCGTAACTCACATTGGAACTGTGGCCTTACTCGCCATCCTTCAATTACAACAAAGCACTCTAAGCTGAAATTGACATCCACCAGCACCCTCAGTTGAATCAACATTTGGGATAAATTTTACCATCTAACCTTAGGATACCCTTTGAGTTGTGCAAACCCATCGTACTGCAATTGAAGCCGCCAGCCACCATTTCTAGTGGTTAGCCTATTATTCAAGATGGAGACTGGAGTACTTTGGATCCCTAGGTGAATCTGCCAATAACACACTATCATCAGTAAAAGAAAGACCACCACGTTTCTTTCCGAAGCTGTCCTGCATGCTGCCATCCAACATACTACTGGTTGTATCTGATATGACCAATTCAAACTCTGGGTTTTTTTGATTGGCTTAAAAAAATTTTAAAGCATCTATTTTGGCCAACAAAACAGAATTTTTCTAAATGGTTTCCAACCTCTAAATTGGCTATGGGAGGAACTAAGTTAAAGGCTCTTTAATTTTGGAAGAGAAAAGGAAAAAGTCAAGATAGGGAGAAAAAAGTAACACTGAAATCAAAGTAGAACAGGAAAAATGGAAAATAGAAGACTAAGAGAAAGCAAGGACAGTCCAAGGAGAATAGTTAAATATAAGTTCTAAAGGGTTAATATTCCAGTAACACAATAAACCCTGATATTACAATCATAAATTTACTCTAATATCAGTGTTTATTTCAGTGTTTCAGTGTGTGAGCTGAAAATTGGACGAGTTAACACACTTAAAATTAAAGCAATCCGATTGTTGAGATACAATAAAGGAGAGTATTCTCAACCATTGTTATATTGCCCATATTTTAAGTTTTATGATGCCGAAATAGGGCAATCACTTGGTCTAAAAGGACAGTGGAAACCTTGGTTACGAAGACAGCTATATTCTTGATGAAGCACACTTAATATTTTATCAGAGCTGTCAGTTTCTGTTGAATGCCAGGAGTGATATAACTTGCAAACTATTTAAATATTGGAAAATTTCAGTCGAGAAACCCTCCCCCATCTGAACATGTATGTTTAAAAGTGGCCCAGAGGCAGGAACGTGCTGGCAAATCAGCATTCATCAGCAACTCTGATGGTTCATTCCACAGTCTCACAACCTACTCTATAAAAGAAAAAGTTTCTCCTGCTCGGACCTAAATTTCTTACATTTATCTTACATCCCCTCATTCTAGACCCCTCAAACACAGAAAATATATTCAACATGTAGATGAGGAAGGGAAAGGGCCAAGAATAGATCCTTGTAAGTTGTTACTGGTGGAAATACAGTGACTATACTTAGATAAGTAGAAACGAAACCACGCCAACAGAGGAGGTATTGAAGGAAGATGGTATGGCCACTCATGTTGAATGTTGTGGAGAGGTTGAAGAGGGCAAGGAGGTCTAATGAACCCTTTAACAATCATGATTGACTTTACTGTTGAGCTTACAGCAAACTGCATATTTCTGGAAGCTGTGGTTCACTGAAAGACAACCCACACATTTCTTATTGGAAAGTGGCATCAAAAGATTCATAATAACTTGTGAAAATACAGAAGTTGGTTGTCATCAACCACCTTTGGCATATGTAGGCCAATCAAAGCAATACAAAATTCAGCTAACACAAAATTAAGAAAAGGATTCCTAGGATCAGAAGTTGAAGCTGCCAATTGTTTGCAAAAATGCTCTAATAACTTAACATCCTTCCGATTGTCCACTGGGACTCGAGGGGACAGAAAATTCATACTAACCAACTCTATAATAAACAGAGAGCCCAACACCTACAATGCTAAATGATTTGCTTATCTGCTACACTGAGTCTTACTTTTGACACGACTGGGCTGAAAACTAACAAAACATTGCCTTTTAGGACAAATCCAATGGATGGAGAAAAAGTGGGTGAGAAATTTTGCCCTGCATTGTTGATGTACTGCATCAACCATGTATGTAGAGAAGTTGGGGAGTTGGATATTATCTGTCTGATGTAAGGCAACATGGATATAATGGGCATAAAATCTTACTATAAACATATTTGAACTTATCATTCTGTTCTACAGAAGACTGTTAATATTGCAACAATCAAAAGAGCATTTTAAAGTCGATCAGTTAAATAACTGGCATAACTCCTTGGAACAGCTGGAAAAAAAGCAGAGATTTGCTCACAACTTTACTTGAACAATTGTTACGAGTTTTTTTTTGTATTAAAACTTAAGATTCTGTGTTTTTAAAAACTGAAAAAGGATTTCAGTGGACATTGAGACACCTGCAAATAGTTGAACTTTATGGATGTTTTGAAAGGAAGTTCAACAAAAGCTGAGCTGATAAACAAGGACTGAAATGCAGGTAATTCCAAGGAAACCTGCAGGAGGTTGACCTCAGAGCTACCCTCTGTTATGACAAGAGAGAATTTATGACTGGGCATGTGACCTGTTTCAGAAAGGTTTTGGTTTCAGTTTGGAACTTTTAAAAATCCAGTGAGTTTGGACAAAAAAGCAGGCACTTGAAATTTGATTTTGACCTGCCTGGAGATCAGAAGACCACCCAGTAAAAAGTATTACCTCTCTGTAAAGGAATCCTGCATCTCTTGAGAAGAAACCCTGTATTCCAAATGTGGCAGATTCCTATTGCCTCCTGTCTCTGAAGAATCCCTGCATCAAGCCGTACTGTTGCCTCATGGGTTTAAGAAATCCTGAATATTGGAAGATAATTTTTACTGCTATACTGTTGCTGTAAGACCCAAGAAGATCCTTGTTGCTGCACACCTGATGGAAGACCTTATGTGAAGCCTTCTACTGTTGAAGTTCTTTGGATGCCTACCCATCATAAACTGTTCATCAACCTCGCCTGGAAAGACTTCGAATGGCATCCAACTATTTGACTTTGGGACACCTCACCAAACCGAAGAACTTCCTTCCAGATCATGACAAAGTTTTTTTTCTTATTACTTTCATTCCTATGAAACAGCTGTAAACCAAAATCCCTTTTTTCCCTCCGGTTAACTGGTATTTGGATCATGTGCGTGTGCATGAGGGCTAGGGAAAATAAGGAGTTTTAATATCGCAAGTCGTATATAGGTTTACTTCATTATTGGTTAAAACTTGGTTTTATAATAAACAGTTAATTTTTGTTGTTGATTAAAGAAATGTGATTGGTGTGCTTTATTCTGGGGACAAATAAGAGTATCTAATTGGCTGTTTCGATAAATGGGGAAATTTATTGATATATTTATGTGACCTGTGGAGAAGTAGGACTGAATTAACAGTGCACTCTTCCCGCCTTGGACGTAACACAACTATTTTGTTAATTAATTCCATTGATTTTTTAAAAAACCTGGTTGCTTTACAGTGAGTCTGCTTTTATTTTACAGATTGAGTGCTCATACTGAAGTCACCTGTTCAGCTGTGAAGAGTGGCTCATCATTTATACAAGAGACGATAATGGAATGCATGTCCAACTGATCCCGCAGCTCCTCATCATCAGAAAGATCAAGGTTAAGGTTATCGTTGAGCTAGAAAACAAAAGTAAAATCCATGTTTAAATTACTTAGTCTTTGCTTATTAGTTTTAGTTTTAGAGATACAGCACTGAAACAGGCCCTTCGGCCCACCGAGTCTGTGCCGACCATCAACCATCCATATTATACTAATACTACACTAATTCCATATTCATACCACATCCCCACCTGTCGCTATATTTTCCCTACCACCTACCTACACTAGGGGCAATTTCTAATGGCCAATTTACCTATCAACCTGCAAGTCTTTGGCATGTGGGAGGAAACCGGAGCACCCGGAGGAAACCCACGCAGACACAGGGAGAACTTGCAAACTCCACACAGGCAGTACCCGGAATTGAACCCGGGTCGCTGGAGCTGTGAGGCTGCGGTGCTAACCACTGCGCCACTGTGCCGCCCACTTAAAAATCAACCATGTCTTCATTTAAAATTCTTTCATTTGCTTTTGTTCATTATTGATTTCTAAAGAACTGCTTTGCTGCAGCCAACCATTAGCAGTATTGGTATGTTGTACAACCATGGGTATCAATGAAGACCACATGACTACACTTAGAAATACGATGCTGTTTACAGGATAAACCAAATGGCTTTCAATTTGTGCTATAAGGTGAGGATTTATTAACACCTAATTTGTACTAATGCTTTGTCTTTCAACACACCATTAACATATTGTTTGCCTTTGCTCCGTGACCTTTTGGTCACCCAAGCGGCCTGGTCCAATCTAGACCTCCTTTGTTACCTCTTGCCCCACCCCCACCTCACTTGCTTATAACCTGTGACTTTTCTAATATTTGTCAGTTCCGATGAAGGGTCACTGACCCGAAACGTTAACTCTGCTTCTCTTTCCACAGATGCTGCCAGACCTGCTGAGTGGTTCCAGCATTTCTTGTTTTTATTTCAGATTTCCAGCATCCGCAGTATTTTGCTTTTATTTAATTGTTCTACAAGGTGAGGATTTAATTGTTCTACATAGCAAGTCTGGTAAGACAAGCAACATACAAACATACGAATTAGGAGCAGATGTAGGCTATTCGGCCCCCTAGCCTGCTCCACCATTCAATAAGATCATGGCTGATCTGTTTGTGTCTCGAATTCCACACTCCCATCTACCCCTGATAACCTTTGATCCCCTTGCCTAACAAGAAACTATCTAACCCCGCCTTAAAATTATTCCATGACCCTGCCTCCACCACCTTCCGAGGCAGAGAGTTCCAGAGTGGCACAACCTGGAGATAACATTTTTTTCCTCATCTCTGTCCTAAAAGGGCAACCCCTAATTTTAAAACAGTGCCCCTAGTTCTGGACTCACTCACAAGAGCAAACATCCTTTCTACATCCACCTTGTCAAGACCATTCAGGATCTTATATACTTCAATCAAGTCTCCCCTCACGCTTCTAAACTCCAGCGAAAACAAGCCCAGTCTGCCCAAACTTTCCTCATAAGACAACCAACTCATTCCAGGTATCGATCTACTAAACCTCCTCTGAACCGCCTCCAACGCATTCACATCCTTCCTTAAATAAGGAGACCAAAACTGCACACAGTATTCCATTTAAGTAATACTCTGCTTTTTTATTCTTCCTGCCAAAGTGAACAACTTCACATTTTCCCACATTATACTCCATCTGCCAGATTTCTGCCCACTCACTAAACCGATCTATATGGGTCTGCAAGCTCATGTCCTCTTCACAATATACTTTCCTATCTATCTTTGTGTCAACTGCAAATTTAGCTACCATGCCATCGCTCGCCTCATCGAAGTCATTGATATTGTTATGATCCTGTAGTTTTTTTTTCCAGGAAAAATGCGGTGTGCCTTTAAGGCTGGAAAGGGAGCAGTACTGCTTTAAGGCAGCAGGCACCAGAAGCTGAGTCAAAGTGCATTCTGGTTACCGTTAGATACAACCATATAGAGAGGGAACCAACCAGCTTTATAGAATGCATCCTGGTTACCTGGCAACAGCCATTCAGAGACCAACGACCAGATATACAATGTTGCAATTTTCTTTTAAACTGGCTTTTTAGTTGAAACAGACTGTTCTAACTGGAGAAACAGACAGACAGCTGTTTGTTAGCACCTGAAAGGAGAACTCTCAGACCATTTAAACTGAAGGAAGAGAATTTAGTCTGTTTATTTATTATTCTCTCTCAAAATTCTAAAACGTCAAGCCAGAACAGAGATCTCTGATAATTCAAACTGAAGGAAGGGAAGTTAGACTGTGACAATCTTTTATTCTTCAAAAATTCTAATGCCAAATTATGGGCGGCACAGTGGCGCAGTGGTTAGCTCCAGCGACCCGGGTTCAATTCTGGGTACTGCCTGTGTGGAGTTTGCAAGTTCTCCCTGTGTCTGCGTGGGTTTCCTCCGGGTGCTCCGGTTTCCTCCCACATCCAAAAGACTTGCAGGTTGATAGGTAAATTGGCCATTATAAATTGCCCCTAGTATAGGTAGGTGGTAGGGGAATATAGGGACAGGTGAGGATGTGGTAGGAATATGGGATTAGTGTAGGATTAGTATAAATGGGTGGTTAATGGTTGGCACAGACTTGGTGGGCCGAAGGGCCTGTTTCAGTGCTGTATCTCTTAAAAAAAAAATTCAGTAAAAAAAATGCTTGCAAGTTGTTAATTGTTGAAATTCATCGCTGAAGGAGCAACTATTTCGACTTCTGAATGAGACTACAGACTGTTCTACTGTTGAAGAACCTTTTTTTCCCCCTATCGGACAGCTGTGAGGACTTCAAGCAACCTTGGACTGTTCCACATCCGGCAGGAGTGTAAATCTGCAAGGTCTCTTTTTTTTTCTATTTTAATTATTATTTATATCTTAGTAGTGATTAAGAATTTAGTTTTTCTAATTAAACAGCTAATTTGTTGATTTAAAGGTTTGGCTAACCTCATTTGGGGGTTAATAGATGGTACAATTTGGCTGGGTCTTTCTTTAATTTGCAAAATTTAAAATGATATGTTAGGCGATCTGTGGAGGGACGGGATTGAATTAACAGTGCATTTCTCCCACCACAATCATAATCCTGTATTTTGATTGGGGGCTTTGACTGGAGCGGTCAGTCGTAACATACTAATCAGCCTTCTTTATTACTTGCTGTACCTGCATACTAACTTTTAATGACTCATGCATTAGAACACCTAGATCCCTCTGCACCTCGGAATACTGTAGTGGTTCTCTGTTCAAGCAATACTCTGCTTTTGTATTCTTCCTGCCAAAAAGTGAACAACTTCACATTTTCCCACATTATACTCCATCTGCCAGATTTTTGCCCACTCACTCAACCAATCTATATGGGTCTGCAAGCTCCTTATGTCCTCTTCACAATATACTTTCCTACCTATCTTTGTATCATCTGCAAATTTAGCTACCATGCCATCGCTCACCTCATCCAAGTCATTGATATAATTTGTAAAAAGTTGAGGCCTTAACAGAGACCCTTGCTGGACTCCACTCGTTAAATGCTGCCAATCAGAAATGGACCCATTTATGCATACCCTCTGTTTTCTGCGAGCCAGCCAGTCTTCTATCCATGCTAACATGTTATCCACTACACCATGAGCTCCTACTTTGCGCAAAAAATCTTTTATGTGGCACCCTGTCAAATGCCTTCTGGAAATCCAAGTACTGTATGTCAACGGGCTACAAAAGCAAAAGAGCATGTTCATACAACTTACAGAAAGACACAACAGATAATGGTAAGCTGCAATCTAATATCAGGAATAATTACTTTAGATCATTATTGAAAAGTATATGATTGGACACCTTCCACCTATCTGTAGGATTGAAAACTAGGCTGATTGAAAACTGGACCCCAGGATGGTGCTGGCCGATGAGACCGCTAATTAAAGTTAGCGGCTCTGTGCAGGTTTAGAGGTCCAAAATTTACAGGTTTTTCCCCAAGTCACCTGCATCACTTCCAAATTTCCAACTGTTTAGCTGTTGGCCCTCCATTCGTCACAACATTTCTGCAGCTACCTATCTACTCAGTCAGACCCTCAACTTCACCTTTGATGCTCTTGCCCCATTAAAACCATTACTCTCTCACCCTGCCTGTTTCCCCAGTACATCCCCTAACTCTGCTCCTTGAATTGCAGAGGGGACGCAGACATCAACATTTATGGTGAGCAATTGGTTTAGCAACTCATTGCCGCTGGATCACAAAGCACTATTGGATCCTGCTGTCCTCTGTCAAAACTGCTCACTATTCTAGGATCATCACACTTCTCTACGACAAACCATCTTCTTGAAACCCCTCTCTCCGCATCCTTCACTCCCTCTCACCTCCGAAAGCAAGAGGGAGGAGCTTGTGGGCTTAGACGGAGAACATCCAAACAGCTATCTCTGCCGCTACCCTTCATTCCCCAGCCCATCAAGCCAACTTCCCTCAAGGTTCCACCTAGCCATAAACTTGTATATTTCTCTAGTTTCTCTATATCCCCTTTGCCATCTATGAGCTCAATTTGTCCGAGACCCATTCCCCCCCACCCCCCCCCCCCGTCTTCTGGATCCTAGTCCCACCAAACTGCTGACCACCTGAATTTGCTTCCTGGTCCCCATGTTGGCTAATATTGTTAATGGTTCACTCTCCTCAGGTACTGTTCCCCCTTCCTTCAAATCTGCTATCAACCCCGCCTCAAAAAACTCACCCATGACCCCTTTGTCCTTGCAAATTACAATCCCATCTCCAACTTCCCTTTCCTCTCCAAGGTCCTTGAACATGTTTTCACCTCCCAAAATGGTACCCATTTTTCCCAAAACTCCATTTTGACCCTATCAGGTTTCTGCACAGCATGAAAATGGTCCTGATCAAAGTCACAAATTCACAGAACAATCACACGCAACAAGGCACCAATGGCCACACCAACCTTGTCCAACACCTCTCCTCCCTTCTCCAGCTGGGTGGGACTGCCATCACCTGTTTCCATTCCTATCTATCTAGTCATAGCCAGCGAATCACCAGTATTTGCTTCATTCTCTGCTCCTGCACTGTTACCTCTGGAGCCCCCCAAGGATCTATCCTTGGTTCCCCTGAAGAATTAAATCATCTTTGGTCCCCGCCACAAACTCCATTCACTTGCCAACCCCTTCTTCCCTCTCCCTGGCCACAGTCTGAGGTTGAACATGACCATTTGCAACCGTGGTATCCTATCTGACCCTGAACTGAGCTTCCAATCCCATATTCTCTACATCACTGAGACTAACTACTTCCACCTATGCGACATTGCCCATCTCTATTTCTGCCTCAGCTCATCTGCTGCCGATACCCTCATCCATGCCTTTGTTATCTCTAGATTCGACTACTCCAACGTTCTCCCGGACGGTATCAGAGCTTACACCCTCCATAAACTTGAGCTCATCCAAAACTCTACTGCCTGTGTCTTCTATTATACCAAGCCCCGTTCACCCATCACCCTGTGCTCCAAGTCTGACAATGCTTCAATTTTAAAATTCTCATCCTAGTTTTCAAATCCATCCATGGTCACCCCTACCCCCATCTCTGTAGCCTTTTCCAAACCGACAAGATCTCTGCACTCCTCCAATTCTGGCTTCTTGCACATCCCAGATTTTCTTCATTCTATCATTAGCAGCCATATCTTCAGCTCCTTAGGCCCAAGTTCTGGAATTCCCTTTCTAAATCTCTTTCTCCTCCTTTAAGATGCTTCTTAAAACCAACCTGACCAAACTTTTAGTCACCTGTCATAATACCTCCTTATGTGGCTCTGTGTCAAATTTTATTCGATAATCACTTCTGTGAAGCACCATGTAACATTTTACTATGTTAAAGGCGCAATATAAATTCAAGTCATTGTCTGGCCTTGTTTAAGTATAGAGATAAATATGAGTGAAAAGCATTATCTCATCATTTTCTACTCTTCCGTAAAAATCAGTGAAGATAAAGGGGTACAATTAGTCCATGCGCAAAATGGGCTCCTAGTTAATTGGCAGGCTCACTGTCAGTTTTTATTTTCCATTGACTTGAGAAAATATTGACAGGATTCCTTTTATATATAAACGACCAAGACTCAGGGATGGGAACGGCATTATAAAGTTTTCAGATGAAACAAAACTTAGCAAAGTAGTATACAGTGATGAGAATACGTACAAGCTTCAAGATAACAGACAGGATTGGTGAAACTAGCAGAAGCAAGGCAGATGGAGTTTAATATGGAGAAGTATGAAGTGATGCTTTGGGAGGTCTAATATGGGAAGACAGAATGCTATAAATGACATGATTTTGAGAACTGCAGATGAGCAGAGACACCTTGGAAATGGCTGAAAATATACAAATCCTTAACGGTAACAGAGCAAGCTAAAATAGAAGAATAGAATATAAAAGCAAAGAGCTCATGCTCAAACTTTAGAAATCACTGATTAGACCTCAGCTGACATATTGTAGACAATTCTGGGCACCCTTCTTTGGCCTCCATGTCTCGAGAGACAATGGGTAAGCGCCTGGAGCGGCTATAAAGGCCAATTCTAGAGTGACAGACTCTTCCACAGGCGCTGCAGATAAAATTGGTTGTCGGGGCTGTTACACATTTGGCTCTCCCCTTGCGCTTCTGTCTTTTTTCCTGCCAACAGCCAATTCTCTTCGACCCGCCACTCTTTAGCCCCGCCTTTATGGCTGTCCGCCAGCTCTGGTGATCACTGGCAACTGACTCCCATGACTTGTGATCAATGTCACAGGACTTCATGTCGCGTCTGCAAAAGTCTTTAAAGCGGCGACATGGAAGGCCAGTGGGTCTGATACCAGCGATGAGCTCGCTGTACAATGTGTCCTTGGGGATCCTGCCATCTTCCATGCAGCTCACATGGCCAAGCCATCTCAAGCGCCGCTGGCTCAGTAGGGTATATATGCTGGGGATGTTGGCTGCCTCGAGGACTTCTGCGTTGGAGATACAGTCCTGCCACCTGATGCCAAGGATTCTCCGGAGGCAGCGAAGATGGAATGAGTTGAGACGTCGCTCTTGGCTGACATACGTTGTCCAGGCCTCGCTGTCATAGAGCAAGGTACGGAGGATACACTCGGACTTTTGTGTTCCGTGTCAGTGCGCCATTTTCCCACACTCTCTTGGCCAGTCTGGACATAGCAGCAGTTGCCTTTCCCATGTGCTTGTTGATTTCTGCATCGAGAGACAAGTTACTGGTGATAGTTGAGCCTAGGTAGGTGAACTCTTGAACCACTTCCAGAACGTGGTCGCTGATATTGATGGATGGAGCATTTCTGATGTCCTGTCTCATAATGTTCGTTTTCTTGAGGCTGATGGTTAGGCAGGCAGCCGCAATCCTGTTGATGAATCACTGCAGCCACTCTTCTGTGTGGGATGTTAATGCAGCATAGTCAGCAAAGAGGAGTTCCCTGATGAGGCCCATCCGTACTTTGGTCTTCGCTCTTAGATGGGCAAGGTTGAACAACCTGCCATCTGATCTTAGAGTCATAGAGTGATACAGCACTGAAACAGGCTCTTCGGCCCACCAAGTCTGTGCCGACCAACAGCCACCCATTTATACTAATCCTCCATTAATCCCATATTCCCTACCACATCCCCACCTTCCTTCAATTCTCCTACCACCTACCTACACCAGGGGCAATTTACCATGGCCAATTTACCTATCAACCTGCAAGTCTTTGGCTGTGGGAGGAAACCAGAGCACCCAGCGGAAACCCACGCGGTCACAGGGAGAACCTGCAAACTCCGCACAGGCAGTACCCAGAACTGAACCTGGGTCACTGGAGCTGTGAGGCTGCGGTGCTAACCACTGCACCACTGTACCGCCCATCTTGTGTGGAGGAAAATTCCTTCTTCTGAAGACTTGAACACATGTGAGAGCAGCAAGGCGAAAAAGATCCCAAACAGTGTAGTTGCGAGAACACAGCACCGTTTCACGCCACTCAAGATAGGAAAGTGGTCTGATGAGGCACTGCTATGCTGAACTGTACCTTTCATATTGTCATGGAATGAGGTGATGATACTTAGTAGCTTTGGTGGACATCTGATCTTTGCTAGTAGTCTGAAGAGACGACGTCTGCTGACGAGGTCAAAGGCTTTGGTGAGATCAATGAAAGCAACGTAGAGGGGCATCTGTTGTTCGCGGCAGTTCTCCTGTAGCTGGCAAAGGGAGAACAGCATGTCAATGGTGGACCTCTCTGCACGAAAGCCACACTGTGCCTCAGGGTTGACAAGCTCAGCCAGCTTCTGGAGGCTGTTTAAAGCGACTCGAATGAAGACTTTCCCCACTATGCTGAGCAGGGAGGTTCCACGGTAGTTGCTGCAGTCACCGCGGTCACCCTTGTTCTTATAGAAGGTGATGATATTGGCATCGCGCATGTCCTGTGGTACTGCTCCCTCATCCCAGCACAGGCAAAGCAGTTCATGGAGTGCTGAGAGTATAGCAGGTTTGGCACTCTTGATTATTTCAGGGGTAATGCCATCCTTCCCAGGGGCTTTTTCACTGGCTATAGAATCAATGGCATCACTGAGTTCCGATTTTGTTGTAATAAAAACAAGAAATGCTGGAACCACTCAGCAGGTCTGGCAGCATCTGTGGAAAGAGAAGCAGAGTTAACGTTTCGGGTCAGTGACCCTTCTTCGATTTTGTTGGCTGTTTGTCCAGCTGATCCATGACTGGCAGAGACTGGGCTGCATTGACGACGGTCTCAGCGACAACATTTTCCCTGGAGTACAGTTCTAGGTAGTGCTCCACCCAGCGGTCCATTTGCTTGCATTGGTCAGTGATCGTGTTCCCTGATTTAGACTTGAGGGGGGCGATCTTCTTGATGGTTGGCCCAAAAGCTCTCTTAATGCCATCATACATTCCTCTGATGTTTACGGTGTCGGAGGCCTGCTGAATACGACTGCATAGGTGTTGCCAGTAGTCATTTGCACAGCACCTGGCTGTTCTTTGTGCAGCATTTCTGGCTACTTTAAGTGCTATGGATGTTAACTCGCTGGGGGCTTTCTTGTAGTTCAACAATGCAATGTGCTTAGCAGCTATGACAGGTTCCTGCTCTTCAAAGTGAGATTGAAACCAGTCTGCATTCTGCTTCTCATGTTTGCCATAGGTGGTCATTGCTGAGTCATAGATGGCATCTCTGATGTGGGTCCACTTGGTTGCTGCATCCCCTGTAGGAGTGTTTTGAAGGGCTTTTTCAAGTGAATTTAGAAACTTATGTAACAGCTGTGGATAAGAAATTCTGTTAGTGTTGATGCGCGGGCGGCCCTTCTGCTTGGGGTGATGCAGCTTCTTTGGTTTGAATCTAACTTTGCTGCACACCAGGGAGTGGTCAGTGTCACAGTCCGCACTGTGGAAGCTGCGTGTGATTTGGACACTGTTTGTAGAGGCTCGCCTTGTGACGTTGAGGTCCAGCTGGTGCCAATGACGTGATCTTGGGTGCCTCCATGAAACCTGGTGACAGGGTTTAGTATGAAAGAACGAGTTGGTGATGCAGAGGTTGTATAGGTACACAACTCCAGCAGTCTCTGTCCATTCTCATTCATCCTTCCAATGCCACAGTGCCCAAGGCAGGAGGGCCATGAGTCACGGTCGGCCCCAAACCTGGCGTTAAAGTCCCCCAGCAGGAACAAATGTTCGGTACTGGGACTGCTACTAATGATATTCTGGAGTTCCTCGTAGAACTGGTCTTTAACTTCAGGTGGGGAGCAGAGTATTGGAGCATAGATGCCGAGTAGGTGTACTGGACCAGAGACAGTGAGCAGTCGGATGGAAGGTATGTGTTCCAAGTCATTTGAAGGTGGCTCGATTATGCTGAGCAAAGTTTCTGATGGTGAAGCCCACTCCATGCTGTCTTGGTTCTTCAGGATCCCTACCCTGTCAGAAGGTGGTGTAGGCTTGCTCTCTTAGAGATCTGCTCGCAGGGAGAGGCGTGTCTCCTGAAGTGCTGCAATGTCCACATTGAGTCTACTGAGCTCGTTGTTAATGATGGCGGTCTTCAGAGAATCGTTGATTTGTGTAAGGTCTTCCAACAGGCCAGGACACATAGTTCTGGCCACACTTCAGGAAAGAGGTAAAGGCCCTAGTAAGGGTGCTGAGGAAATTTATCAGGATGTTACAGACAAAAAGCAGGAATGTGGGACTGAATACAACTTCTTTCAAACAGCCAGCAAAGGTACAATGGCCAAATGGCCTCCTCTGTGCTGCTAGTTTCCATGATTCTATCTCAACTATGGGATACAGAGCAAGAGATGAAGAGGGGGATATGAGGAAGAACGTTTTTATGCAGTGAGTGGTAATGACTTGGAACTCACCACCTATGAGGGTGGTGGAAGCCGAGACGATTGATTATTTCAAAAGGAAATTGAATGGACACTTGAGAGAAATAAACTTGCAAGGCTATGGGGATACAGCGGGAGAATGGAATTGACTGGATTGCTCTACAGGGAGATGGCATGGACTCAATGGGCCAAATGGCCTCCTCCTGTGCCATTATGATTATAATTTTGTTTTTTAAATAGTCCACAGCTAATATAACTTTAAGCATCACTGCTTTACAAAAATATTCAATTGGACAAACAAATAAAAATAGAAAATGCTGGAAAAACTCTGGTCAGACAGCATCTGTGGAGAGAAAAACTGAGTTAATGTTTCAGGTCGTTTCAGAAACTCCATTTCTCTCCCCTCAGATGCCTAACCTGAGTTTTTCCAGCATTTTCTGTTTTGATTTCTGATTTTCAGCGTCCATAGTACTTTGCTTTAGCAATATCAATTCTTAGCAGCTCAATTCGCATTTTACAGCCAAAGAATAACACTTCTAACCTGATGGGAATAACTGCTGCATAGTTTAATACTGAGCTGGAACGCAACAAAGCGGGACGAAAATTGTTCCACCGGTTGAATAATTATGACCTAATATTTGTCAAGTATTTCAACAGAACTGAACTGAATCTCAGTACAGCTGGTGATATAAATAATAAGTATGTTCTGGAAAGGCTTTCTCTTTTTATACAGTTTTTTGCTTAGTCCATGAAATAAACAGACCAAGTGTACTAGAGTCCATACAAGTAAAGTTGATTAGAAGTAATACAAGCTGGTACAACGTCAGGATCGCTTCTCAAGTCATTGTGAAAATGTCATTAATTGCTTCACTATATGTTCACACTATTACCTGACTAATTAACACAATGGTAAAAATATTTTAATTTAATTTTACTGCTTATTAACACCATCTAATTCTGCAACACCACCCTATTGTGTAACTACTTATGGAATGTACTGGGTACAGCAGCATACTGGTTATGTTATTAGACTAGTAATCCAGAGGCCTTGACTAATGATCCAAAAACATAAGTTCAAATCCCACCACAGCAGCTGGTGAATTGAAATTTAGTTAATAAAATAAATCTGGAATATAAAGCTAGTATAACCATGACTGGATTACTGGAAACTGCTGTTATCCAGAGTGCTGTATGCCAAGAGAACTTAGTACTTTCAGGAGATACAAGAAGATTTGACAAAGATTGAAGGGAGCTTTAGAGTTTAAATGTTTTCTGCTCACAGAAATCTATCCACTTTTTCACTATCTATTCCACTACTATTACCCAAGCAGGACAGCTTCATTGTGCATTTCACAGTATATTATAGGTCTTTAAAAAGGATGCGTATAAGAAAAGTACTCGCACTATACCAGCAATCTTCTAAACTACAAACAAAAGATGTGACAGCAGACTAGAAGAGGAAGGAAGAGCTGAACGCATGAGATGAGATGAGATTCAGGTCTCGATTGGTTAGAGAAGCAGTGCAAATGCAATTCAATTCTGCTTGCTTTCCAAATACATCAAACAATACTGCAGAATAGGTGCAGTACTGAAAGTAATGATAAAGTACTGGCAACACAGAATAACCCAAAAAAATTTAATAACGTAAATGTAAATTTTGATGG
Organism: Heterodontus francisci; assembly: GCF_036365525.1. Lineage (NCBI taxonomy): Eukaryota > Metazoa > Chordata > Chondrichthyes > Heterodontiformes > Heterodontidae > Heterodontus > Heterodontus francisci. The sequence continues at coordinate 107,870,452 of NC_090383.1, forward strand.
AAGCTGTCTATTGAGAAGCAAATGACTACTGCTCACAGGAAATCTCACTGATGTTTGGTCCACATGTAACAACTTCAGGGATCAGTGTTGCTACATGACTTCACTGTGCCATTTTGAAAAATTAGGCAAATGCTCTGTAATATTACAATGTTCCCTTTTTGGGGAGTTGTTCCATCGCTGGATTTTGCAATCCTTAGCTAAGTGTGATGCCACCAAGCTCTCAGGCCCTTGCCAGTAGGCTAGTCAAATAAGTGGGTGAGCTTTATTTCACAAAATTGTGCAGCCAACTCCCTTACAATAGTACTGTGCACTGCGCCAGCACAACCTAGGGCTGAATTTTCACCATGAAGGCGGGAAAGAGAAGCTGGATTTGTTTCTGGAACAGGAATATGCCTTCAGTGGGAAGCTGAATAAAGTCCCAATTATCATGGGAATAAGCCCTGCAGATTGGTTCCCTGTACACTTAGAGATAGTGCAGGGGTAACGGAGGCGGGTCAGATGAAGTGGGGGGACTGATTTAGTCTCCCTTCAGCAGCCATCACAGAGACGGGGGGGGGGGGGGAAGGGAGTGAGGGGGGAGGCGGGGTAGGCAGGTAGAGGGGAAGAGGATGCGGGGGGTGGGGGTGTGGAAGAGGATGCGGGGGGGGTGGAAGAGGATGCGGTGGGGGGGGGGGTGGGAGGATGCGGTGGGGGGGGGTGGAAGAGGATGCGGGGGGGGTGGAAGAGGATGCGAGGGGGGGGGTGGAAGAGGATGCGAGGGGGGGGGTGGAAGAGGATGCGGGGGGGGTGGAAGAGGATGCGGGGGGAGTGGGGACAGAAGAACGGGGGGGGGCGGGGGGAGAACACGGGGGGGGCGGGGGAGAACACGGGGTTGGGGGAGGAGAACACGGGGATGGGGGAGGAGAACACGGGGATGGGGGAGGAGAACACGGGGGGGGGGGGGAGGAGAACACGGGGGGGGGGGGAGGAGAACACGGGGGGGGGGGGAGGAGAACACGGGGGGGGGGGGGAGGAGAACACGGGGGGGGGGGAGGAGAACACGGGGGGGGGGAGGAGAACACGGGGGGGGGGGGAGGAGAACACGGGGGGGGGGGAGGAGAACACGGGGGGGGGGAGGAGAACACGGGGGGGGGGAGGAGAACACGGGGGGGGGGGGGAGGAGAACACGGGGGGGGGGGGAGGAGAACACGGGGGGGGGGGGAGGAGAACACGGGGGGGGGGGGAGGAGAACACGGGGGGGGGGGGAGGAGAACACGGGGGGGGGGGGAGGAGAACACGGGGGGGGGAGGAGAACACGGGGGGGGAGGGAGGGAAGAACACGGGGGGGAGGGAAGAACACGGGGGGGAGGGAAGAACACGGGGGGGGGGGGAAGAACACGGGGGGGGGAGGGAAGAACACGGGGGGGGGAGGGAAGAACACGGGGGGGGGGGGAGGGAAGAACACGGGGGGGGAGAGGGAAGAACACGGGGGGGGAGAGGGAAGAACACGGGGGGGGGAGGGAAGAACACGGGGGGGGGAGGGAAGAGCACGGGGGGGGGGAGGGAAGAACACGGGGGGGGGGAGGGAAGAACACGGGGGGGGGGGGGGGAGGGAAGAACACGGGGGGGGGGGAGGGAAGAACACGGGGGGGGGGGAGGGAAGAACACGGGGGGGGGGAGGGAAGAACACGGGGGGGGGGGGAGGGAAGAACACGGGGGGGGGGGAGGGAAGAACACGGGGGGGGGGGGAGGGAAGAACACGGGGGGGGGGGAGGGAAGAACACGGGGGGGGGGAGGGAAGAACACGGGGGGGGGAGGGAAGAACACGGGGGGGGGAGGGAAGAACACGGGGGGGGGAGGGAAGAACACGGGGGGGGGGAGGGAAGAACACGGGGGGGGGGAGGGAAGAACACGGGGGGGGGAGGGAAGAACACGGGGGAGGAGGGAAGAACACTGGGGGGGGAGGGAAGAACACGGGGGGGGAGGGAAGAACACGGGGGGGGAGGGAAGAACACGGGGGGGGAGGGAAGAACACGGGGGGGGAGGGAAGAACACGGGGGGGGAGGGAAGAACACGGGGGGGGAGGGAAGAACACGGGGGGGGGAGGGAAGAACACGGGGGGGGGAAGAACACGGGGGGGGGGGGAAGAACACGGGGGGGGGGAAGAACACGGGGGGGGGGGAAGAACACGGGGGGGGGGAAGAACACGGGGGGGGGGGAAGAACACGGGGGGGGGAAGAACACGGGGGGGGGGGAAGAACACGGGGGGGGGGGGAGGAACACGGGGGGGGGGGAAGAACACGGGGGGGGGGAAGAACACGGGGTGGAAGAACACGGGGGGGGGAAGAACACGGGGGGGAAGAACACGGGGGGGGGGAAGAACACGGGGGGGGGAAGAACACGGGGGGGGGAAGAACACGGGGGGGGGGAAGAACACGGGGGGGGAAGAACACGGGGGGGGAAGAACACGGGGGGGGAAGAACACGGGGGGGGAAGAACACGGGGGGGGAAGAACACGGGGGGGAAGAACACGGGGGGGAAGAACACGGGGGGGAAGAACACGGGGGGGGGAAGAACACGGGGGGGGAAGAACACGGGGGGGGAAGAACACGGGGGGGGAAGAACACGGGGGGGGGGAAGAACAAGGGGGGGGGAAGAACAAGGGGGGGGGAAGAACAAGGGGGGGGGAAGAACAAGGGGGGGGGAAGAACACGGGGGGGGGGAAGAACACGGGGGGGGGGGAAGAACACGGGGGGGGGGGAAGAACACGGGGGGGGGGGGAAGAACACGGGGGGGGGAAGAACACGGGGGGGGGGGGAAGAACACGGGGGGGGGGGGAAGAACACGGGGGGGGGGAAGAACACGGGGGGGGGAAGAACACGGGGGGGGGGGGGGAAGAACACGGGGGGGGGGAAGAACACGGGGGGGGGAAGAACACGGGGGGGGGAAGAACACGGGGGGGGGGAAGAACACGGGGGGGGGGAAGAACACGGGGGGGGGGGGAAGAACACGGGGGGGGGGGAAGAACACGGGGGGGGAAGAACACGGGGGGGGAAGAACACGGGGGGGGAAGAACACGGGGGGGGGGAAGAACACGGGGGGGGGGAAGAACACGGGGGGGGGGAAGAACACGGGGGGGGGGGAAGAACACTGGGGGGGGGAAGAACACGGGGGGGGGAAGAACACGGGGGGGGGAAGAACACGGGGGGGGAAGAACACGGGGGGGGGGGGGGGGAAGAACACGGGGGGGGGGGGGGGAAGAACACGGGGGGGGGGAAGAACACGGGGGGGGGGAAGAACACGGGGGGGGGGGAAGAACACGGGGGGGGGGGGAAGAACACGGGGGGGGGGAAGAACACGGGGGGGGGAAGAACACGGGGGGGGGAAGAACACGGGGGGGGGAAGAACACGGGGGGGGGGGAAGAACAAGGGGGGGGGGAAGAACAAGGGGGGGGGGGGAGAACACCGGGGGGGGGGAAGAACACGGGGGGGGGGGAAGAACACGGGGGGGGGGAAGAACACGGGGGGGGGGGGGAAGACGGGGGGGGGGGGAAGACGGGGGGGGAAGACGGGGGGGGGGGAAGGGAGTGAGGGGGGAGGCGGGGTAGGCAGGTAGAGGGGAAGAGGATGCGGGGGGTGGGGGTGTGGAAGAGGATGCGGGGGGGGGTGGAAGAGGATGCGGTGGGAGGGGGGTGGAAGAGGATGCGGTGGGGGGGGGGGGGTGAAAGAGGATGCGGTGGGGGGGGGGGGTGGAAGAGGATGCGGTGGGGGGGGTGGAAGAGGATGCGAGGGGGGGGGTGGAAGAGGATGCGAGGGGGGGGGTGGAAGAGGATGCGAGGGGGGGGGTGGAAGAGGATGCGAGGGGGGGGGTGGAAGAGGATGCGGGGGGAGTGGGGACAGAAGAACGGGGAGGCGGGGGGAGAACACGGGGGGGCGGGGGAGAACACGGGGTTGGGGGAGGAGAACACGGGGATGGGGGAGGAGAACACGGGGATGGGGGAGGAGAACACGGGGATGGGGGAGGAGAACACGGGGATGGGGGAGGAGAACACGGGGATGGGGGGGGAGGAGAACACGGGGGGGGGGGGGGAGGAGAACACGGGGGGGGGGGGGGAGGAGACACGGGGGGGGGAGGAGAACACGGGGGGGGGAGGAGAACACGGGGGGGGGGGAGGGAAGAACACGGGGGGGGGGGAGGGAAGAACACGGGGGGGGGGGGAGGGAAGAACACGGGGGGGGAAGAACACGGGGGGGGGGGGGGGGAAGAACACGGGGGGGGGGAGGGAAGAACACGGGGGGGGGGAGGAGAACACGGGGGGGGGAGGGAAGAACACGGGGGGGGGGGAGGGAAGAACACGGGGGGGGGGGAGGGAAGAACACGGGGGGGGAAGAACACGGGGGGGGGGGGGGGGGAAGAACACGGGGGGGGGGGGAGGGAAGAACACGGGGGGGGGGAGGGAAGAACACGGGGGGGGGGGAGGGAAGAACACGGGGGGGGGGGAAAGACAGGGGGGGGAAGACAAGGGGGGGGGGAAAGACAAGGGGGGGGGAAAGACAAGGGGGGGGGAAAGACAAGGGGGGGGAAAGACAAGGGGGGGGAAAGACAAGGGGGGGGAAAGACAAGGGGGGGGGGGAAAGACAAGGGGGGGAAAGACAAGGGGGGGAAAGACAAGGGGGGGGAAAGACAAGGGGGGGAAGAAAAGGGGGAGACAGAGGGGGGGGAGAGACAGAGGGGGGGGAGAGACAGAGGGGGGGGAGAGACAGAGGGGGGGGAGAGACAGAGGGGGGGGAGACAGAGGGGGGGGGGAGACAGAGGGGGGGGGAGACAGAGGGGGGGGAGACAGGGGGGGGAGACAGAGGGGGGGAGACAGAGGGGGGGAGACAGAGGGGGGGAGACAGAGGGGGGGAGACAGAGGGGGGGGGACAGAGGGGGGGGGAGACAGAGGGGGGGGAGACAGAGGGGGGGGAGACAGAGGGGGGGGAGACAGAGGGGGGGGAGACAGAGGGGGGGGGAGACAGAGGGGGGGGGAGACAGAGGGGGGGGGAGACAGAGGGGGGGGGGAGACAGAGGGGGGGGGGAGACAGAGGGGGGGGGGAGACAGAGGGGGGGGGGAGACAGAGGGGGGGGGGAGACAGAGGGGGGGGGGAGACAGAGGGGGGGGGGAGACAGAGGGGGGGGGGAGACAGAGGGGGGGGGGAGACAGAGGGGGGGGGGAGACAGAGGGGGGGGGAGACAGAGGGGGGGGGAGACAGAGGGGGGGGGAGACAGAGGGGGGGGGAGACAGAGGGGGGGGGAGACAGAGGGGGGGGGAGACAGAGGGGGGGGGGAGACAGAGGGGGGGGGGAGACAGAGGGGGGGGGGAGACAGAGGGGGGGGGGAGACAGAGGGGGGGGGGAGACAGAGGGGGGGGGAGACAGAGGGGGGGGGAGACAGAGGGGGGGGGAGACAGAGGGGGGGGGAGACAGGGGGGGGAGACAGAGGGGGGGGGAGACAGAGGGGGGGGGAGACAGAGGGGGGGGGAGACAGAGGGGGGGGGAGACAGAGGGGGGGGGAGACAGAGGGGGGGGGAGACAGAGGGGGGGGGGAGACAGAGGGGGGGGGGAGACAGAGGGGGGGGGGAGACAGAGGGGGGGGAGACAGAGGGGGGGGGGAGACAGAGGGGGGGGGGAGACAGAGGGGGGGGGAGACAGAGGGGGGGGGAGACAGAGGGGGGGGGAGACAGAGGGGGGGGGGAGACAGAGGGGGGGGGGGAGACAGAGGGGGGGGGAGACAGAGGGGGGGGGAGACAGAGGGGGGGGGAGACAGAGGGGGGGGGAGACAGAGGGGGGGGGGAGACAGAGGGGGGGGGGAGACAGAGGGGGGGGGGAGACAGAGGGGGGGGGGGAGACAGAGGGGGGGGGGAGACAGAGGGGGGGGGGGAGACAGAGGGGGGGGGGGAGACAGAGGGGGGGGGAGACAGAGGGGGGGGAGACAGAGGGGGGGGAGACAGAGGGGGGGGTGAGACAGAGGGGGGGAGACAGAGGGGGGGGGGGGAAGACATGGCGGGGGGGGGGGGGAGGATAACAAGGGAAGCGGGGGGAACCCGGGGGAGGGGGGGGAACACATGGGGATCGGGGAGTGGGGGGGGGGGCGGCGGTGGGGAACATAGAGAGAGAGCGATCAAGATCCTCCTGACAGATGGACAACAATCCGGAATACTCCGCATCGCTACAAGAAGTGTGCAGGAAAACAGTGACTACTTGTGCAAGCAAAAAAATGCCCAGTATCTCACTAAATCAGTGTCCAACACAATAAATTTTTAATGCCTTTATCTTTCTGAAATTGTCTCACCAGCCCCCTATCTAAGACAAAAATTGTAATGTGGCCCCCCCCCCCCCCCATGCGAAAATGTTGGACAACCCTGGATATGATGTTCCAGACTGCATCTTCCATGCACTTGTTACTGCAGGTATCTGAGACTCCCTTCCATGCCATGTCCCTCAATCTGGATCAGAGGGCCTAGTTGAAACATCACTCAAATCAGGAGATCCCTGGCATTCATACGAACCCTTCTCACCCCAAGCCATACCCTGCCACCTTGTTGTGCAGCACGTGCACTTCTCTGTTCAGTGTCACCTCTCTCCACCTCCAATTTCTCCTCCCGACTCACCTTCTGCTCCCCAGATGAGCAATGTCCTTCCATAGCCTCACCATCCTCCAGCTCCACAATTCTCTGCATGCAGTCATTTATGGCACAGAAGGAAGCCATTCGGTCCATTCAGTCCATGCAGGCTCTCCACGGAGCTGTCAGTTCCATGCCCCAGCTCAATCCTCGTAGCCCTGCAAGTCCATTTCTCTCAGGTGACAATCCAACTTCCTCTTGAAGTCATTGATCGTCTCCGCTTCCACCACCCTTGTGGGCAGCGAGTTCCAGGTCATTACCACCTGCTGTGTAAAAAAGTGCTTCCTCATATTCCCTCTGCATCTTTTGCCAAAACTTTCAATTTGCGTCCCCTAGTCCCTGTACGATTTGTTAATGGCAACAGTGTTTACTTGTCGAACTTAACTAAGCCTGTCATGTTATGGAGAATTCAGCAGACTACCATAATGACCAAGACCGTTGCAGGAGGGTATTAGAGGGCAATACCCAACTGGTCCAGGCACCAGAAACATATTTTGTTAAGCCCAATGGCCTGCTCAATGATGGTCCTAGTGTGCCTCTATCTGGGGCTCCCATAGAGGAGTGAGTAGCCATGTCTTCGAGGGTTATCCCTTGTCCCCGAGGATCCATTCATGCACTTTGGGGGTTGGAGTGTAGATCCAAGGCAGCGTAGACTGGCAGAAGATGAATCAGTCATGGCAGCTGCCAGGAAAGCGAGTGCAAAAATAGAGCAAGTTCCTGTTGCGATTGCAGACCAGTTGGACATTGAGGGAACATTAGACCTTCCTGTAGATGATTCTGACTGGCTGGTCACTGGCTACCTTGATGACCACATGGGTGCAACTGATGGTGGCGAAACCCAATGCCTTCTGTCCCTGTCAGGCTGCATCTTATGAACTGAACCAACACAATCTCTGGCAAAGAGGACTTCGGTGACCTGCGAGATGCAGTAAGGTGCAGCTGTTTGCAGGATACCACGAAGGTCCCCTATAGATCCTTGGAAGGAGCCAGAGACAAAGAAGTTCAAGGTCACAGTGACTTTGACGATGACTGGCAAGGCATGGTGAACAGTGCTGCGAGGTTTTCAGCGATGAGGGCACAAAAGTCTTTGAAATCTGCCTAGAGAGTCACAGTCTCCTGCAGCACTTGGTCTCAGTCATCTCGAGGTAGCTCCATCTTCAGCAGTAGATCCTGTGTTGAGGGTATGGCCTCCATTTCCTTCCTGCACCCCTTTCCTCTCCCATGCCCGCCTGCTGCCCGGGGTCCTGCCCTCCCAGAGGAGGATGTTTCCCCTTCATCGCCACTGGGCCCAGAATCTGACCGTTCTGCCCTCATTGCGAGCAGCAGCCTTCCTTTTGGACAGGTGGGCATCCAATTGTCCTTGGCAGCCTTGGTCCCAGCTCTCTGCCCATGATGCCAGGGTTTTTTTATTCATTCATGGGATGTGGCCGTCACTGGCTAGGCCAGCATTTATTGCCCATCCTTAATTACCCTCGAGAAGGTGGTGGTGAGCTGCCTTCTTGAACCGCTGCAGTCCTTGTGAGGTAGGTACACCCACAGTGCTGTTAGGAAGGGAGTTCCAGGATTTTGACCCAGCAACAGTAAAGGAATGGCGATATAGTTCCAAGTCAGGATGGTGTGAGACTTGGAGGGGAACTTGCAGATGGTAGTGTTTCCATGCATTTGCTGCCCTTGTCCTTCTAGTTGGTAGAGGTCATGCAGCCTTGGTGCGTTGCTGGAGTGCATCTTGTAGATGGTACACACTGCTGCCACTGTGCGTCAGTGGTGGAGGGAGTGAATGTTTGTGAATGGGGTGCCCATCAAGCAGGCTGCTTTGTCCTGGATGGTGTCGAGCTTCTTGAGTGTTGTTGGAGCTGCACACATCCAGGGAAGTGGAGCGCAATCCATCACACTCCTGACTTGTGTCTTGTAGATGGTGGACAGGCTTTGGGGAGTCAGCAGGTCAGTTACTCACCACAGGATTCCTAGCCTCTGACCTGGTCTTGTAGCCACGGTATTTATATGGCTACTCCAGTTCAGTTTCCGGTCAATGGTAACCCTAGAATGTTGATAGTGGGGGAGTCAGCGAGCGTAATGCCATTGAATGTCAAGGGGAGATGGTTAGATTCTCTCTTGCTGGAGATGGTCATTGCCACTTGTGTGGTGCGAATGTTACTTGCCACTTATCAGCCCAAGCCTGGATATTGTCCAGGTTTTGCTGCATATGGACATGGACTGCTTCAGCATCTGAGGAGTCGCGAATGGTGCTGAACATTGTGCAATCATCAGCGAACATCCCCACTTATGATTGAAGAAAGGTCATTGATGAAGCAGCTGAAGATGGTTGGGCCTAGGACACTACCCTGAGGAACTCCTGCAGTAATATCCTGGAGCTGAGATGATTGACCTCCAACAACCACGACCATCTTTCTTTGCGCTCGGTATGACTCCAACCAGTGGAGAGTTTCCCCCCTGATTCCCATTGACCTCAGTTTTGCTAGGGCTCATTGATGCCATACTCGGTCAAATGTTGCCTTGATGTCAAAGGCAGTCACTCTCACCTCACCTCTTGAATTCAGCTCTTTAGTCTGAACCAAGGCTGTAATGAGGTCTGGAGCTGAGTGGCCCTGGTGGAACCCAAACTGAGTGTCACTGAGCAGGTTATTGCTAAGCAAGTGCCGCTTGATAGCACTGTCGATGACACCTTCCATCACTATACTGATGATTGAGAGTAGACTGATGGGGTGGTAATTGGCCAGGTTGGATTTGTCCTGCTTTTTGTGCACAGGACACACCTGGGCAATTTTCCACATTGCCAGGTAGATGCTATACTGGAATAGCTTGGCGAGGGGCGCAGCAAGTTCTGGAGCACTGGTCTTCAGTATTGCCAGAATATCACGCTGGGTGAACTGAATTGGCTGAAGCCTGGCGTCATCAACTCAGCACATCTGGCTGAACATTGTTGCAGATGCTTCTGCCTTATCTTTCGCACTGATGTGCTGGGCTCCGCCATCATTGAGGATGGGGATATTTGTGGTGCCACCTCCACCAGTTAGTTGTTTAATTGTCCACCACCATTCATGGCTCGATTTGGCAGGACTGCAGAGCTTAGATCTGATCCGTTGGTTATGGGATCACTTAGCTCTGTCTATCGCATGCTGCTTACGCAGTTTGGCACGCAAGTAGTCCTCTGTTGTAGCTTCACCAGGTTGGCACCTCACTTTGAGGTATGCCTGGTGCTGCTTCTGGCATGCCCTCCTGCACTCTTCATTGAACCAGGGTTGGTCTCCTGGCTTGATGGTAACGGTGGAGTGGGGAATATGCCATGAGATTACAGATTGTAATTGAGTGCAATTCTGCTGCTGCTGATCGCCCACAGCGCCTCATGGATGCCCAGTTTTGCACTGCTCGATCTGTTCGAAATCTATCCCATTTAGCACAGCGATAGTGCCACACAACACAATGGAGGGTATCCTCAATGTGAAGGTGGGACTTCGCCTCCACAAGGATTGTGTGGTGGTCACTCCTACCAATCATGGACAGATGCATCTGTGGCAGGCAGATTGGTGAGGAAGAGGTCAGATATGTTTTTTCTTCGTTGGTTCCTTCACCACCTGCCACATACCCAGTCTAGCAGATATGTCCTTTAGGACTCGGCCGGCTCCGTCAGTAGTGGTGCTACCGAGCCACTCTTGGTAATGGACATTGAAGTCTCCCACCCAGAGTACATTTTGCAGCCTTGCCACCCTCAGTGCTTCCTCCAAGTGGTGTTCAACATGGAGGAGTACTGATTCATCAGCTGAGGGAGGGCGGTAGGTGGTAATCAGCAGGAGATTTCCTTGTCCATGTTTGACCTGATGCCATGAGACTTCATGGGGTCCGGAGTCAATGTTGAGGACTCCCAGGGTAACTCCCTCCCGACTGTATACCACTGTCCCACCACCTCTGCTGGGTCTGTCCTGCCAGTGGGACAGGACATACCCAGGAATGGTGATGGCAGTTTCTGGGACATTGTCTGTAAGGTATGATTCAGTGAGTATGAATATGTCAGGCTGTTGCTCGACTAGTCTGTGGGACAGCTTTCCCAACTTTGGCACAATCCCCCAGATGTTAGTAAGGAGGACTTTGCAGGGTCGACAGGGCTGGGTTTGCCGTTGTCGTTTCCGGTGCCGAGGTCGATACCGGGTGGTCCGTCCAATTTCAATGACGACCCCGTTCAATGCTCAAGCATTGAGTGCCGCTCTCCCGCCACCTGCGCAGCACCAAGGGTACCTCTTTGCCAAAGGCCAAGTTTTCCTTGGCCCCACTGACCCTCTTATGGGTCTGGGGGGATTCCCTGAAGCAGCCATGACTTAGTCCCCATGATGTACCCACCTCCCTTCAGTTGATCTGCAGCGGACAGCTTCTGAAACCTGTGCGCCCCTTCAAAATTCCATGTTCCGACTCTAACAAGCTTTTAACGAGCCTTGAAATATTTTAATTGGCCTCAATCCGGAGGCGGATGGGATCAATGTTCCACCCTCTCACGCCCTGGAGAACATTGCCCCGCTGGGAACGACGTTTCGAAACTGACAAGCTGGTCAACACTGGTATTTGAGTCCCCACCTCTGCCCCTACCTTGAGGGAGGGGGTGGTCCAAAAATTCAGCCTGTAGTATTTGTCAGGGTTGCAACAATGGGACTAAAAAGAATCTTTTTTGTTCTCATCACTGTGTTACCTTTTTTAGTCAATATTCATTATTGCAAGGTTCCTTAAACCATTAATAATTAAAAGGGTTTCTACTGTCTTGAAGCATTTATTGTTTAAATCCCACTGGTTCGAGAAAGTAACAGCAAATCCATAGGGGTGTCTGTAATGGCTCGGATGACAAAGACTCTTATAAGCAATAAAACTGCATACATTCACTGCAAAATGAGAAATGTTGAGAATTGCTTGGTACAGCAGTTACATGGACTTCATAAAAAGTCAATAAACAATGGTTACATTTGTAGATGTCTCTTCTCTATGGGTTCCAAATGAAACATGTTTGGTCAGTGTCAATTCAAGGGTCTAGAATCCACAGCACAAACTGCCTGGAAATTCAGTACGAACTGACACTCACATTTCAATGCAGCCACCAGGATGGTGCAGTAGAGCGATGTCTTCAACGCCTGAAAGAGTTCAGGCACATTGTTTTGACAATGTATGTGTAGGAACAGCTTTACTCTACAAATTACCAAGGATAAAACAACGTGGTAACGTGATTAATAAAAAGCATAACATTCTACTGTCAGCCAGACATTTCTCGCTTTGATAAGTACAAGGTATCCTGGCAGCTTAGTGGATACAGGAATTGCTTGATGTTACATTAGGCCATACAAAGAGATTGAATTCTAGCTCAGTGATGAGTTTGCGGAGGACAGGGCAGAAATTATCAGGTAAGGTTCCTGTGCTTGACTGCTGTCCAAGAACTTAGGTTGCAAAGTGCGGATATCGAGTGACAACCAAATTGGAGTGGGTTCAATTGCCCTCCAACGTAAAGAAGCCTACTGACACTCATTCAGTGGCCTCAGGCATTAAGAATGGTCACTTGGCTGAGGTACAAGAAGGCCAATATCTGTGGAACCATACCCAAGATTCTGGGCTCAAGGAGAGGCACTTCGTTTGCACTGGAGTGCTGACTTGGGGCTGCATTAGAGTGCTAAAGTGGGAGTTTTGTGACTGAGGGTAATTAAGGGTCAGTTTTATCTAAAGTCTAGTCATTCTTTTATTTAGCAAATTAACTTAACAGTTGCGGTTTGGGTTGGAGAAGGTGAGTTTTAGACCAGCTTTAAACAGAGTTCACTCAGGCTCTGCTTGCAGCTGCACCTAGTTAATTAGATAACTGGCTTAAACCAGTTTTCAGGGGCTAGAGTCAGACAGTATAAAAGTGGGCCATCTTACAGTGCTGACTTAGTTTGCACTGCAGTGCTGACTTGGGGCTGCATTAGAGTGCTAAAGTGGGAGTTTTGTGACTGAGGGAGTTCAGTGAGGAGGAAGCAAGGAGCTCCTTTCATTTCCTACCTGTCCTCAAAGAGCGTGAGGGGAGCCGAGAGTTTCTAAAGAGCACAGCTGACTGGTGAATAAGTCCTGGTGGGTACTTTTCAAACTGGATTGAATTGTAAGTCAAAGCGAAATACTGCGGATGCTGGAAATCTGAAATAAAAACAAGAAATGCTGGAACCACTCAGCAGGTCTGGCAGCATCTGTGAAAAGAGAAGCAGAGTTAACGTTTCGGGTCAGTGACCCTTCTTCGGAACAGTTCCGAAGAAGGGTCACTGACCCGAAACGTTAACTCTGCTTCTCTTTTCACAGATGCTGCCAGACCTGCTGAGTGGTTCCAGCATTTCTTGAATTGTAAGTCATTGTTTTAGCAAGACTTAGTTGATTGATTTTTTTTTTTATTATAATAGTCTTCTAAAGTTTTAAATTTAAAGGGTTTAGTCATGGCAGGAGAGCTTAAAGCCGTGGTTTGCTCCTCTTGCTGCATGTGGGAATCTGGGAACATTTCCAGTCCCCAGGACCAGCATGTGTGCAGGAAGTGTGTCCAACTGCAGCTCCTGGAAGCTCGGGTTTCAGAGCTGGAACGGCGGCTGGAAACACTGTGGAGAATCCACGAGTCTGAGAGCATCATGGATGGCACGTTTAGAGAGGTGGTCACACTGCAGCTGAAGGGACTTGAGGAAGGAAGGGAATGGGTGACCACCAGGCAGTCCAAGAGAAACAAGCAGGTAGTTCAGGAATCCCTGGGGTCCCGCTTGCAAATCGGTATTCCATTTTGGAGGCTGATGAGGCTGGTTCCTCCAGGGAGTGTGGATAGAGCCAAACTTCTGGCACCACAAGCAACCTGTCTGCACAGGAAGGGGGAAAGAGAGGAAGAGCAATATTAATAGGGATTCTATAGTCAGGGGAACAGATAGGTGCTACTGTGGCCGTCAACTTAACTCCAGGATGCTGTGTTGCCTCCCTAGTGCCAGGATCCGGGATGTCACTGAATGGCTGCAGGGGGAGGGTGATAAGGCAGAGGTCATGGTACATATTGGTACCAATGACATAGGTAGAAAGAGGAATTAGATCTTGCATCAAGAATTCAGGCAGTTGGGCAGTAGACTAAAAAGCAGAATTTGCAATCTCTGGATTACTCCCAGTGCCACGTGCTAGCGAGTACAGAAATAGGAGAATAGCACAGATGAATGTGTGGCTTAAGAGTTGGTGCAGGAGGGAGGGTTTGAGATTCCTGGACCACTGGGACTGTTTCTGGGGAAGGTGGGACCTGTACAAGTGGGACGGTCTACATCTGAACCAGAGGGGGACTAACATCCTTGCTGGCGGGTTTGCTAGTGCTGTTGGGAGGAGTTTAAACTAATTTGGCAGGGGGAGGGGACGCAGACTCCTAGCAGAATAGGGACACAGCTAAACACAGGAAAGCAAACAAGTCAGAGGGAATACAGCGGAAGTAAGTTTCAAGGGAGTAAGACAAGGATGGATGGCCTCTACTTTAATGCCAGGAGTATTACAAGTAAAACGGATGAGTTAAGGGCAAGGATTCACATGTGGAATTGTGATATAGTAGCCATCACGTAGACATGGTTGTGGGAGGGGCAGGATTGGCAGCTCAATATCCTGGGATATAGAACCTTCAGGTGAGACAGAGGAGGGGGTAAAAGAGGAGGGGGCATTGCAATATTAGTCAAGGAGTCAGTTACTGCAGTAAGGAGAGATGATATCTTGGAGGGGGCATCAAATGAAGCTTTATGGGTAGAGTTTAGGAATAAAAAAGGGACAGCTACATTGCTAGGTGTTTATTATAGACCCCCGAGATAGTCAGCGGGAAATTGAGCAGCAAATATGTGTGCAATTCGCAGAGGCGTGTAAAAATAATAGGGTAATTATATTAGGTGATTTCAACTTTCCCAACATTAATTGCGATAGTCATCGTGTTAAGGGCTTAGATGGAGTGGAGTTCTTAAAATGTATACAGGAGAACTTTTTAGCTCAATATGTAGAGGATCCAACAAGGAAAGGTGTAGTGCTGGACTTAATCTTGGGGAATGAAGCTGGACAGGTGGTTGATGTGTTGGTGGGGGAGCATTTTGGTGATAGCGACCACAACATGGTACAATTTAAGCTCGTTATGGAGAAAGAAATAGACAAGTTGCAAAAATAGGTTTTGGATTGCGGGAGATCGAATTTTAGTAAAATAAGGCAGGATCTGGCCAAGGTAGACTGGAAAGAGTTACTTGTTGGGAAATCTACAGAAGAGCAGTGGGGGGCATTCAAACACGAAATGGGGAGGGTACAGGCCCAACATGTTCCCTCTAGGGTAATAGATAGGAGCAACAAGCCCAGAGAACCATGGATGACCAGAAACATTCAGGGTACGATGAGAAAGAAAAGAGGCTTTTAGCAAATACAAGGAGAGCAAATCAACGGAAGCATTAGTGGAGTACAGGAAGTGTAGGATGGAGCTTAAGAAAGCAATTAGGAGAGCAAAGAGGGGATATGAGAAAGCTCTGGCTGGTAAAAGTAGGGAAAATCCCAAGATATTCTATAAGTATATCAATGGGAAGAGGATAACCAGGGAAAGAGTAGGACCCATTAGGGACCAAGGGGGAAATCTGTGGGTGGAGCCAGAGGACATTGGTAGGGTGTTGAATGAATACTTCACGTTTTCACCCAAGAGAATGAGGATGTAGATATGGAACTGAGAGAGAGAGACTGTGAGGTTCTTGAGCAAATTGTCATAGGGAGTGACAAGGTATTGGAGGTTTTGGCAGGCTTAAAAGTGGACAAACCTCCAGGTCCAGACGATTTGTGTCCCAGGATGCTGTGGGAGGCGAGGGTGAAGATTGCAGGGGCTCTGACCCAAATTTTTAATTCCTCTCTGGCCACAGGGGAGGTGCCAGAGGACTGGAGAACAGCTAATGTGGTCCCACTATTTAAGAAAGGTTGTAGGGATAAGCCAGGGAACTACAGACCAGTGAGTCTCACATCAGTGGTTGGGAAATTATTGGAGAAAATTCTGAAGGAGAGGATCTATCGCCACTTGGAGAGGCAAAATTTGATTAGGAATAGTCAGCATGGCTTTGTCAGAGGGAGGTCATGCTTAACAAATTTGACTGAATTTTTTGAGCATGTGAGCAGGTGTGTAGATGAGGGGAGTGCAGTTGATGTAGTTTACATGGATTTCAGCAAAGCCTTTGACAAGGTCCCACATGGGAGACTTATCAAGAAAGCAAATGCACATGGGATACAGGGTAACTTGATAAGATGGATTCAACATTGGCTTAGCTGTAGGAGACAGAGAGTGATGACAGACGGCTGTTTTAGTGACTGGTAGACAGTGTCCAGTGGCGTACCACAGGGATCTGTGCTGGGTCCCCTATTGTTTGTCATTTATATAAACGACATAGATGACTATGTGGGGGGTAGGATCAGTAAGTTCGCGGATGACACAAAGATTGGCCGAGTAGTTAACAGTGAGGTTGAGTGTCTTGGGTTAAAGGAAGATATAGACGGGATGGTCAAATGGGCAGAAAAGTAGCAGATTGAATTTAACCCTGAAAAGTGTGAGGTGATACACTTTGGAAGGAGTAATGTGACACGGAAGTATTCAATGAATGGCCTGACACTGGGAAGTTCCGAGGAACAAAGGGACCTTGGCGTGTTTGTCCATAGATCTCTGAAGGTAGAAGGGCAGGTTAATAGGGTGGTGAAAAAGGCATATGGGATACTTGCCTTTATCAATCAAGGCATAGATTACAAAAGCAGGGAGGTCATGTTGGAGTTGTATAGAACTTTGGTAAGGCCACAGCTGGAGTACTGTGAGCAATTCTGGTTGCCACATTATAGGAAGGATGTGATTGCACTGGAGGGGGTGCAGAGGCGATTCATCAGGTGGTTGCCTGGGATGGAACATTTAAGCTATGAAGAGAGGTTGGATAGGCTTGGGTTGTTTTCGCTGGAGCAGAGCAGACTGAGGGGTGACCTGATCGAGGTGTACAAGATTATGATGCACATGGACAGGATGGATAGGGAGCAGCTGTTCCCCTTAGTTGAAGGGTCAGTTACGGGGGACACAAGTTTAAGGTGAGGGGCGAGGTTTAAGGGGGATTTGAGGAAGAACCTTTTTACCCAGAGGGTGGTGACGGTCTGGAATGCTCTGCCTGGGAGGGTGGTAGAGGCGGGGTGCCTCACATCATTTAAGAAGTACCTGGATGAGCACTTGGCACGTCATAACATTCAAGGCTATGGGCCAGTGCTGGCAAATGGGACTAGGTAGACAGGTCAGGTGTCTTTAATGCATCGGTGCAGACTCAATGGGCCGAAGGGCCTCTTCTGCACTGTATTATTCTGTGATTCTGTGAGAGGAGAAACAAAAGTTCAGAATTTAATTTGAATGCTCAAGAATAAAAAAAGTACATTTTTTTCATAAGAGAAAAAGGTTTCAAATGTATAGTTATGCTCTTTGTATAAGTATTACTTTAATTTTAAGCAGTGTCACCTTGGCTGAGTGGTAACACTCCGGTCTACGAATCAAGTTGAGAGTTCAAAACCCATTGAGAAAATGGTGCACTGTAGGTTACACTGTCCTTTGTGTGAAATGTTAAACCAGGACCTAGTTAGCTGCTCAGGTGGATTTAAAGGATTACACAGTACAATTGAGAAGGAGGGCAGTTTTCCGGGTGACCTAACCAACATTCATCCCTTCACCGAAACAAATTATTTGGCCATTCATTTCATTGCTATTTGTGGGACCATGCTATGTGCAATACTGATTCCTACATTAGCCTATTTAAGGAACAGTAATTACATTTCTAAAGAAGGGACTAAGCCTCACTTCTGAAAATGACTGCTGACACAAGGGGCCAGATTTTCGCTGCAGGGGTGGGAAACAGAAGTTGGGACCTTTTCTGAGTCCTGAATCAGCCCCTGGGGGGAAACAGTAATGGGCCCAAGTTAGCCTTAATTGTTACGGAGATGGGGTTGGTGGCCAATTAACAGCCATGGGAGCTGGAAAGAAGGTGGGACAACTGAAGTGTGAGCCCGATTTAAACGGACCATGGCAGCCATTACTGTAGCTGCCATGTCACTGCTATTACTGCAGAGTGAAAGATCACAGAAGACTTGAATTCCACAATGTCTCAGCAAAGCCCAAGGCCTGGAATGCAGGCAGCTCTCGATTTTGAGATATGAACCTGGAGGTCATGCTGGAGGCTGTGGGGGTATGGAGGAGGTCCTCTTCCCAGAGGGTGGCAGGAGGAGGCCACCTATTCAGACAAAGCAGTTGTGGATGGACATCGCTGTTGCAGTCAGAGGAAGAAGTATAGTCAGAAGAAGTTGGATCCAGTGTACGAAAAGGTTCAAGATATGCTCTGACAAGTTGAGTGCTACCCCCAACCTTCAAGACAGGTCTCTGGATATTCACCCTCCAATAGAGACATAAACTGAGGAGCCTCAGGACGCATGCCGCTCCTGAACACGGGAGCAGTGCATGCCCAGGCCTCTTATTCACCCCTCAGAATGGCTGAGAGCCACAGTGCTGCTGCTGGTGCATCAACCACTCCTAGGCAGTGCTCCCATTTTGGCCCCAGAGGAGGTGGAGGCAGATGCTCACTTGTCTCTGCCTGCGGCTGAGATGCAAGTGGCGGTCATCCTCCTCGTGCAGCTGCCCGTGGGGGCACCTCTAGAGGCTGCTGCAACTGCATCATTGGCCCTGCACAGAGGCTCCCACAGACAGATATGCCAAAGAGGAAGAGTGGCGCCCCAGTTGTGCCCCAGCTGGTGACCCTTCCAGCCATCCAGAGCACTAGATAAGGACTGAGGATGGCAGGCAGTAGGATGAGGGTGTCACCCCGCATGGAGCACCTTCATCATACTCATCCTCCTTGGGGGTTGTCCTATGGTGAGAGGCTGAGTAAATTGGGCCTATATTCTCTGGAGTTTAGAAGAATGAGGGGCAATCTCATTGAAACTTCCAAGATTCTGAAGGGGTTGGATAGAGTAGACACAGAGATTGTTTCTGCTGGTCGAGGAATCTAAAACACTGAGGTACAGGCTCAGGATAAGGGGCCGATCATTTAGGATTCAGATGAGGAGAAATTACTTCACTCAATGGGTTGAGAATCTTTGGAATTCTCTACCCCAGAGGGTTGTGGATGCTCCATCGTTGAATACATTTAAGGCTGGGACAGACATATTTTCTATTTCTCAGGGAATCAAGGGATATGGTGAACGGACGGGAAAGTGGAGTTGAAGCCTAAAATTAGTCATGATCGTATTGAATAGTGGAGCAGGCTCAATGGGCCATATGGTCTACTCCTGCTCCTATTTCTTGTGTTCCTGTGGCTGTTTCAAGACCCCTTTTAAAATTTTAGCATTTAGTTCATATGGCCTCTCCTCATTCTTCCTGCCAAAATGCAACACATCACATTTCTCTGCATTAAATTTCATGTGCCACGTGTCTCCCCATTATACCATTCAATGCCCTCCTGAAGTCTTGTGTGTCATTTTTATAAATGACCTGGAAGAGGGTGTAGAAGGGTGGGTTAGTAAATTTGCGGATGACACGAAGGTCGGTGGAGTTGTGGATAGTGCCGAAGGATGTTGTAGGGTACAGACGGACATAGATAGGCTGCAGAGCTGGGCTGAGAGATGGCAAATGGAGTTTAATGCGGAAAAGTGTGAGATGATTCACTTTGGAAGGAGTAACAGGAATGCAGAGTACTGGGCTAATGGGAAGATTCTTGGTAGTGTAGATGAACAGAGAGATCTTGGTGTCCAGGTACATAAATCCCTGAAAGTTGCTACCCAGGTTAATAGGGCTGTTAAGAAGGCATATGGTGTGTTAGCTTTTATAAGTAGGGGGATCGAGTTTCGGAGCCATGAGGTCATGCTGCAGCTGTACAAAACTCTGGTGAGACCGCACCTGGAGTATTGCGTGCAGTTCTGGTCACCGCATTATAGGAAGGATGTGGAAGCTTTGGAAAGGGTGCAGAGGAGATTTACTAGGATGTTGCCTGGTATGGAGGGAAGGTCTTACGAGGAAAGGCTGAGGGACTTGAGGTTGTTTTCATTGGAGAGAAGGAGGAGGAGAGGTGACTTAATAGAGACATATAAAGATAATCAGAGGGTTAGATAGGGTGGATAGTGAGAGTCTTTTTCCTCGGATGGTGATGGCAAACACGAGGGGACATAGCTTTAAGCTGAGGGGTGATAGATATAGGACAGATGTTAGAGGTAGTTTCTTTACTCAGAGAGTAGTAGGGGCGTGGAACGCCCTGCCTGCAACAGTAGTAGACTCTCCAACTTTAAGGGCATTTAAGTGGTCATTGGATAGACATATGGATGAAAATGGAATAGTGTAGGTCAGATGGTTTCACAGGTCGGCGCAACATCAAGGGCCGAAGGGCCTGTACTGCGCTGTAATGTTCTAATTCTAATTCTGTTACTATCAGCCTCTGTTTACATTTCTGATTTTTGTGTCATCCGCAAACATTGAAATTATGCCCTGATTACCCAAGTCAAAGACATTAACACATACCAGAAAGAGCAGTGATCCCAATGCTGACCTCAGGGGAATGCTATTGTATAGCTTCCTCCAGTCTGAAAAACAACCATTAACCAATGCTCTCTGCTTTCTGTCCCTTAGCTAAATTTGTATTCATGCTGCCACTGTCCCTTTAATTCCATCAACTTTAATTTTGCTAACAAGTATAGTATGGTACTTTGTCAAACATCTTTTGAAAGTCCATAAATACACCAACCACACTACCCACATCAACTCTATTACTTCATCAAAGAACTCGAATGTTAATACTTTGTCCATTTCCACCATTTTTAATGGAATTTGTCCAAAAGGTTCAGTGTTGCTTGTAAAGTATGATAAATAGCAGAGTCACAATAGTGCTATTTTGATTTGTTCAGGTAAAAATGTTTAAAAAAATATAAAGGTGAAAATAATGAGGTCTCAACCTAAAGGCACAGAGTATTTTTGAAAATTCACACAGTTATAAGCAATAGAGTGGGGCAGCCACACGACTAGGAGTGTACTATAGACCGCCAAATAGTGAGAGAGAGGTACAAGAACAATTATGTAGGCAGATTTCTGAGTGCAAAAACTACAGGGCAATAATAGTTGGGGATTTCAACTACCCCAATATCAAGTGGGATACAAATAGTGTGAAGGGTACAGGGAGGACAAAATTCTTGAACTGTGTTCAAGTGAACTTTTTTAGCCAACACATAAGCCCAACGAGAGGGGGTGCAATTCTAGATTTAGTCTTCAGTAATAAAGCTGGGCAAGTGGAAGAAGTAACAGTGGGTGACCACTTTGGAGATAGTGAGTTTGGATAAAGTAAGTTTTAGCATAATCATGGAAAAGAACAAAGATAAAACAGGAGTAAAAGTTCTAAATTGGGGAAAGGCAAATTTTAAGAAACTGAGAGGTGACCTGGTGAAAGTGGACTGGATACAGCTACTTAAAGGAAAATCAGTGGCAATCCAGTGGGAGGCATTCAAAAGTGAGATACTACAGGCACAGTGTAGGGATGTCCCCACAAAGATAAAGGGTGATACTGCCAAATCTAGAGCCTCCTGGTTATCTAGAAGCTTACAGGGTAAGTTAAAGCAGAAAATGAAAGCTTATGACTATCACAAAAATCTTAATACTTTAGAAAGCCTAGAGGAGTATAGAAAGTGCAGGGGTGAAGTAAAAAACAAAATTAGAAAAGCAAAGAGAGGTCATGAAAAATTATCGGCAGGTAAAATTAAGGAAAACCCACTGATGTTTTATCAATACATTAAGAGCAAGAGGATAACTAAGGAAAGGGTAGCTCCTATCAGAGATATACAAGGAAACAGCAGGTCCTTAATGAGTTTTTAGTCTCAGTCTTCACAAAGATTGATGTAGACATTGTAGTTAAAGAGGAGTGTGAAATATTAGATACGATAAGCATAATGAGAGAGGAAGTACTGGAGGGTCTGACATCCTTTAAAGTGGATAAATCGCCAGGGCTGGATGGATTACATCCCAGGTTGTTAAAGTAAGCCGGGAGGAAATAGCAGATATGCTGAGGATCATCTTCAAATCCTCACTAGATACAGGAGAACTACCAGACGAACGGAGATCTGCAAACTTTGTACCATTGTTTAAAAAGGGTACAATGGATAAGCCAAATAATTTTTGGCCGGTCTGTCTGACCTCAGTGGTGGGTAAATTGTTGGAATCTATTCTAAAGGACAGGATACACTGCCACTGAATTAAGCATGGATTTGTTAAGGGAAGGTCATGTCTTACTAACTTAATTGAGTAAGTAACAAGAAGGATTGATGAGGGTAGTGCAGTAGATGTGGTCTACATGCATTTTAGTCAAGGTCCCACATGGCAGACTGGTCAGTAAAATGAAAGCCCATGGGATACAGGGAATGTGGCAGGTTGGATCCAGAATTGGCTTAGGGACAGGAAACAAAGGGTAGTAGTCAACGGATGTTTTTGTGAATGGAATGCTGTTTCCAGTGGCGTTCCACAGGGCTCAGTGTTGGGTCCCTTGCTGTTTGTGGCATATAATAATGACTTGGACTTAAATGTGGGAGGCATAATTGGGAAATTTTCTGATGACACAAAAATTGGCTGTGTAGTTGATAGTGAAGAGGATAGCTGTAGACTCCAGAAAGACATCAATGGTTTAGTTGAGTGGGCAGAAAAGTGGCAAATGGAATTCAATCCAGATAAGTATCAGGTATTGCATTTGGGGAAGGCAAATAAAGCGAGGGAATACACAATAAACGGGAGGATATTGAGAGGGGTAGAAGAAGTGAGACACCTTAGAGTGCATGTTCACAGATCCCTGAAGGTGGCAGGACAGGTAGATAGAGTGAAGAAGACATATGGAATGCTTTCCTTTATTGGCCAAAGTATAGAATTCCAAAGCAGGGATGTAATACTGGAACTGCATAAAACGCTGGTTAGGCCACAGTTGGAGTACTGCGTAGAGTTCTGGTTACATTACAGGAAGGACATAATTGCTCTGGAAAGAGTACAGAGGAGTTTTAGAAGAACGTTGCCGCTATGAGAAATGATTGGATAGGCTAGGGTTGTTTTCCTTAGAACAGAGGAGGCTAAGGGGTGACTTAATAGAGGTGTACAAAATTATGAGGGGCCTCAATAGAGTAGACAGGAAGGACCTGTTTCCCCTAGTAGAGGGGTCAATTACCAGGGGGCACAGATTTAAGGTGATTGGTAGAAGGATTATAGGGGACATGAGGAAAAACCCTTTCACCCAGAGGGTGGTGGGTGTCTGGAATTCACTGCCAGGAACGGTGGTGGAGGCAGAAACCCTCAATTCTTTTAAAAGCCACCTGGACATACACCTGAAGCGCTATAACCGGCAAGGCTATGGACCAGGTGCTGTAAGGTGGGATTAGATTGGGCGGCTAGTTTTTTCGGCCGGCACAGACGCGACAGGCTGAATGGCGTCCTTCTGTGCCGTAATTTTTCAATGGTTCTATGCAATATTAAAATAGGAGTTTAAATGACTACCAATGGATATCACAACTGGCAATTTCCTTTTCTCAAAGAATTAAGGCCCATGTATCTTTCAATATTGTAAACAAAAAGTGAACAAGATGAATGGTCATCAAGACATATTTGATATCATTAAAGATACGATTAACACACCCCCACCCATTGATAAATAGAAATTATATTTATATACAAGGCAGTTACCAAAGCCTGAAATTACTATGACCGGTAACAAAACAAAACTAAATGAGCTAACACTTTACAATGGTAACTACGGACCTAAAGCATGACTATAGAATAGACAATAATAAAGGGCTGTGGGCAGTTAGTGCGTACCCTACACAAGAATGTTAATAACATCCAGATAAACATACACAAATATCTATACAAATCTAGCCAAAAAATAAATTCAGTGCTGTTATTATTCCAATTGCATAGTGTGTGCCTAGTCCTTTTTTCCCTCCATGTGAACCCTTGCTGACAGTGTGTGAACTATGAACTCGTAATCTTAATTTTGTACAGACCTGCAGAAGTGCATGAGATGACTGGTTGCTGTGCATTAGTAGGAGCCTCTTGGGACTCGTGTAGCCCTTGGCTCATGGCAGTTAAATCCTGAGACAGAGCTGCTGCAAGCTGCAATCTTTTAGCACTATATGGGGAACCTGGTCCAACAACTCCTTTGGGGATCGCAGCCCCATAAGATCTAGGATATATTTCTAACAGATAAATTTTATAAAGGGAAATTGGGATGTAATTTGGCTACTAATTGGAATTCAATTTCATGACTATAAGTAAGTTAAATTGCAAATTCCTAACTGCGGCTGACAAAAGTCAGACTCCCCACAGAGGTAGGACACATGCTGTTGCCGATTTGAACAGCTGCCAACATATAGTGGCTATTGATTTCATTCCCAAACCTGACTCAATTTTCCTCCTTGAGCTTACTCCTTTGTCTCCAGCCTCAAGTTTGCCGCAGACTCTCCGTCATAGCCCACCAATGAAAATATTTTGTACACTTTTGTACAGATGAAAGATAAAAAATTGACTGTAGGTGTTAGTCAATAATTAATATATATATAATATATATATTTATAAAAAGGCAGTTCAACTGTGACTTCAATATAACAATGAGATAAAGCACCATGGGATTAAACATAATCTAGTAGAATGTTTGCATCATCTTAGTCATTCTCATAAATATTAGAACATACAGAATTGGAAAAAGAAAAAAAAGAAAAAATACCTTGGTGCACTCTGCTTTAATGCACTTCATGCTCTTGCACTGCCATTACAGTCGGACAACCTGCCTGTACTGCACTAAATAGCAAGATTTTGAGCCGCTCCATTGTGTATACTCAATCTGTCACTTTTTTTTCTCTACTGGTTAACTGTCTCTCTCCATTTCAATAGGTTAAAAGATACTTTCATTATTCATACTTCGCAAAAGCCTTTTGCCCAGTTTCAATTTTTTTTAAAATTCATTCTCAGGATGTGTGTTGCTGGCAAAGCTGGCATTTGTTGCCAACTCCTAGTAGCCTGGTGACTGTGAACCTTCTTGAACCATCACTGTTGTTATTTAGGAAGACAGGACAGTTAATTTGTGGACAGCAAGGTTCCATAAGAACTGATGAGATGACTGACCAGTTAATCTATTTTTTGTGGTTTGATTGAAGGAAGGACATTCTCCATGATTTTGAACTGTTTGACGAGATCTTTTACATTCACTTGGTCAGGCAAGCGAAGCCCCAGTCTAATGGCTTCTGCCTTTCAGGATTAGCATATCCTCTAACTCTATGAACAAAGTACTAAGAGATCAGCTTTATTTAATAACTAGACTTGATGTATATAAATATAGAAGACTATATTAATGGGCAAAAGAGATGCAAACTACATTTTATTTTTAAACCAAAGTAGTTCTTATAGCATTTGCTCCTCTGTAAATATGCAGCCTGAATCCATATAGGAAAATAGTGTAACTCATAATTTAATGCGGCAATCAGAGGCTAGGAATTTTGTGGCGAGTAACTCACCTCCTGACTCCCGAAAGCCTGCCCACCATCTATAAGGCACAAGTCAGGAGTGTGATGGAATACTCTCCACTTACCTGGATGGGTGCAGCTCTAACACTCAAGAAGCTCGACACCACCCAGGACAAAGCAGCCCACTTGAATGGCACCCCATTCACAAACATTCACTCCCTCCACCACCGACACACAGTGGCAGCAGTGTGTACCATCTACAAGATGCACTGCAGCAACACACCAAGGCTCTTTACACAGCACCTTCCAAACACGCGAACTCTACCAACTAGAAGGACAAGGGCAGCAGATGCATGGGAACACCACCACCTGCAAGTTCTCCTCCAAGCCACACACCATCCTGACATGGAACTATATTGCTGTTCCTTCAATGTCGTTAGGTCAAAATCCTGGAACTCTCTTCCTAACAGTACTATGGGTGTACCTACCCCACATGGTCTGCACCTGTTCAAGGCGGCAGCTCATCACCACCTTTTCAAGGGCAATTAAGGATGGGCAATAAATGCTGGCCTGGCCAGGGACACCCACATTCCAAGACGAATAAAAATAGTTCCCCTAATTATTGCCATATTACCAATTATCACTAACTGTACCAAAAGGGCATAATTCCAACATGTTGGAACAATGCAGCTTAGTTCTAACTTCAGCAATGTGTATTAAATTTTGTACTTGGGTAAATGTTAATCATTTCTGTTTACATACATTTTTTGATAGATGTATTGCCATAAGTGGAGTTCAATGCATTTGCTGGCCAAACTCCTTCTTGAATTATTTAGATGTCAACACATTCACTGGTTCAGCAGTGAAGGTGCTCACTTTTAGACATGCGTCTCAAGAAATGAAAGTCATTGGTAGCCTTGCGATTTTCATGTTTTACATTTTTCTTTCAGCAAAATCAGCTGACAGCAAATACTCGCTTTCAGTCAAAAATAAAACTGAGCGTTCATAATCGGAAAAGGCCAGGTTTAACTAATGGAACAAGTAAAATACTTTTAAGTAAATAAAGAAAAATGCTTACAGCTGTCTTCACAAAGTATCTTCAGTGGTATCCACATAATGAACTTTGCTCACTGCCTGCGATTCATGTGACTGAAGGTAGGTTCTGCATTGATGATGTGTTGGGACAAAGCGATAAGGAAGTGCTACTTGCACCAAACAGGGAAAGTGGCGCATGTGCCACACCAGAACTGAAGTATGGCAATAATGACGTTTCTAGATTTTACCCTAATTTTGAGTCTCTCTGTTTGGCCTTTGGACCTTTTATAGTAAAATCAGAAGGCTTATTTCATCGAGTCAGGGTAGTTGTCGGGCAGTCCAATTGGCCTAAGGACATCTGGAGGTGGGCAAAGCAATCAGCTGGGCTCCTTCTCTTCGTCTTTTGAAAAGTACACATTTGGATGTCAGGCAAGGACAGAATTATGTTCAGTTACAATGCCAAATCAACTGTAAAATGCAGCCTCCAGCTATGGCTGAGATCAGACAACTCAGTATGGCTCATTCTACTTCCTGTGGTGTATGTATTCCCAGAGATCAGCAGCCTTACATAAAAAAAACTGACAGATGTAAAAGTGGATCTCAAGTACACAGCTCGGAAATAATCGCTATGTGGGAATATACAGTTGGAAAACAGTTGTTAGACTTGTTTGGTGATTCTTTAAACCAGTCACACTTCCATAAACATCAATCCATTTATCAATATATTGTTCTTAAACTATTGGTCAATCTTAATTTCAGTCCTGCAGTTAGGTTGCACAGTCCATTCTGCAATTTAGAGGAGGTCACTCTAGAATTAATGGCAAACCTTACCCTTGAATCAATCCATTCAAAAATGCTTTCTGTGGAATTCCACTTTCAGATATTTTCTGGTGAAAAATGTGGCAAAAATGCTAGGCTGAAGAAAGCCAAAGGAACACAAGGTGGAACACTTGCTCTCTGCTTGGTGTCAGTGGGACTGGTTTGCTTAGATTTTATTTAGCTCTTTTTCACCTCAGGATGTTTTCTAAAGCACAGTATGTTCTCACTGGACATGACAGAAAGGGGTCAATTTTCTTTAAAATAGTACCCATAATCAGTCTTTAAACAGACTGATCCCACATACGCTGATGGTACATTGTTGGATATGTTCCAAGCACAAGCCCATGGCTTAAGCCATACCGCAGTATATCCACTACTCGGTTTACCTGATAAAATGGATGAAGAGAGAGTTTCATCCAATATTATAAAATGTCAATGGGTCTAAACCCAAAACATTAACTTGTCTTTTTTACTTTATGGATTCTGATTCTGTTTTATCTAAAAGTATTGATTTCCTTTAGCCCTATGTACATTTTGTTTAATTCTTGTGAGTCTGCATTCACCTGTTATGAAAATGTACATTCATTTTATATATTTTATGTAGTCATTGCATATTTTGGTTACACAATGTTAGCTTAAAGAGTGTATCAATACATCCAGATACCAATGTTTTTACTTTTTTTTTTAAATTGGCAAATCTAAGGTTAGGTGCCCACTATTAAAAATAACATGCCCTTTCATAATATTAAGTAGAAGGATCTGTATCAAATATTCTTGAATAATCAGTACAAGCTTATTCTTATAATGCAATTTTTCTCAAATAATCTTCTTGACATAGACTTTAACTATGAATTTTCAAAGGAATCAGTACTCTGGCTAGCTAAATGAGGGTGTATCATTTTTAGCCCATGGACATGCAATTATCATGAAATGTATTTCATTACATGGTCATAAATGTATAAATTGGTGCTTCACCACCTAAATATGTTTAAATAAAATTATTGCACAGTAATATTTTAGAAATCTAGTGGGCAGGTCGAGTGGAAAATACTATGAACACTACATTCTGGTCAGCATTACTTAGTAAAAGAACAGAAAGCAATCTGGAATACGGTTCAATTAATTTGGTTTAATTTCTGTAACAAGATCTTTTAATTGATGTGTCATACAGCATTACAAGGATGAAATCATCAGTAATTTGAATTGGTTTCTTCTCATGAGATAGCATTTAAATAGCTCTCAACTGAATGTGGAGACTGTAATGCAGAGCTCCGACAAAGTGTAGCGGCAGATATTAACGAATTCAACGAGAGATCCAAGAACTACACAGTTATACTGATAGGAAAGCAGTAGAGATGCAACTTCAACATAGCAAAGTTTAAGTTTAAAAAAAACTAAACTTGTAGTTTACTGTACAGCATCTATTGAAAAACATTGACCGTCATTATTCATGCTAGCAGCATACCATTGCAAGGCAAACAGTGCACACTGCTGCTGTATTACAGCAATGCAACAGTGCATACTTACAGTATATAGTTGATTTAAGCAAATGGAGATGTGTTTAAATAGGTAAGTAGGAGGCATTTCATTCACATTTAATTTGCATAACATTTAACCCTTATTAAGGTAAACCGAAACCACCGTGTGGTTGAGAAGACAATACTAAGTGATTATTAGTTTAAGATTGTCACTAAAAAAAGAATGAAGAGGGAGGTTAGGAGAAAGTCCTTAATGAAGAGAGTTGTCTACAGCATGAAACGCTTCGCCACAGTGAATAGTTAAGATGACTGCACCTCTTTAAGGGAAAGGTGGATAAATATTTGTTGTAGACTTACAAGGATTAGTGAGAGAAATTACTGGAACATAGCAAAGAGCCAGCACAGACAGAATGAGGCAAATAGTCTATTTTCATGTTGTGGTTCTATCAGTAAAATCCAGGAAGCAGTATTGGAAATAGATGGAACACCAGCTGTTACTGAAGAGAAAACAATACCTTATTTACTTAATAAAAGCAAAATACTACAGATGCTGGAAATCTAAACTAAAAACAGAAAATGCCAGAAATACTCAGTAGGTCTGGCAGCATCTGTAGAGAGAGAAGCAGAGTTGATGTTTCAGATCTGTGACTTTTCATCAGAGCTAGCAAAGGTTACAAATGTAATAGGTTTTAAGCAAGTGAAGGGGGGGGGGGGGGGGAGAAGAGGGAGGGGAAAGAGAACAAAAGGGAAGGTGCTTGATAGGGCAGAGGGCAGGAGAGATTAATGACAAAGATGTCATGGGACAAAGGCAAAGGGAGTGCTAACGGTGTGGTGAAAGAGAAAGCATTAGTCCAGAGAGAGTGACAATAACAGAATAATTGACAGCTCTGCCCAAAAGCACAAACATGAAAAACATGTGCCTGCCTTAAACAGAGGAGGACAGAAGACTACTGTCATAGGAGGTCCAAACCAGCCTACTGCCCCTTGGAATGTATGTGATGCAGTGCTGCAACCACCAACACAAGTCACCCTGTTCACACACATACACTCTCATCTACATGCTGCACAATCACTAACTGTAGCCATGCTGGATGAGTGGATAGTGCAACTACTGTGAATATTGCCCTAATTACTTCAATAGATTACTTAAAATTCATTTAAATTCTATAGAGTTAGAGGTATAGCAACTGCCAGAAGACCTGGGGAGCATATTCTTCCTAAAAATAGTTTTTATTTCTAGCAATCATCCATCCTACAGAATTTGCTTTTCGCAAATACTGCTCCATTACCTAGCTGTCAGTATTCACAGTGTATAGCAAGGAAATAAAGGTTTGGAAGTAATGAGATGCAGGCTGGGATCAAAAGTAAATTATGTCATAAGGATTTATTTTTGACAGGGAAAGGTTGCAGGTTGAAGAATATGGATTATGGAAATTCCTGTCTCTAACTATAGGTAAAACAATTGAGGAAAAGAAAAACGGAAAAATACAAATGGTAAAAATCAACACTATCTACTACTTAGGACTAGACCCATTTTCATGAGGGGATTTCATGCATTTGCAGAAATGGTCAAACACTGATTTTAATAATCCTTTCATAATGAACAGTCAGAAAACATTCTGCAAGGCCAATTAGAAACATAACTAATGTAGCCAGAGAGAGGATATCTCAGACGTGACACTTTACATCGCCTTCAGTGTAGTATAATAAGGGAGGGAGGGCTTTCAGATTTCATTCAGCAGCTCACTAGCTTTGGAACAGGAATTGTAAGCTACATTCACGAGAGAAGTTCTAGCTGTGGGAACAGTAATATCAGTGGATTGTTGATACTTTGTATTAATTCCTGTTCGTAGCATCCAGTCTAGGTTGCACATACTGACAGCATTATTCCAAGTTAGAATGGAGATGTTTGGGTAATTCCCCTGTCAATCACTCCATAAGTGTCTGGGAGTCTGACCTATGAAGAACCACAATGTCAATCGATCTGGCTGCACTGTGTGCATTGCCTGAACAAGGCTACAAACCTGTTTTTATACTTGTTGTCTTTTCATTTGAATTTTGGAAGTTTTATGTTTGTGATTTGGTTCCCAGTGTTTACGCTGTTTTATCTGAGTCTACATGTCTACTGCCACTCTATGGAAAACAGATTAATCACATTAATGCCAGGAGGGACACAGAGATAACAAATTCTGAATGAAAAGTCCAATATGAAAGAAATGTAAATTTAGATCTATTTCAGCAGCAGTGTCTTTTGTGGTCCTTCCATCATTGATTCCCAAAAGGTTAGGCTTAGTAATAGAATTCTATTCTTTATAAATGATATATAGTAACCAATAAAGATCACAGTGCAGATGTTTCACACAACTGACAAACTGATTTTATAAGCAGAAACCAAAATCTGAAAATTCAGTGATGTCCAAGTCAGTAATGGTGAATCACTCACCGCCTTTTCTGACAGACTCAGTGTTGGCAGATGCAAAGCACGGGTGTGGGATGTCTTCCAGTCCACAGCCATTACATTACCATAGTTATCAGTCAGTGCATTCCAAATCCTGGAGAGAAAATAGATGAATCAACAGAATGACAATGAGGTGACTGACAGTCCACAATGTGACAGAAATTCAACTTTGCCTCAAGCAAATAATGTAACCTTCAATCCAATGCAACAATGTCTCAGACATAATCTTATGCAAGTAAACATCTATGGTTAGAACATTTGATGTTATAAACTTTATCACTGCCTTTGAACTTCTGACTATATGCAACTTTGGCTCAAATGGGCATTCAGGAGCAGCATAATCTGGATCTGCAGGCACACTGCCTGAAGGTTCATTACCTTGCTCGCATTTAGTCAGGTAGTAAGGGACACCAAGCAGAGCAACATACTTTTCCACAAAAAATGAGCAAACATCTCCACAACCTTGGCACGGTTTGCCTTACAAAGTATCCTTCACTAAGGAATGGCAAATGACAAAAGAATGACGGAAGAGTACCATTTGATCAAAAGTTCAGTAACTTCTATATACAGTTAATACTTAAGTCAAATTTGCAGGACAGATCTTGGTGAAGGAATTACATTGCAACAAAAGCAGTTCAAAGTAGACACTGTGACAGTGAAAACAGAGCCAAAGATTAGCACTCACAGGCAGAAAGACCAACTAATGTAACAAAGTAACAATGTTGTCTCATTAGTACTTACTATACATCAACATTGTATCATAATTATAAGCACTCTAATTATAAACCAGGACGGAATCCCAGCCAAACTGCTCAAGCACGGAAAGTCCCATCTATTGCCACACCTTTATGACCTTCTCCTTCTCTGCTGGAAAGTCAGCTCTGTTCTGCAGGAGATGCGTGATGCCAAATGATCACAATATACAAAATCAAAGGCAACAAGAGGAGACTGCGACAACTACAGGGGCATCTCACTACTTAGCATCACGGGGAAGGCCTTTGCTAGGGTACACTTAAAAGACTCCATTTACTTGCAGACTGAGTGTACCAGGAAGCACAATGCTGTTTCCGTGCCGGCATATCTTCTCCATATGCCAGCTGCAAGAGAAGCGTACAGAACAGAGTATATCCCTTTATCTTACAATGGGATTCGACACAGTCAGCAGAGCAGTTACAAGATTTTGGGAAAAATTGGCTGTCCACCGAAGCTCCTCAGTCTCATCCAATCATTCCATGACAACATGCACTGCATTGTACAGTTTGATGGCTCCACTTTCAACAGTTTCAGAGTGGAGAATGAAGTGAAACAGGGTTGTGTCCTAACCCCACTCTGTTTGGCATCTTCTTCTCCTTGCTCCTGACTTTCACCTTCCCTGCAGATATGGAAGCAGTCTGCTTGCACACTAGGTCA
The DNA here is from genome assembly GCF_036365525.1 of Heterodontus francisci. Lineage (NCBI taxonomy): Eukaryota > Metazoa > Chordata > Chondrichthyes > Heterodontiformes > Heterodontidae > Heterodontus > Heterodontus francisci. The sequence continues at coordinate 107,902,791 of NC_090383.1, forward strand.
GATGGCAAGCTCTACAATCTATCAAGGCTGAAAGTGAAGACGAAAACACATCACATCCTCATCAGAGAACTCCTCTATGCTGATGATGCTGCGCCAGTCACACACACAAACTCAGCTACAAAGACTCATGGACCATCTCTCCCATGTCTATAACTCGTTTTCCTTGACTATAAGAGTCAAGAAAACTGTGGTCATGGGAGAAGGTGTTGCATCTCCACCCTTGATCACACTAAATAACACCCCACTGGAAGTGGTTAGCAAATTCAGCTACCTTGGGTCCACGCTGACTGACAATCTGTCCCTTGATGCAGAGCTCGATACACACATAGGGAAAGCAGCTATCACCTTTAGCCGATTCGCAGATGGGATAACACCAAGCTGACCCTTAGGACCAAGATGATGGTTTATAAGGCCTGTGTTCTCAGCACCTTGCTGTATGGCTGTGAAACATGGGCGATTTACAGCTTCCAGGAAAAGAAGCTCAATAATTTCCATCTTTGCTGTCTGCTGCAAATTATGGGCATATTCTAACAGGACAAAATCACAAATACAGCAGTCATTTCGAAGGCAGAGCTCTCAAGTGTGTTGGCACTAATCCAACAGAGGTGGCTTGGTGGATCGGACAGGTCTGCAGGATGGAAGACGGTCGCATATCCAAGGACCTTCTGTATGGTGAGCTCGCCATGCCAGATGACCAGTGGGATGCCTAATACTCCATTTCAAGTATGCTTGCAAGCATGACATGAAGCCCATACATGTCGACTGTCGCACCTAGGAGACAGTAGCAGGCAAAAGAGGGAAATGGCGATACATCCTGTGGACTGGCATGCACTACCATGACAATCAATTGCTACAGCAGCTTGGCAACAGGCACCAATGTCAAAAACAACTCAGCGTCACTTGACAGCTTCACGTGCAGCACTTATGGCAGAACCTGCCTCTCAGGGATTGGCCTTCACAGCCATCAGCAAAGGTGCACCACGAGAAGACACGCCACCTAAATGGATTGTTTACTGCGCATTCATCATCTTTCGCAGATGGATGGATGCCAACCATATGAAATGCTCAAAGCAGCACTGGCGTGAACAGTATATTCCAACCAGAAGGCAACACTACAAAGGGTGTTATCTCTACCTTCAGAGCAAACAGAATCTGAAAAATCAATTACATCCTGGATTCTATTGGAAAAAAAGTGAAATTGTTTAAGCAGAAAATCATACGTTGTCAAAGCAACTTATAATTCAACATGAACTTTTAAAAATGCATTTCCTTTTTAAACCAACTGAGGCTATCTTCAGTACTACTTGATTCAATCTGACAAAGAACAAAGAACAGTACAGCACAGGAACAGGCCATTCGGCCCTCCAAGCCTGCGCCGATCTTGATGCCTGCCTAAACTAAAACCTTCTGCATCCTATTCATGTATTTGTCAAGATGTCTCTTAAATGTCTCTATGGTACCTGCTTCCACCACCTCCCCCGGCAACAAGTTCCAGGCACTCACCACCCTCTGTGTAAAGAACTTGCCTCGCACATCCCCTCTAAACTTTGCCCCTCTCACCTTAAACCTATGTCCCCTAGTAACTGACTCTTCCACCCTGGGAAAAAGCTTCTGACTATCCACTCTGTCCATGCCGCTCATAACTTTGTAAACCTCTATCATGTCGCCCCTCCACCTCCGTCGTTACAGTGAAAACAATCCGAGTTTATCCAACCTCTCCTCATAGCTAATGCCCTCCAGACCAGGCAACATCCTGGTAAACCTCTTCTGTACCCTCTCCAAAGCCTCCACGTCCTTCTGGTAGTGTGGCGACCAGAATTGCACGCAATATTCGAAGTGTGGCCTAACTAAAATTCTGTACAGCTGCAGCATGACTTGCCAATTTTTATACTCTATGCCCCGACCGATGAAGGCAAGCATGCCGTATGCCTTCTTGACTACCTTATCCACCTGCGTTGCCACTTTCAGTGACCTGTGGACCTGTACGCCCAGATCTCTCTGCCTGTCAATACTCCTAAGGGTTCTGCCATTTACTGTATACTTTCCACCTGCATTAGACCTTTTGAAAGAGGTACTATTATACTGTATCTCAGTTGCATGTAGTAATTGAAGGATTTATCCAGGGTAATGAATGATAGCACTCAAAATTAAATGATCAAATTGTGAACAGTAAGTTACAGATAAAGAATCTATGACTAACAAGCACAAATGAATTAAGCTGAAATAAACTCAACATTAACATTTTACCATGATTATGAAAGCCATCTTAAAAATGGTCCACCACACTGTGAAACCTTGAAAACACAAACTTATAACACCACTTTCAGAAACATTTATTGGCATAAGATATTGAATTCTCACCACTCAGTTACTTTCTCATTCTCTCCTCCCAGTTTAGCTTCCTGCATGCAAGCTATACCCCAAAGTCAGAAGGACAGCAGAGGCAAATACAAAAATATGAGAGAGAGAGAGAAAGAGAAGGTGAGAGAGGACAAGGGGAGAAAGAATGAGTGAGGGAGGGATCCCAAAACACAAAGTTTACAGAAATTTCTTGGAAATTTTCAAAGTAGTGCTACTGCCTGGGTTTACTTTGGCCAAAGGGTGAAAACAGGTGCTAAATGGGTGTGGTGCTAATAAGGCTAGTCTGTTTAAAAGTCTGAATTTAGCACAAAATTTTAGTCCTAATCGTTGATTGTTATAATTTGAACTTGTCTGGAGATGTTAAACCAAAAACGTGCAGGTTTATATCACTCAAGTGCTGATTAGATGCAATTTTCTTGGAGTAGTTTATGTGGGGTCTGAAGGTGTGGAGTACTCTGACTGGCACACAGCAGCATGTTGCAGAATGGCTCAGAGACCCAGGGACAGCATGCACAGGTTCTCAGGTGCAGCACTAGAGGTCCTGGTAGAGGAGGCTCAGAGGAAGAGGGATGTCCTGTTGCAGGGGCGAAGGAGGCCACCTCACCTTCCTGTCCCTCTCTCTCCTGCAGCAGCTGGTGCTGCTCTGCCTGACCTCATCTCCTCCTCCCATTTCTCGTCCAGACCAAGGGGGGCCCACCAACAAGATGCCCTTACAAAGCACTTCTTTTCTCCTGGTGACTCTTATAGGTGTTCAACAAGGTAGAGTCGCACGATGCTTACTCTTTTTAGGTGAAGGACTCAGACAATTTCCAGAATAAATGCTTTGAGTGTTGGTGAAGTCTTGACAAAGTGTCTCCAAGTCTTCCATTGTGTTTCAGAGGTCCTCTTCACAGCTTCATCAGCAATGAACATGTGACTGGCAATTGGCATCCTTCCATCTGCAGGATATGATGTTAATGCATCCTCACAACTTTGGTAAGATCAGACGAGTTCATCTGCTGCACTTGTTTTGATAGCTGAACAAACTGATTCTGGAAAGGTAAAGTCTGCCACAAGTGCCACACATGAAGTTGTCCCTTGCTGGTGGTGCAGAATGATCTTTGCTGACACTTGGGGTTTACAGGGCTTGCATCTGCTTTGGAGCTTCTGAAACCACATGTCGTCATGGTACGAATTCCTGCCCACAGCTAGTGTCATCAGGGTCAATATGGAAATGTTGTGGGCTTGGAATGGCATGGAAAGGGGAGAATGGCATGGAAAGGATAGAATGGCATGGAAAGGATAGAATGGGAAGAATAGATGGGGTGGTGTGGTAGGCAGTGGATGGCATGGGATGTGATTATAAGAACAGGAGGAAGTGGATGGCATGAGGGGTGGCATGGGAAGGGAAATGGCATGGGATGGGGATTGCATTGGAGGGATAGAATGGCATAGGAGGTGGGAAGGTGGGGATAGCATAGGAGTGGAGGGAATGGCATGGGAAGAGTGGTATGGGAAGGATGGAATGGCAAGGGAAGGAAGGATGGCATGGGACGGAATGGCATGGGAGGGAGGGGATGGCATTGCATGGGAAGGCATTGGAGGGGTGGCATGGTAGGGAACAGATGGCATGAGAAGGACGGAACAGACTGGCATGGGGTTGGCATGGGAGGAAAGAGATGGCATGGGTGGATGAGATAATGGAATTAGTTAAGCATACTAATTTGACTGCAACATTTTTGTGGGTCTTTGCTAGTTTATTAGAATAGTGAAACACCCATGGCGTTGCTCACAGTAAGTTGGAGGATGCAGTTTTTCTCTTGCTTGTTTGCCGTGTTGATGTTTTCTCACTGTTCCTCACTTCTGCTTTTGCATCCAACTTTTCTCTTCTGCTCATGTCTTAATTTTTTGTTGCTCCTGTGACTATGCTCGTCTTATTTCTCCACCATTTTCTCCTTTCCTTTCCAATGGGAGGTGATGGGTGGTTTGTCACAGATGGACACTTAAAATCTGCAAGTCAGATTTTATATTTGCAGGTATGAGGAAAATGTAGATGGGAGCAGAGCTGGGAACTAGGCGGCAGGGAGTGGGCCAGCTATTTCAAATTTGGGAGAGCAGAAGAATTACAAACATTTACCTGGAATCTTCATCCCATGTGTTTTAGAAAGCTGAACTGATGGTCTCCCAACTTTGTTCAGTAATCTTCATAGCTTTGCCATACTTTGCTTTTCAATTTCCAAACCCATGGCCTTCTGACACCAATCAGTAATCTGCCCAGCTTTAGCTGCACTTTAATTTTCAATTATTGAACTTGCAGCTTCCCAATCCCTCGCAAGAACTTTTGGAGCTTTATCTGCACTCAGGAGAGGAGGAACTCGCATTTAAGCAGGGGCTTCAACAACCTCCAGACATCCCAAAGCCAATTAAGTACCTCTGAAGTGTGATCACTGTTGTAATGTAGAGAAATATAGCAGCTAATTTGTGCCCAGCGAGGTCCCACAAACATCAATGAGATATATGATTAGATAATCTGCTTTAGTGATACTGGATAAAGAATAAGTATTGCCCAGGACACTGGTGAGGAATAGCACCCTTGTTGCAGAAGAAGCTCCTAATCATCAAATATTGCCATGGAATCTTTTGCATTTGCCTGAGAGGGCAGACAGAAGCTTCCCCACCTCCAACAGTGCAGTATTCCCTCTGTATTGCACCTGAAATGACAGCCTAAATTGTGAGCTCACATCTCTGGAGTGGGGTTTAAACATACATGTTCTGATTCATAGGCTACCACTGAGCCATGGATGACACAGGGACAATGGTCTGCCCACTGCTTCCGACTGTCTTATTTCCATAGAAGCAAGAGGCAGTGGGAAGGCATGTCAAAAGTCAAGTCTAGCTAAAGCCAGGAAGATTAAAGAGTGGGTGTGGGAGGTTGTGGATTCAAGAGACAGGGGCACCAGGTGATGGACAGTTCAGGAAGTGGCATGAAGAAAAGACAACTTTTAAAATAGTATATTTGTATGACACTAGTTCGGCCTCAGCTGGAGTATTGCGTCCAAATCTGGGCGCCGCACTTGAGGAAAGACGTGAGGGCACTGGTGAGAGTACAGAAAAGATTCACGAGAATGGTTCCAGGGATGAGGAATTTCAGTTATGAAGACAGATTGGAGAAGTTAGGACTGTTTTCCTTGAAGAGAAGGTGCGAGGTGATTTGATAGAGATATTCAAAATCATGAGGGGTCTCGACAGAGTAGATAGGAAGAAACTGTTCCCACTCGTGAAGGATCAAGAACGAGAGGGCATAGATTTAAAGTATTTGGTAAGAGAAGCAAAAGCGACATGAGGAAAAACTTTTTCATCCAGTGAATGGTTAAGGTCTGGAATGTGCTGCCTGAGAACGTGGTGGAGGCAGGTTCAATTGAAGCATTCAAAAGGGAATTAGAGAGTTATATGAAACGGAAGAATGTGCAGGGTTACGAGGAGAAGGCAGGGGAATGGAATTGAGGGAGTTGCTTTTTCAGAGAGCTGGTGAATGGCCTCTTTCTGCACTGTAACGATTCTGTGATTCCGTGATTTTGTAGTAACCCGCGGAACAGAAGAGGCAAGGAAACTTGGAATTGGATCACGGCCAGGTCAGTTGGGAGCCAGGGAAAGACTTTAAGAGTTCAAGTTTGGGTGCAAAAATTTGCAATTTTCTTAGCAAAGTTTAGGGAAGCAGTAAATTTCAAAAACGGAATAGAGCTATGTAAAAGCTATGAGATTTCTCATCTGTCAAAACACCATCAGAAATGTATATCAATTTCAGCTAATTTCACACTTGAAAAATATGAACACTGCTTTGGATCATCTCTCAATCACTAGTTTTCATATGCAAGGCTTAAACTGTAATTTGTCCCACCTCAAATTCCACTGCAATTTCTTATTTACATACATTCACAATTACACTAAAGCAGCCTGTTAGGACAGAAAATATCTGACAAACATCACATTGTTTCTCTGTGCATCTTTTTTTTCTGGATAAATGCACTGAAGAATGTGAAACTGAGCCATAAATATCAGGACAGTGGTGGGTTACTGCAGTTGAGCTCAAAAACTACAAAGCAAAAGTGATTGTTATGTAGTGGGATTGTTGATTTATAGGGACAATGATTTTCAAATATAATTCCTCATATGGCACATTTCGGATGCTGCCTATAATTTATGAGAGATGTGTGTCTAGAATCTACAATGGGGTCTGCAAGGAGACAGGGCAGGGTCAGGGAAAGTAGCATTACAATGGGCCAGTTCAACAAAGGCAATTTTCTGCCTAAAAGCCTATACAAAGGTTCTCAGCACTATTTTCACGGGTCATCACCAAAAGATGGGCTTTCTTTCTTGTTCACCCTTGTAACATTGGATGAGTGTGTTTGAATTCTAATAAAAACATTCATCTCTCGACTGTGTTTCAGACATTCTCGGTATAATTCGAAGCAATTTCTGCTGCGGGCTACAATGCAGCAGCATGGTTTTATTTTCATTTGCACAATGAACAATGAAGCATGGCTGTAGTACACTTCATATATTTTTACAAATTACAAATCCACATGCAGAACCCAAGCCAGGCAATAAGCTACTGGAAATGTTGGCTGATTAATATTAATTGCCAACTTGGAAAATTGTGCAGTTCAATCAACTAGTTAAGGATGCAAGTTAATGTGCTTAAATGATAACTGCAAGAATTATAAGGAAACATATCTATCTAAAGACTGTTAGAATGTCAAACCATTCAAAAAATAACTTGGTAGCACTTGCATCACTGATTCAGAAGGTTCGGGATTCATATCCCACACCACGATTCCTAATGTAGCCTGACTCTTTAGTTCGGCACTGAGGGGAGTGGTGCATTATCCAAAACACCATTCTTTGGTTGAGACATTAAATCGAAGGATATTTCGGTGGCTCAGGTGGAAAAGACCCCAAGGCATTATTCGATTAGCAGGAAGTTCCTCTGGTGCCCTGGTTAATTTTCCTCCCTCAACCAACATACCAAAAACAAGTTACTTGGTCATGCATTTCATTGCAGTTTGTGGGTCCTACTATGCTGCTACATTTCTCGACATGACAATCAACTTCAAAATAATTGGGAACCACTTTGAATTACTCAGATGTAAAAGAAAATGTAAATGGAAGTCTTCAAAATATTCCCCATATGCCCTGGCCAACAGTCTTACTGTAACCAATACTATCAAAATTGGTCATTTCTCATTGTTTGGGGGGTGGGGGGGGGGGGTAAGAGAGGTTGCCATTATAGGCAAAAGTGCCAGCCATTTTGCACAATAGTCACTACATTTCAAAGCAAAGTAACTCATCATATGTGAAGCGCTTTGAGATGTAATAAGGTGCAATATTAATATAACTTTCTCTTTCTTCAAAATAGCCACCTATCACTGAATTGATGAAAAGAATGCAAGTGTTTGCTACAATCTTAATCAAAATAATCACACCCTTTTACAAAATGTAGCCATTTTCAACATTGAGGTGAAAATTAAGTGGGATGTATCTCTAGCATCTGTATAGAATATATTTTTGATGTACTCCCATAGCACATAATACTGACAAGTATGTGTCCATTTATTGCATCAGAGCTTTTAAAATCCCATCTAAAACATTCTTTATTTCTTCTAAATTTTCTCTCCATCTCTCATGAAGACACTAGCCCTCACTGAGGTACAGTCCCACACTGCTGGCAAAACATTGCCTGACTCTCCATATTTCATGGGTAAGCTGGAATATAGTCGGCAAGCTATTTTACCCTGAAGGGCATCTGTTGTCACCAGACATTCATGCACACTTACTTTCCAGCCAGTGTCACTGGATTGCAGTTAGGAATGCTAACCCTGTGGGTGTTATTTTGTATGCGCCAGAAAATGTTTTACATTAAATATATATTGTAAATATAACCAGTAATTTTAAGTGTAGTGAGGGATCGGAGAGTGCCATATATTGTATCGAGAGAAATTGACCTGTATTTCACTTCATGTAATGTCAAATTTGAATTATGAAATGCACTTTTACAAATTTTATGAATAAAGTATATTTTTTTGAAATAAAGTGAGGTTGTTTTGGGGAAAGAGTGAAAACAGGCACTAAGTGGATGCTATGCTAATAAGACACGCCGATTTAAAAGTCTGGTTTTAACCATCAATTTTGGGGATATTTGGCGATTGTCACAATTTAAACATGCCTGGAGGCACTAAGCCGGAGGCCTGCATGTTTGATACTCAACCACTGATCGGGAGTAATTTCCAAAGAGCAGCGTATATATACACATGCACTTCCACTAATAGGATGGAGTGCGCTGGCCAACAAATAACTGCACGTAGGATCAGAATGGCTCAGCAACCAAGGGCGAGGGTTCAAAAGGTTCTCAGACACAGCACTAAAGTCCTGGTGGAGGAGGTTCAGAGAAGGAGGTAAGTCCTGCACCGCAAGGGGAAAGGAGGCCAATGAGCTAAATAACGCGCTGGATGGGGGTGATCGCCAATGAGGTGAAAGACAGGACATGGCTCCAATACCAGAAAAAAATTAAACCATTTTACACGAGTGGTCAAGATCCCATCTCACAAACACACTTCTTAATAACTGCGCCATCACGAGCATCACAACCTCAACGGATTTCATCCATCATATAAATACAGATACTGATATTCACACACTATTGCATCCTTCATACATACTACTCACGCCTCAGAGCTGTTCAACCATCTCTCTCTCTCTCTCACACACACACACACAACACACACACAGCCTGCAACCACCGTCATTTGTTCACAGTCACCACTCTCTCTTTCAGGACAAGATAGCACATAACAGGCGCCACCAGGAAGCACAACATGAGATCACGCCCCTTGAGGAGGCAGTGCTGATGGTGAATCAGAAGGGAAGTGACAAACTCCATGGTCATTGGCAGAACAGGGGAAATCTTGCCGCAAGGTATGTGGCCACTCTAGATTCCTTGCCTATCCACAACTATTCCTGATCCCTAATCCCCCAAACCTATCCTCACTGAAAAGTTCCATATAATCTTTTCACACAAATCCTCCTATTGTGGCCACATACACTGTACCTCAACTTTACTAGCTTTATCACTGCAGGCTTCCAGGAGCGAGATCCACCTTGTCCCCTGGTGGAACTGGAAGAGTAAGCAGAGCCACCTCACCCCCTGGAAGAAAAGGAGGAGGAGTGCAAGGAAGAAGGCACTACGTCAATTGTTGTCACCACCTCAGGAACAAGCACCACAATTGCAATGGCGGCACAGTGGCGCAGTGATTAGCACCGCATCCTCACAGCTCCAGTGACCCGGGTTCAATTCTGGGTACTGCCTGTGCGGAGTTTGCAAGTTCTCCCTGTGACCTCATGCGTTTCTGCCAGCTGCTCCTGTTTCCTCCCACAGCCAAAGACTTGCGGGTTGATAGGTAAATTGGCCATTGTAAATTGCCCCTAATGTAGGTAGGTGGTAGGAGAATGGTGGGGATATGGTAGGGAATATGGGATTAATGTAGGATAGGTATAAATGGGTGGTTGTTGGTTGGCACAGACTTGGTGAGCCAAAGGGCCTGTTTCAGTGCAGTATCTCTCTATGACTCTATAACTTTGAGGCTTGTGCAGAACATGGATCCTCACCGTGGGGTGCACTGGGCACTAGTGGGCAGCAGCCACGCCGAGTGGAAGGAACACCACAGGTGCCACCTTGCTGGGGTAAGGGGAATGATCACATACCAAGTGCTGTTGTAGAAGAATCAGATGAGGACCAAGCTTCAGAAGAAGGCTGATGGGTTTAGCAAACCAAATGCTTAGTGTAATAGTCAGCCTTCCTGAAAGGTTACAGGTTATGGGCAGGGGGATGGAGAAGTTCACCCCCAGCCGGGCCTGTGGCTCGACACTGAACCAGTGTGGAGAGGCTGGCCAATTCCATCCAACAACCTGTGAACCCAACACCATGCAGCATCTGATATGGAGGTCACAGCTTCCATTGCACTCATAGAAGCTTCCATGGAATGGCAAAGTGCTGCAATGGAAACCCAAACAGCTTCTATTGCAGAACTAGCATCTTCCACGGAACGGCAAAGTGCTGCAACAGAAGCTCAGGCAGTTGCCTTGGTGGCTCTGACCTCCTAGGTTGAAACAGGCATGCAGAATTTCTCAGCTGCTCATAGATCTGTCCTCCAGCAGAGCAGTTGGCTGGCTGAACAGACACCTTGAGGTAGTGGCCTGGGAATCATGGAGTAGGAACTTACTGGGCTCTCTCTGGATGGCAGCATTCTTGCTCTCTCCCCGTCACTCCACATTGCCAGACTCCTGAAGCCTGTGCTGACATCAAAAGTCCTCTTCAAACACAGTATCATCAGGCAAGAACAGTGAAAGCTGAGAATTGCTGTAAGTAGTGACTTCTTTACTCCTGTTCAAATGGTTACTGTTCGGAAAGGTTGTTAATTGCAGCACTAATCGGCAAAATGGTGTGCAGCCTCTTTAATGAGCGTTACGAAGTACTCTAATTGGTCATCAGAGCTTTAATGATCCTTGGGCCAGCTGCTCCTAGCACATATTTCAACTCCTTTAACAAGATGGTGACTTGCACTAAAGGTAGGTTAACCAGCTGTTGCAGCTCAAGACCACATTTTGGACACCTCCGAGACATTTTAGCAACTAAAGTATACACAGAAAATAGTGCTTGGTATATTTTTTCCTTCCCTAGCCGAGGACTATAGAGGCTAATTGTAATGCTCCGAGAGGCTTACCTGAAGCAAGGAGGACGTTGAGAGGAGCAACTGTTGCAAAGGAAAAACAAGAGACAAAGGGTGAAAGGACTGGAGGAGGACTTAAAGTGCCCTCCAATCCAACAATTGAAAATAAAACAGAACCCCACCAGAACCTGCTTACAGCATGGAAGGGAGAAGTAGCCGCATGGCTCCCCGCTTCTCAGAGGATGCCTTACATGCCGTCCTCCAGGCGGCTGAGGCAAGGTGGGAGGTCCTCTTCCCATCCGACGGAAGGAGGAGGACTCCCCAGGTCACTATGAAGGCATGGCTGGAGGTAGCGGAAGTGGTCAGCAGCCGTGGAGTAGTTCAGAGGACATGGCTCCAGATCTGCAAGTGGGTGAATGACCTTCTGCGCTCTGCCAGGTTAAGGGGCATTCCACAGTCAACTCATCTTTTATATGACACGGGATGGTCAATGGGTGCTGATGCTACAAGGTCGAAGCCATCAATGGTCAGCGATTGGCTGCAGCCATGCCTTCGGCTGCATAATGGGCACATCTGTGACGTACAGTGGTCCAAATGTGTTCCATCAGTGCACTTCATTGGTTTGAGATGCAACACTCATCCCAAGGGATGAGTGGGTCATCTTTCAAGTAATATGTCTTAACTAATTGCTTTGTGTCTACACAGGAGAAGAGGGCACATAATGCCTATAAGAGGTCCGACACCAGTGACAGCGTGGCCAACCTGGTATATTTGAGCAGACTGTTTGAGGATGCATTAATGCTAGCAGGGGAGGATGGAGGACGTGCTATAGCTGATGGCGAGGTCGGTGTACCTGGCCAGGACCCAGCGTGTGGTCGAGCGGGGCCGGGGAGGGGGGCAGGTGTGGTGCGACGATTGTTTCAGGCACTGAAGGGTGCTCTCAAATTTAAAATCACATAAATGCCCACAATGCAGTCTATAACATGTCATCCAGTCAGGAGTGCTGATCACAACTGATCATTCTGATTTTCCCTGCAGGTAAAACACATTAGCAGCCAGGAAGCATCTCCAGGGCTCATCGTCCACCTCTGAGGAGGAGGAATGGACCTCAGAGGGTGCAGCGTCACATCCTCGCCCTGCACCAAGCGCCAGCTCAGAGACATTTGCCTCGGTTGGGATGCATGTCTCCTCGGATTCATGATCACAACCTGGTGATAGCACCACACAATTGCCGGACCAGCTGCCAGAGGCAGTACCGACCGATGCCTCTGAGAATCAGAGGACTGTGGAAGGCCAAGCCAGTGCAGAGCCACAAGCTAATGACGAGCCTCTGCTGACATCCATTCGACGGGAGATGCTACAAGTGCAGCGTGCGGTGCGTGGAGATCTGGCAGAGTTACCAGAGAATTTGCGTGCTATGACTCAGACTTTGGAGATGTCCATCCAGGGCTTCAGTACCGCACATTCTCTGTCATCTGTCCATCTGCCTTCCTCCATTAACAGATTGGCAGCTGGCAGCTGCAGTGGAGGGCCCAATCCTGGAGGCCATGCATAACCTCACCGAGAGAGTGGGCTCCATGGACTAGAGCATTGTACATCTGACTCTAATGCTCAGGTGATATTTGGAACCTGCTCGTCCCTCTGAGATTAGCAAAAAGGACCAATTGAGCCTCAAGAGGGCACAGGGGCAGCAGATTTCATCTGGGAGCTCTTCTCAGGGCACTTCTGCAGCTCCTTGTTCCCTGTGCCAGTGACATCAGCACCGCATATTCGCAGGGTGTCAGAGGGTGGTCCTGAGACTTCTCAGGGTCTGTTCTATGGTCACTCTGGTGGTTGCATGGCTCTCATTGTAACATTACACTGCCTCATTCCTTGGATTCCTCACCGGTGTCATCAGCCATGTCTTCAGCAGATAACCCTTGTCGCCAAGTATCCATCCTTGCAAGCATTCAGGAGGGCTGAATAGTGCTGGCACCTGGCAGTTCCGGAGAATGAATGCATCGTGACTGCTTCCAGGATAATGAGCACACATCTGCAATAATCCCTTACGGTGGTCACAGACAATTTGAACATTCAGTGAGTGGAGGCCCGTGCAATTAATGAAGGCCCCTGACTGGCCTGTAGGTGCTCTAATGGCCACATGAATGCTGTCTATTATGCCCTGGACCATGGGGAACACAGCAATGGTGCTGAATCCTCTGGCTCTCTCCGCCTGACTGGCGGTGTCCGTCTTGAACTTGATGAATTGATTGGCACTCCTGAATATGGCATCAGTCACAATCTTAATGCAGTGATGCGCTAATGCTTGGGAGACTCCGCATATGTCTGCCAATGAAGCCTGGAATGAGCCTGATGTATAGAAATTTAGTGCTACTGTTAGCTTCCGTGCAACTGGCATTGGATGGCCACCCACGCAGTTGGAAGCAATCTCCGCTGCCAGCACCTCACAGAGATGTGACAGTCTCCTGTGACAGGTGCAGTCTTCTTCGGCACTGGCACTCTTGACAGTTGTAGAAAGCTCAAACGTGGGCGGTAGACCCTGCCTGCTGGGTACGCTCGTTTCCTGACAGGTGGTTACACCCGGGCCACTCTGTCACCTTCTCCCCCTCCCCCTTACGAGACTGCACTGGGCCAGCAGGTTGCGGGTTCCCCTGGCCAGTTGTCCTCCTTCCCTCCTTGGGACACAGTCCTCCTGATTAGATGAGCCGTCTCCAGAGTGCACAATTCCCATTGATGCTGTGTTCCAGTCAGTTCAGGTATTACCAGCCTGCTGTAAGGACACGCACACACAACTCTCTCCCCTTCACCCAATAAATCAATACTGCTGGGGCCCGACCAGGAGTGACTAACACTCAGATGACCCCTGCTGAATGAGCAGAAACTACCTCAAACTTTAAAGTCACGCAAAGAAATATCAATGAACAAAGAACCAACAAAAGTACCTCCAACTACTTCATAGAGACACTCCCTGCCACTCTTTTGTTTCATCTTAGAGAAATCTGATCTCTCATGGATCCCCATCTCCCTCATGCACATGGAAAATACTTTTGAGGAATATTTGCAAATTGGATAAATGCAAAACCATTTGAAACACTTAAGAAAGTACATTATTACTGCAATCAGCAAGTGTTAATGCAAACACCTACAGCATTTTGAAACAGCACTTGTAAAAGCAGTTAAAACAATGCCTATTTCACAACACAAGCAGAGTATTTGTAGCAAATAAAATTAGAAAATGACTTGCATTTATATAGTGCTTTTCATGACCAATGGACATCTCAAAGCACTTTACAGCCAACTAAGTACTTTTGAAATATAGCCACTATTGTAATGTAGGAATCATGCTTTGCTTAGGTGCCTCTAAAAATAATGGAGACACTAATTTTAAACATAAATTACAATTGTGCTACAAGTATTGGTTCCCAGTGACGTGCAATACAACCCATTTATACTTTTGAATAGATCAAACAGCATGGATAAACCAAGGAAGAAGCCCAGTGTTTACACTGCTTGCTTTGGCACTGGTGTCTCTGGAGCCACTGAAGAAAGCCACCTCTTTAGATGCGAATGCAGACTGTGGCATTTACCTTACAATTTTGACCAAAATCAAGGGTTTATTTGCACTGACCAAAAAAGTAAACACAAAATAAATCTAAGGTGGTGCAATTTAAATAAAATTTGGCTTTATTAGAGCATAAAAGTTTGTGAAGCTCCCTTCTTACAGATCCAATGCATACTGCACCTACCCACAACCTTTCGCAGTGCATGATTTGGAACTTCTTTTGTATCCATTCTTGGGATGTGGATGCCACTGACAAGGCCAGTATTTATTGCCCATCCCTAGTTACTCTGAGAAGGTGGTGCTGGGCCTTCTTGAAACACTGCAGTGCATAGCACTTAATGCAACTGAATGTCATGCTCGGCCACTTGAGAGTGAAGTTAAGAGTCAACAACACTGGTGTGGAACTGGAGTCACATAGAGGTCAGAATACATAAGTACAGCAGCTTTCCTTCCCTGAAGTACATTTGTAAACCAGTTGGATTTTTAATGACAATCCAACAACTCCATGTTTTTTTTTAACTGATAGCAGCTTCTTGTTTTTATTTCCAGACTTCAATTTATATTAAAAAAACATTTAATTCAATTTTTTTAACTCTCATTCTGTAGATTGTCAGTCCAGCTGCCAAATTACTATCCCAGTAACATAACTAATATACTACAGTACCCATCATCAAGGAGTAAATGTAGGCCCATTCCTGAAGTGAGTTACTACATATTCACATAAAAATTAAAATAAAACCAATGTGAAATTCACATTCAGTCTGGTTTCGACTAATAACAGAAGTCAGTCAGAATAAGACTTTTTCAGACTGTTCATAAAGAAATTGGGTTTTGATTTTGATCTTTTATTTCATCAGCATTTACCCTTTGCTTTTCAGAGCTTCATCTGTAGGTGGAACATTTCTGGCCTCCCACTGCTCAGCTTTTCTTTTCCTTATTATTTTCTTTGCCATGTTTTTCAGAGTTTGCTCTATTCATCTATTATTTCTCTTCAAGTCACTTAGATGGGTCTTATCTCTTGTTGCTATTTCTTCAACTATTAAGTCGATAACTGTGGATAAGATCAAGATCAATTGTGTTTTGTCTCCCCACTCCTGTGATGGATTAGCTCAACAACCTTCATTTCCCAGGCTGATGCATGTATAATAGCAACTTGGGTAAGGTAATGGAGGGTGCCCAGTAGCCATGGAATTTTATCTCAGGAAAGAGCCAACATGTTCAGGAAGGGAGGGATGGGGCAGAGAGAGGAAAACATCACAAAATAGGGACGATTACTGCAACAGATACTGAATAGAACTGCTGGAAGCTCCTCCTCAATTCATTAAAACTTTCAGAACTAGTATTTGCTAATCTAAACAAGAACTGAACTTGCATTTATATGGCTCTCTATCTGGATATGCCAAAGTGCTGCACAACCACGGAATTATTTTTGAAACATAGTCGTGATGATGTAAACAAACATGACAGCCAATCAGCACCCAGAAAGATCCCAGAAGCAGTGCTTTTGGTTGGTTGGCATTGGTTAAGGCAAGGATGTTGGCTGTAAATGAGAAGCCACTACTCTTTTAATAATATTGATTTTTTTTTTACATCCACCTAAACAGGCAGAAAAGATGGCACAATGGAGCACTTGCTCAATACTATACTGAACTATCAGCCTAGATTATGTGGTTTTGTGATGAAGCCCACAATCTTCCGACTCAGGCAGTACTATCAAATGACCTGTGCTGATAGACAGCATTCGAGGCAGACACTTGCTCTATACTGGAAAAAACATTGTTTTTAAAATCTAGAATGGTTGCAAATGTAGGTTTCATTGAAAAACGATTTACATGAAGTAATTTAACAATTCAAACAGCATGGTGTCTCTCTATATCTGAACTAAAAAAAAAAGAGGTTTACAATATTTAGAGACCTCTGATGAGCATGAAACTTCACTACAGGTAGGCAGGACTCCCATTTACTCAGTAGCTTCATAATGGGCGGCACAGTGGTGCAGTGGTTAGCACCGCAGCCTCACAGCTCCAGGGACCCGGGTTCGATTCTGGGTACTGCCTGTGCGGAGTTTGCAAGTTCTCCCTGTGTCTGCGTGGGTTTTCGCCGGGTGCTCCGGTTTCCTCCCACATCCAAAGACTTGCAGGTGATAGGTAAATTGGCAGTTGTAAATTGCCCCGAGTGTAGGGAGGTGATAGGGAATATGGGATTACTGTAGGGTTAGTATAAATGGGTGGTTGTTGGTCGGCACAGACGCGGTGGGCCAAAGGGCCTGTTTCAGTGCGGTATCTCTAAATAAATAGATATATATATATATATACACCGAAGGAGAAGAGATTTCAATTCTTCTTCCTCTGCTGATTTTTGATCTTTGTTGCTGTACAAAAAGATCATCTGCCTGCTCGTCTACAATAGGTGAGTGATCCAGGAATAAAAACAAGTGGGGTCTTAGTCTTATGCACATGTACAAAAAAATTGCTTTGTTTTTTTGTAAAAGGCTGCTATGAAAGAACCAAATTGCAGAAATACTCAATTAATTCCCAAATTCATATGAAAAAATTACAAACTTCACAAAACATTACCAGCTTCAACACTGCATGAGATTTCAAAACAAACAAAAAAAAAAATAACTATCTATTGTCTGCAGATACACTTATTTCTATTCATGAGCCTTTGATCCATTTCTTCTACCAGATCACCTGCTCTGCTGATTTTCATTAGGTTCAGTCTGCAGGCCATTCATGTTTCAAAGCACAGAACCTAGCTGGGAAGTTCAGAGGCTCTTACAACTTTGATGGCTAGATGCCAGGCCTAAAATAACCACACACATCTTCATCAAAAACCACAATGAAACGATGGGCTGTATTTTATAAGCCTGCCGCTGAAAATAATGGTGGCCCACTCCATAGAGCCGCCTCAATTCCAAGCATGGTGGCTCATTTAAACAGCTAGAGCGGGCCACCCCCCTGATCATGAGGAGGGGGTGGGCTCTCCATCCCCGGCAACGGTGTCAGCTGTCTGTGCACAGGTGCTGAAGCCATTTTTAAAGGGCTGGGAGCTCGACTGCAAAATTTAAATATTTCAAGTTAAATGGAATGAAAAAAGATAAATACATCTCTTCTGCCCCTCTCCCACCCCCCCAATAACAATTAAATTAATTACTTGCCCCCCCCCACACAACATTTACCTTTACCATTTGACCTTCCCCCCCCCACCCCCTTTCACCTACAACCCTACCCACCAACCCCTATACCCATGACGCTAATTTGATTACGTTCCCCCCAGCACTGATAATACTTTCCCTGACCTCCACATGTGTTCCGCCTCATTTCCCCGGACTGGGATCTGAAGGCGCGAAAGTGTCGGCCGCCGGGGTAAAGATTGCAGCAGGACATCAGGATGCGACGTGAATTAATTAATTCAAGTATTGTAATTTAGTTATATATTTAAATTGCAGTCCTGTCACCGAGCAGCGGGGGTGGGACAGCTGCCACGATAATATCGGGTCGGGCCCTGCCGGCGTCGAGGTCCGTGGCGGGCTCAGGCCTCATCCGGGGCCACCTTCAGGCCCACCCGCCATGGATCCAGACGTCAAAGGCTCCTTAAAATCCAGCCCAATACCACAATTTATGAGAACTGCCTCAAGTAAGCCAGCAAGAGTAGTAGAGATTTCAGCATGCATTGCTGTCATTCAGCAGATGAAGCAAGGCTGTTGAAAAAAGTAGTTCCCTGTAATGGTGTTAGTTACATAGACCTGAGCGAGATATTTCAGCTCTTGCAGATTGCTAATAATTAGAAGCATTACAATCCTTTTGCATCGAGTTTGGTAGGGCTGATTTTATTTTAAACTTGGAGACTAGATTTAGGGTTTAAACACACAATTGGAATTACAATGTGAATATAACCTTCCCAGAAGATTAGTATCCTAGAGCATGGAACCATTGAAAATTACAGCACAGAAGTAGGCCATTCATTTCACCATAGTTGCACTAGCTCTTTGAACAAGCAATCCAAAACTCATTCCATTGCCCCAGCTTCCCCCTGCACAAGGCGGATTGTAAATCTTGAACTCGTGCCCCCAAAAGGCTGCAGATGCTGGATTAGTATCAATTTTTAAGACTGAGATCAATAGATTTTTGTTAGACATGGGTAACAAAGGACATGGATCAATGAACAGTATGAAGATTGCAAGCTGAGTGGGAGATTCGAGTTTGGTGAGTGGCGAGTTTGGTGAAGCGGGAGGAGGTGCTCCATTTTTCCACCTTTTTTTCTACTTTTTAACCCTCCAGTATTTGGTTCTTGCTTTGGTGCAGTGGAAAGAGCTGGTTGGTGGGAAACTGGTAAGCCATGCTACTTAAAATAAATAGTCTGGAAAGTTAAGGTATGGCAGGGCAGCTCTGCCGAGTGGAATATACAGCCTGTAGCATGTGGGAAGTCATGGACACACCATGTGTCCTGGACAAACACATCTGCAGGAAGTATCACCAGGTAGGACTGGGTGTTAAATATTCCTGGATACAAGGTGTTCAGGAAAGGGAAAAAAGGGGGGAGGGGTGCTGGTATTGATTAAGGAGAGCATCGCAGTGCTGGAGAAAAAGGATGTCCCAGAGGCATCGAGGACAGAATCCATTTGGCTAGAGCTAAGGAACAAAAAATGTGCAGTTACATTGCTCGGTGTTGTCAATAGGCCACCAGCAAGTGGGAAGGACATGGAGGAACAAATTTGCAAGGAAATTGCAGAGAAGTGCAAAAATTATAGGGTAGTTATAGTGGGGGACTTTCATAATTCAAACATAGACTGGGATAATAGTAGTGTAAAGGCAGTGAGGGGCAAGAGTTTCTAGAGTGTGTTCAGGAAAATTTTATAGAAGTATGTTGCTAGTCCGACGAGAAAGGAGACATGATAGACCTGGTTCTTGGGAATGAGGTGGACCAAGTCGATCAAGTATCAGTAAGAGAGCATTTAGGAGATAGTGATCATTGTATCATAAGGTTTAGGCTGACTATGGAAAAGGTCAAAGAGCAATCCAGGGTAAGAATAATTAACTGCGGGAACGCCAGCTTCAATGGGGTAAGAGTGGAGCTGGAGTGAATAAATTGGGAGTCAAAAGCTGGCAGGAAAACCAGAAGATGAACAATGGGCTACCTTCAAAGAAGAGATAGTTCGGGCGCAGTCAAGCTATGCCCCTCGAAGGGGAAAAGTAGGGCAAACAAATCCAGAGCTCCCTGGATGTCAAAAGAGGTAGAGATTAATTAAGATAAAGAAGAAAAAGTGTGCTTATGACAGATGCCAGATAGAAAATACTATTGAGAACCAGGCTGAATATTGACGGTCCAGAAGGGAAGTGAAAAAGCAAATAAGAGAAGCAAAGAGAGCATGAAGAGAGACTTGAAGCTAGCATTAAAGGAAATCCCAAAGTTTTCTATAGGCATATAAATAGTAAAAGGGTGGTAAATGGAGGAGTGGGGCCGATTAGGGACCAGATAGGGGATTTACACATGGAGGCTGAGGGCATAGCTGAGGTATTAAATTAATACTTTGCATCTGTCTTTACCAAGGAAGAAGATGCAACCCAGGCAATATTGAAAGAGGAGGTAAGTCAGACACTAGAGGGGTTTAAAATTGATAAAGAGGAAATATTAGACAGGCTGTCTGTACTTAAAGTGGATAAAGCACCAAGACCAGATGAGATGCATCCAAGAATACTGAGGGAAGTGAGGGTGGAAATCGCAGAGGCACTTGTCATAATTTTTCAGTCTTCCTTAGACTTGGGGATGGTGCCAGAGAACTGGAGAATTGCAAATGTTACACTCCTGTTCAAATAAGCCCAGTCAGTATAACTTCGGTGGTAGGAAAACATCTAGAAAAAATAATTCGGGACAAAATCAATAGTCACATGGACAAATGTGAGTTAATTAAGGAAAGCCAGCATAGATTTTTTTAAGGGAAAGGCAGGTTTAGCTAACTTGCTGGAGTTCTTTGAGGAGATAAAAGAGAGGGTTGTTGATAAAGGCAATGCTGTTGATGTGGTGTACTTGGACTTTCAAAAGGCATTTGATACAGTGCCACACAACAGTCTTGTGAGCAAACTTGTAGCTCATGGAACAAAAGGGACGTTGGCAAGATGGATACAAAATTGACTGAGTGACAGGAAACAGTGTTGTGGTTAATGGATATTTTTCAGGCTGGAGGAAGGTTTGCAGTGGAGTTCCCCAGGGGTCAGTGTTGGGACCCTTGCTTTTCCCGATATATATTAATGACCTAGACCTCCTTGGTGTACAGGGCACAATTTCAAACTTTGCAGATGATACGAAACTTGGAAGCATTGTGAACTGTGATGAGGATGGTGTAGAACTTCAAAAGGACATAGACAAATTGGTTAAATGGGCAGACAGATGTCAGATGAAGTTCAATGCAGAGAAATGTGAAGTGATTCATTTTGGTAAGAAGAACCTGGAGAGACAATATAAAATAAAGGGTACAATTCTAAAGGGGGTGCAGGAGCAGAGGGACCTGGGTGTATATGTGCATAAGTCATTGAAGGTGGCAGGACAGGTTGAGAGAGCTGTTAATAAAGCATACAGTATCCTGGGCTTCATTAATAGCGGCATAGAGTACAAGAGCAAGGAAGTTATGTTGAACTCGTATAAGACACTAGTTTGGCCTCAGCTGGAGTATTGCGTCCAGTTCTGGGCACTGCACTTCAGGAAAAACGTGAGGGCATTGGAGAGAGTACAAAAAAGATTCAGGAGAATTGTTCCAAGGATAAAGAATTTCAGTTATGAAGATAGATTGGAGAAGTTAGGACTGTTTTCCTTGAAGAGAAGGTTGAAAGGTGATTTATAGAACATAGAACATACAGCACAGAACAGGCCCTTCGGCCCACAATGTTGTGCCGATCCTTTGTCCTCTGTCAAGGACAATTTAATCTATACCCCATCATTCTCCTTTATCCATATACCTATCCAAAAGCCTTTTGAAAGTCCCTAAAGTTTCTGACTCAACAACTTCCCCGGGCAAGGCATTCCATGCCTCGACCACTCTCTGGGTAAAGAACCTTCCCCTGACATCCCCCTTATATCTCCCACCCTTCACCTTAAATTTATGACCCCTTGTAACGCTTTGCTCCACCCGGGGAAAAAGTTTCTGACTGTCTACCCTATCTATTCCCCTGATCATCTTATAAACCTCTATCATGTCACCCCTCATCCTTCTCCTTTCTAATGAGAAGAGGCCTAGAATGTTCAGCCTTTCCTCGTAAGACTTATTCTCCATTCCAGGCAACATCCTGGTAAATCTCCTCTGCACCCTCTCCAAGGCTTCCACATCCTTCCTAAAATGAGGCGACCAGAACTGCACACAGTACTCCAAATGAGGCCTTACCAAGGTCCTGTACAGCTGCATCATCACCTCACGGCTCTTAAATTCAATCCCTCTGCTAATGAACGCTAACACCCCATATGCCTTCTTCACAGCCCTATCCACTTGAGTTGCAACTTTCAATGATCTATGCACATAGACCCCAAGGTCTCTCTGCTCCTCCACATGCCCAAGAACCCTACCGTTAACCCAGTATTTTGCATTCATGTTTGTCCTTCCAAAATGGACGACCTCACACTTTTCAGGGTTAAACTCCATCTGCCACTTTTCAGCCCAGCACTGCAACCTATCCAAGTCCCTTTGCAGACGACAATAGCCCTCCTCGGTATCCACAACTCCACCAACCTTTGTATCATCTGCAAATTTACTGACCCACCCTTCGACTTCCTCATCCAAGTCGTTAATAAAAATCACAAACAGGAGAGGACCCAGAACTGATCCCTGCGGCACGCCACTGGTAACTGGGCTCCAGGCTGAGTATTTACCATCTAAGACCACTCTCTGCCTTCTATCAGTTAGCCAATTCTTAATCCAACTGGCCACATTCCCCACTATCCCATGCCTCCTGACTTTCTCCATAAGTCTACCATGGGGGACCTTATCAAATGCCTTACTAAAATCCATGTACACCACATCCACTGGTTTACCCTCATCCACTTGCTTGGTCACCTGCTCAAAGAATTCAATCAGGCTTGTGAGGCAAGACCTACCCCTCACAAAACCGTGCTGACTGTCCCGAATCAAGCAGTGTCTTTCCAGATGCTCAGAAATCCTATCCCTCAGCACCTTTTCCATCAACTTGCCTACCACCGAAGTAAGACTAACTGGCCTGTGATTTGATAGGTATTCAAAATCATGAGGAGTCGGGACAGAGAGAAACTGTTCCCACTTGTGAAAGGATCGAGAACAAGAGGGCACAAATTTAAAGTATTGGGTAAGAGAAGCAAAAGTGACATGAGGAAGAACTTTTTCATGCAGCGAGTGGTTAAAGTCTGGAATGCACTACCTGAGAACGTGGTGGAGGCAGGTTCAATTGAAGCATCCAAAAGGGAATTAAACAATTATATGAAAAGGAAGAATGTGCAGGGTTATAGGGAGAAGGCGAGGGAATGGAACTGAGGGAATTGCTTTTTCAGAGAGCCAGTGTGGACACAATGGGCCGAAAGGCCTCCTTCTGCACTGTAACAATTCTGTGATCAAAAGCAGGTAACTGGAGTTGAGGTACACATCACTCATGATCTGACTGAATGGTGGAACAGAGCGGAAGGGACTTAATTGTTTATTCATGTTCTATGCCTCAAATATTTATCCAATTTTTCCTTAAAAGGACACAATGGTCTCTGCCTCAACCATTTGCTGTGTCAAAGCATTCCATGCTCCGACAAGTTTCTGTGTAAAGCAATTTCTCATAACCCTCTCTCATTTGCTTACTGGTAATTTTAAACTGACGATCCCTTTGTCACTGATTCACCAGAGGAGATCAATTTTTCCTATTCACGCTAGCATCTCTTCAGAATTTTCAAACAGGTATTAAGTCTCCTCTTAACCTTTTATGCATCAAAGTCTCAAATGTGACCATATCAAATCTCCCTTGATTAGTAGGTTTCCTATCCTTGACAAACAGTTTGATAAATCTAAACTGTCCTATAGCTTTAGTGACTTTTCTGTAATGGGAAGCTCGAATACTCAATCTATTACTTAGCCAATGTTTTACATAAATGAATCATTAATCCTTTATTTTCAAACTCTGTGCTTCCATTTATAATTTTATGGCTTTTTCTACTTGTGCTTGCACCCACTAGGTCTTGGTTGATCCATGTCCTTCAGCATTTTTCCATTAAATGTATACTCCTATTCCTTGTTTTTGCCCTAAAATGTATTATCTCACACTAGGGGAGGTGGTGGCGCAGCGGTACTGTCATTGGACTAGTAACCCAGGGTATTGCTCTGGGGACATGGGTTTGAATCTCACCACAGCAAAAGGTGGAATTTGAATTCAATTCATAAATCTGGAATC
This sequence comes from Heterodontus francisci, assembly GCF_036365525.1. NCBI lineage: Eukaryota > Metazoa > Chordata > Chondrichthyes > Heterodontiformes > Heterodontidae > Heterodontus > Heterodontus francisci. Next base: position 107,926,808 of record NC_090383.1, read on the forward strand.
AAAAACTAGCCGAATGATGGCCATGAAACCATTGTCGATTTTTGTAAAAACCCATCTGGTTCACTAATGTCCTTGAGGGAAGGAAATCTACTGTCCTTACCTGGTCTGAACTACAAGTGACTCCAGACCCACAGCAATGTGGTTGACTCTTAAATGCCCTTTGAAATGGCCTAGCAAGCCACTCAATTGCCCTGGGAGTCCTGAACATCGATTCCAGACCCCATGAAGTCTCATGGCATCAGGTCAAACATGGGCAAGGAAACCACCTGCTGATTACCACCTACCGCCCTCCTCAGCTGACGAATCAGTACTCCTCCATGTTGAACAGCACTTGGACGAAGCACTGAGGATGGCAAGGGTGCAGAATGTACTCTAGGTGGGGGATTTCAATGTCCATCACCAAGAGTGGCTCAGTCGCACCACTACTGACCGAACTGGCCAAATCCTAAAGGACATAGCTGCTACACTGGGTCTGCAGCAAGTGGTGAGGGAACCAACAGGGAAAAACATACTTAACCTTGTCCTCACCAATCTGCCTGCTGCAGATGCATCTGTCCATGACAGTATTGGTAGGAGTGAAGTGACCATTGCACCATCCTTGTGGAGACAATGTCCCGCCTTCACATTGAGGATACTCTCCATTGTGTTGTGTGGCACTACCACTGTGCTAAACGAGATAGATTTTGAACAGATCTATCAATGCAAAACTGGGCATCCATGAGGCACTGTGGGCCATCAGCAGCAGCAGAATTGTATTCAATCACAATCTGTAATCTCAGGGCCTGGCATATCCCCCACTCTACCATTACCATCAAGCCAGTGCACCAACCCTGGTTTAATGAAGAGTGCAGGATGGCATGCCAGGAGCAGCACCAGGCATACCTCAAAATGAGGTGTCAACCTGGTGAAGCTACAACCCAGGACTACTTGCATGCCAAACTGCATAAGCAGCATGCGATAGACAGAGCTAAGCGATCCCATAACCAACGGATCAGATCTAAGCTCTGCAGACCTGCCACATCCAGTTGTGAATGGTGGTGAACAATTAAACAACTAACTGGAGGAGGTGGCTCCACAAATATCCCCATCCTCAATAATGGGGGAGCCCAGCACATCAGTGCGAAAGATAAGGCTGAAGCATTTGCAACAACCTTCAGCCAGAAGTGCCGAGTTGCTGATCCATCTCAGCCTCCTCCTGAAGGCCCCAGCATCACAGCTGCCAGTCTTCAGCCAATTTAATTCACCCCGCATGATATCAAGAAACGACTGAAGGCACTGGATACTGCAAAGGCTATGGGCCCTGACAATATTCCGGCAATAGTACTGAAGACCTGTGCTCCAGAACCTGCCACGCCCCTAGCCAAAATGCTCCAGTACAGCGACAACACTGGCATCTACCTGGCAACGTGGAAAATTGCCCAAGTATGTCCTGTACACAAAAAGCAGGAAAAGTCCAACCCGGCCAATTACCGCCCCATCAATCTACTCTCTATCATCAGTAAAGTGATGGAAGGAGTCGTTGGCAGTACTATCAAGCGGCACTTGCTTAGCAATAACCTGCTCACTGACATGCAGTTTGGGTTCCGTCAGGGCCACTCAGCTCCTAACCTCATCATACTCTTTGTCCAAACATGGAAAAAAGAGTGAAACACAAGAGGGGAGGTGAGAGTAACTGCCCGTGACATCAAGGCAGCATTTGACTGAGAATGGCTTCAAGGAGCCCTGGCAAAACTGAAGCCAATGGGAATCAAGGAGAAAACTATCTGCTGGTTGGAGTCATATCTAGAGCAAAGGAAGATGGTTGTGGTTGTTGTATGTCAATCATCTGAGTTCCAGGACATCACTGCAGGAGTTCCTCAGGGTAGTGTCCTAGGCCCAACCATCTTCAACTGCTTCATCAATGACCTTCCTTTAATCATAAGTGGGGATGTTCGCTGATGATTGCACAATGTTCAGCACCATTCACGACTCCTCAGATACTGAAGCAGTCCGTGTAGAAATGCAGCAAGACCTGGACAATATCCAGGCTTGGGCTGATAAGTGGCAAGTAACCTTCGTGCCACACAAGTGTCAGGCAATGACCATCTGCAACAAGAGAGAATCTAACCATCTCCCCTTGACATTCAATGGCATTACAATCACTGAATCTCCCACAATCAACATTCTGGGAGTAGCCATATAAATACCGTGGCTACAAGACCACATCAGAGGCTAGGAATCCTGCAGCAAGTAACTCACCTCATGACTCCCCAAAGCCTGTCCACCATCTACAAGGCACAAGTCAGGAGTGTGATGGAATACTCTCCACTTGCCCGGATGGGCGCAGTGTTCCAACAACACTCAAGAAGCTCAACACCATCCAGGACAAAGAAGCCTGTTTGATTGTTTGTGCATGGGGTGCCATTCACTCCCTCCACCACCAACGCACAGTGGCAGCAGTGTGTACCATCTACAAGATGCACTGCAGGAATGCACCAAGGCTCCTTAGACAGCTCCTTCTAAACCCACGACCTCTGCCACCTCAAAGTACAAGGGCAGCAAATGCATGTGAACACCACCACCTGCAAGCTCCCCTCCAAGCCACACACCATCCTGACTTGGAACTATATCGCTGTTCCTTCACTGTCGCTGGGTGAAAATCCTGGAACTTCCTTCCTAACAGCACCAAGTGTACCTACTCCACCTGGACTGCAGCAGTTAAAGAAGGCAGCTCACAACCACCTTCTCTAGGGCAATTGGGGATGGGCAATAAATGCCGACCTAGCCAGTGATGCCCACTTCCCAGGAACAGATAAAAAAAAACAAATGCACATTAAATTGCATCAACATGTTCTATGTCTACTTTTGTCTCTTCAGCAATTTTGAGATATTAATTCCTATTCCATATCCATATATACCATGGTTGTCCAACATATAGCCCGTGGGCCAGACTCCAGCCCTCCAAAGGTTTCCATCTGGCCCATTGATGTAAACTGCTGGAATGTCAGGCACCTCGGCGGGCAGCTATAGGTTTGTTAGGACCCTGCTCCCACACAACATGATTGTGCCCAGCAGAAAGAGGCATTCACAACCCGCCTCTATTATCCACATTTATGGTGAGTGGAGGGACAGACAGAGAGAGAGAGGGGGGGGGGGGGGGACAGACAGACAGGAGGGGAAAGAGAGAGAGAGACAGGGGGGGTGGGGAGGAGAAGAGAGAGACAGACAGAGAGACAAATAGAAAGACAGACAGAGTGAGGGGCTGTGGGAGACGGAGAGAGACAGTCGCTGGGGGAGGGGGTGGGGGCGTGTGGGGAGAAGAGAAAGAGGTCAAGATCACTCCTGACAGATGGACATCTATCCGGAATACTCCGCCTCATTACATCGTGTGCGGGCTGAGATGGACTACTTGTGCAAGCAAAAGCAATGCCAGTATGTCACTAAATCAGTGTTCAACATAGTGATGAGAAAGTAAGTCAATAAATTAGTCTTCTCATTTAAAGCTTTTTCATAAAAATGCACGTTTGTTGTTGTTTTGATCAATAGTAAGATCAAATTTTAATGCCTTTATTATTCCGAAATTTTCTCACCGGCCCCCTATGTAGGACAAAAATTGTAGTGTGGGCAACCACCCCCCCCCCCCCCCCCATGCAAAAAGGTTGGACACTCTTGATTTATACCAAGAACAAAAGTGGACACAACAGTGACCCGTGGAGTTCACCACTTCCATCCCTTCTCAAGTCCAAGTTCTACCCATTTACTCCAATTCTCTTTTCTGCCAGTGAATCAACTTCTATTCATGTTGCTACATTTTCTCTCGAATCAAACACCTGAATTTTTCCACTGTACCTCCTGTCAGACACCTTAAGGAAATTTTTCCTAAAATTCACATACTTCAAAAGATCCAATGACATTTTTAAACAAGATTTCCCTTTAACAAATCCATGCTGGCTGTCTTTGATTAGCTCATGAATTTCTAAATGTTTACTAATTATATCTAAATTACAGATTCTAAGAGTTTGCCTACAACTGATGCTAGAGTAACTGGTTTATCCTCTTCTTCTTGAATAAGGGCATTATATCAGCCTCTATCAGTAATACAATTTATATCTATGCCCTGAACAGTGAGCCCATGCTTCACTACAGTGGAACGCAGTGCTGTGCTATGCTGTAAATTAGATAATTAATGAATGTTCCCACTGGGGAGATCTAACAACATCTGAGGGCCAAAGGGACAAAGATAAATATCCAGGAGACTATCTGTCAAATTATATTGCATGGAATCTGCCAATTCTCCGGACCTATTCTGAAGTGAGGTGGGAACAAGTGCAATACATGTCCAGGAGATATTACATTAACCTGTTACCTCCACAAATTTGGATACAATTTATGCTAATTCAATTTGCTGTGATGGGGAGGAAAATAATACCATCTGTGCATACTTAATCTGACCGTGTTATAATTTACTACAGGTGAAAACTGCTTGGATCAGCCTTCACAAAGACCCATTCATCAAAACTTTCCTAGTGATTGTCTTCCTAAGGACTTTTCAAAAAATTGTACTATTAACATTTCGAAATAAAGGCATTTAAAAAGGTGAGAATAGCTGAGGGTTTTTATTTTGTTGGGGATGGAAAAGACAGGTATATTTAAATGTTTCAGAAAGCAAGGTGCTGTGTCCAGTAGTATTTCTAACCTGTATTACTATTGCATACCTTCTACATGTCAAAGTTGAAATTCTTCATATTCCATGTCTTTGGAAAATAGGGAAGGGATTATGAATAAAGATACCATTCCTCAAATAACCTGCTGACACTGTCTAGAAGAACAGCTAGTTAGGCAAGATAGGGGAGGGCAGCTGGGCACCTAAGGAACTGCAACCCAAAAGGATCCATCTTTTCAGGACAGGGAGGTAAGGAGCATTATAATATGAAAACAGCTATAGATCTTTACTTTAGAAATCACAGTGGAAATGACAGCTAACTAAATCATAGCATAGTGGTAGTACAGTACTTTTTATTACTATTATAGACCATCATGTTACAAGAGACAATGCAACAGCTCTGAACTCTCACATCAATCAGCAGCATAATCATTAGCATTCAACAATAATAAAGACTGCGACTAATAAAAGATCCACTTATAAACAGTGTTCCAGCATCTCTACTAAAAGGGAATGTAAGCTCTCACATTGTCAATAGAGTGGGCTGACACCTTACTCCTTTTTGTTCATAGCAATGTTGTCACTGCACTCTCATTTTCTCTAGAAACACTGTTCTGAAGCACATACAGGAAGAGCCAGCTTTAAAGACATGCCTCCAGCACCTAAACTTGAAATGAAAACTCCAGTTTATAAAGACCAACTGATAAGCGATTCCCAAAAAGTTCTCAGCGTACGCAACAGATTAATACTGTACTAAACAATGCTATAATCTGGGTTTAGTATGTGAGCAGTCTGGTGGAATTTATGCTGTGTTGTGGAGGTTTGCAGGTGGATAATTTGACAATATCATTCTTTTGCCTCTCCCTATTTAATTTTCACCTCCTTGCTTGATTTAAATTACATTTTTCTACAAGTTAGAGGTCAGTTTTCAAGAAATTTGAGTTTGTATAATCTCTGTGCCAATAACCAGGTCAATACAAGTTTCACTGCAAATCATATCGAAAGATCATGACAATGATGACTGGGCTTGAAAGGAAAAAAGAACTGCTTACATTTGTTATATAACTACAGTGTCAGGGTGGAGAATGAGGATTAAGTCACTATTTTAGAAGCGGTACATAAATGAGACAATTACCCAAAGTTATTTTGCTTATATTGAAGAACCAGATAGTGTTCAAATTGTTTGGGTCCTGTTAAAAATAAGTGTCACTGCAGCATTTCACTGAATGAGCTAAATTTTACAACTTGGAGAGGAAGGATTCACAGGTTTTCTCTGCATGCAGGATACAGTTCTCAGGAATTCTCCCAAACTCCACTGTTATTTTAAAACATAAGGCTGAATGTAGAAGCCACTGTTACTGAAAGACCAGAGGAAAAGTAGTTGAAGTGGAATAGAAGGAAAGAGATGATCTACAATTAATGGCAACTGGCAGAAGGATGCTTAAACATTAAGAAACTGACATTTTAAAACGGACAAATTTACAAGTTTAAAAAGGACAGATTAAAAATATTAATTTACAATAATTGGCACTTTAACACTATTTTACAAGGAAGAGGAAAATAGTGTGTGTCAAACAGAACAGAGAGCAGGCAGCAATTTACCTGTCTGATTGAAATGCATAGCCACTCTGTGTAGGAAATACTGCCGAACATACCCGGCTGAGGCAGATTAAAAAGGACTATGGAGGCAGTAAAATCATCCTGTAAATAACTGCAGCAAAGAAGAAAAATCCGCAAGAGTACCGAGCAAGAAACTTATCTTGGTAAATTATTCACAGAAGGGATCTCATCCCACTTAAATAGTATGGTTGATTGGCATCCTTTCATCTACAAAAGATGATGGACACACAGCAAACAATCCATTTAGCTGGGATGTCTTCTCTTGGTGCACCTTGCTGATGGCTGTGAAGGCCAATCCTTGAAAGGCAGGTTCTGCCACAAGTGCCACACGTGAAGCTACCAAGTGATGCTGCGAGTTGTTGTTTCTGACATTGGCGCCTGTTGCCAAGATGCTGCAGCAACTGGTCGTCGTGGTAGTGCACACCAGTCCACAGGATGTATCGCCATTTCCCTCGTTTGCTGCTAGCGACTCCCTGGTGCCACAGTTGACATTTATGGGTTTCATGGGGCGGCACAGTGGCGCAGTGGTTAGCACCGCAGCCTCACAGCTCCAGCGACCCGGGTTCAATTCTGGGTACTGCCTGTGTGGAGTTTGCAAGTTCTCCCTGTGTCTGCGTGGGTTTCCTCCGGGTGCTCCGGTTTCCTCCCACAGCCAAAAGACTTGCAGGTTGATAGGTTAATTGGCCATTATAAATTGCCCCTAGTATAGGTAGGTGGTAGGGAAATATAGAGACAGGTGAGGATGTGGTAGGAATATGGGATTAGTGTAGGATTAGTATAATGGGTGGTTAATGGTCGGCACAGACTCGGTGGGCCGAAGGGCCTGTTTCAGTGCTGTATCTCTAAATCTAAAAAAAAAAACTTGCAAGCATCCTTGAAGTTGAGCTTTGGGCGCACCCACTTGTCGCCTGGCCCCGGCTACCTCACCATACAGAAGGTCCTTGGGTATGTAACCATCTTCCGTCCTGTAAGTGTATCCGACCCACCGAAGCAGCCTCTATTTGATTAGTGCCAACACATTAGGAAGCTCTGCCTTAGAGAGGACATTTTTTTTTTTAGTTCTTTCATCAGATGTGGGCGTCGCTGGTAAAGCCAGCATTTGTTGTCCAGTCCTAATTTCCCTCGAGAAGGTGGTGGTGAGCTACATTCTTCAACTGCTGCAGTCCATCTGGTACAGGTACACCCACAGTGCTGTTAGGGAGGGAGTTCCAGGATTTTGATCCAGCGACAGTGAAGGAACAGTGATATCTTTCCAAGTCAGGATGCTGTGTGACTTGGAGAGGAACCTGAAGGTGATGGTGTTCCCATACATCTGCTGTCTTTGTCCTTCTAGGTTGGAGAGGTTGCAGGTTTGTCAGGTGCTGTTGAAGGAAGTGTGGCAGATGCTGCAGTGCATCTTATCGATGGTACACACTGCTGCCACTGCGCTTCAGTGGTGGAGGGAGTGAATGTTTCAAGTGGTGGATGGAGTGGCAATCAAGCAGACTGCCTTGTCCTCGATGGGATCGAACTTCCTGAGTGTTGTTGGAGACGCACTCATCCAGGCAAGTGGAGAATATTCCATCACACTCCTGACTTGTGCCTTGTAGATGGTGGATAGGCTTTGGGGAGTCAGGAGGTGAACTACTCACCGCAGAGTTCCCAGCCTTGAACCTTCTTTTATAGCCATAGTATTTATGTGGCTGCTCCAGTTCAGTTTCTGGTCAATGGTAACCCCAAGGATGTTGATAGTGGGAGATTCAGTGATGGTAAAACCGTTGAATGGCAAGGGAAGATGGTTAGATTCTCTCTTACTGGAGATTGTCATTGCCTGGCACTTTTGTGGCATAAATATTGCTTGCCACTTATCAGCCTAAGCCTGAATGTTGCCAGGTCTTGCTGCATATGGACACAGACTGCTTCAGTATCTGAGGAGTTGCGAATGGTATTGAACATCACACAATCATCAGCGAACATCCCCACTACTGACTTTATGATGGAGGGAAGGTCATTGATGAAGCAGCTGAAGATGGTTGGACCTAGGACAGTACCATGAGGAACTCCTGCAGCAATGTCCTGGGGCTGAAATGATTAGCCTCCAACAACCACAATCATCTTCCTTTGTGCTAGGTATGACTCCAACTAGCAGAGGGTTTTCTCCTCGATTCCCATTGACTTTGGCTAGGGCTCCTTGATGCCATGCTTGGTCAAATGCTGCCTTGATGTCAAGAACAGTCACGCCCCTCTCACCTCTGGAATTCATGCATGCTCTCTTGCTCTCCTCATTGAACCAGGTTGATCCCTTGGTTTGATGGCAATGGTAGAGTGAAGGATATGCCAGGCCATGAGGTTACAGATTGTGTTTGAATACAATTCTGCTGCTGTTGATGGTCCACAGCACCTCATGGATGCCAGTTTTGAGCTGCCAAATCTGTTCTGAATCTATCCCATTTAGCACGGTGGTAGAGCCAAACAACACAATGGATGGTATCCTCATTGTGAAGACGGGACTTCATTTTCACAAGGATTGCGCAGTGGTCACTCCTACCAATACTGTCATGGACAAATGCATTTGCAACAGGTAGACTGGTGAGAACAAGGTCTAGTAGGTTATTCCCCTCTTGTTGGTTCCCTCACCACCTGCCGCAGGCCCAGCCTGGCAGATATGTCCTTCAGGACTCGCCAGCTCAGTCAGTAGTGGTGCTACCGAGTGACTCTTGGTGATGGATGTTGAATTCCCCCACCCAGTGTACATTCTGTGCCCTTGCCACCATCAGTGCTTCTTCCAAGTGGTGTTCAACATGGAGGAGTACTGATTCATCTGCTGAGGGAGGGCAGCTGGTGATAATCAGCAGGTTTCCTTGCTCATGTTTAACCTGATGCCATAAGACTTCATCAGGTCTGGAGTCAATGTTGAGGACTCCCAGGGTAACTCCCTCCCGACTGCTTCCCACTGTGCCGCCACCTCTGGTCGGTCTGTCCTTCCGATGGGACAAGACATACCCAGGCATGGTGATGGTGGGGTCTGGCATATTGGATGCAAGTTTGTTTCTGTGAGTATGACTAAGTCAGACTGCTACTTGACTAGTCTGTGGGACAGCTCTCCTAATTCTGGCACAAGCCCCCAGATGTTAGTAAGGAGGACTCTGCAGGTTCGACAGGGCTGGGTTTGCTTTTGTTGTTTCCGGTGCCAAGGTCGATGCCAAGTGTACCGTCCAGTTTTATTCTTTTTCAACTTTTGTGTAGCGGTTTTGTACAACTGAGTGGCTTGCTAGGCCATTTCCGAGGGCAGTTAAGAGTTAAAACCACATTCCTGAGAGTCTGGAGTCACATGTAGTCAAGACCAGGTAAGGACAGCAGATTTCCTTCCCCAAAGGGCATTAGTGAACCAGATGGGTTTTTACTACAATCGATGGTATCAGTAATGATGACCATGAAGCTGAGTTTTTAATTCCAGATTTTCATTAATTGAATTTAAATTCCACCAGCCGCCACAGTGGGATTTGAATCAGTGTCTCCAGAGTATTATTAGAGCAAAATACTGCAGATGCTGGAAATCTGAAATAGAAACAGAAAATGCTGGAAATACTCAACAGTTCTGGCAGCATCTGTGGATAGAGAAGCAGAGTTAACGTTTCAGGTCTGTGACCTTTATTCAGAACTGGCAAAGGTTAGAAATATAATAGGTTTTAAGCATGTGAAACGGGGGTGGGGTGTGGGGGGGGGGGAAAGAGAACAAAAGGGAAAGTGTGTGATAGGGCAGGAGAGATTAAATGACAAAGCTGTAAAGGGACAAAGGCGAAGGGAGTGCTAATGGTGTGGTGAAAGAGAAAGCATTAGTCCATAGAGTGTTATTGACAGAATAATAGACAGCTCTGTCCGAAAGCAGAAACATGAAAAACCAAGTTTAAGGCAGGCACATGGTTAAAAAATAAAATAATTAAAAAGGCCAGTCATGCTCTGAAATTATTGAACTCAATGTTGAGTCCGGAAGGCTGTAGAGTGCCTGATCAGAAAATTAGGTGCTGTTCCTCGAGCTTGCATTGAAGTCCACTGGAACACTGCAGCAGACCAAGGACAGAAATGTGGGTGAGGGCGCAAGGTGCTGAATTGAAATGGCAAGCAACTGGAAGCTCGGGGTCATGCTTGTTCTAATAAAAAGTCACAGACCTGAAATGTTAACTCTACTTCTCTCTCCACAGGTGTTGCCAGATGTATTATTTCCAGCACTTTCTGTTTTTATTTCTTATAAACCATCAGCTGGTCAAGCAATTTCATATGCACATTTGCAATCCAGCATGTTTTGGTAATCAATTTGACAGTTTTGAAATCTGTGGAGGATATGATTTGCCACAAACAATTTTTGAAATATTCTTCCCTCTGCTTCTCCGTTATACATTCTCATCTAGTCCCAAAGGTGAATTATTACTTCATACAAGATCAGATAGAAAACTCTTTAATATTGCATACTTACAAGCAAGAAGTATAATCAAACATCTGCTCATCAAACCTCTATTCACCAACAATGCAGCATTCATAGCACACAATGAAGTGGAATTTAAACAACTTTGCAATAGTTTTTTTGCTAGCTTGTGATGAATTTGGACTATCGATCTAAAGACGACAATGATCATGGCACCACATGTGTTGACTGCACCTAGCTAACACCATGCTAACTAACACCATGTACACAAGTTTGGCTACCTAGAATTAACTGTATTGAAATTGTTCAAGTGATGACGAGCTAAACTCTTGCATCGGAAAGGCATCAATCACATTCAGACAACTGACTAAGTGGGCTGGATCTTAAAAAGCCCTCGACGTCGGGATCCGTGGCAGGGGGAGCCTGAAGATGGCCTGCCACGTACCTCGTGCCAGCAGGGCTCGGCCCAATGTTACTGGCTGCGCCCCCGTCGCTGCTCGGTGACACGACCGCAATTTAAATAAATTAAAATAATTGAATTAATTAATCTTATGTCTACTCCTGATCTCCCGCCATGATCTTCCTGACGTCAGTGGTAGGGAAGCTGCTGGAGAAGATACTGAGGGATAGGATCTATTCCCATTTGGAAGAAAATGGGCTTATCAGTGATAGGCAACATGGTTTTGTGCAGGGAAGGTCATGTCTTACCAACTTAATAGAATTCTTTGAGGAAGTGACAAAGTTGATTGATGAGGGAAGGGCTGTAGATGTCATATACATGGACTTCAGTAAGGCGTTTGATAAGGTTCCCCATGGTAGGCTGATGGAGAAAGTGAAGTCGCATGGGGTCCAGGGTGTACTAGCTAGATGGATAAAGAACTGGCTGGGCAACAGGAGACAGAGAGTAGCAGTGGAAGGGAGTTTCTCAAAATGGAGACGTGTGACCAGTGGTGTTCCACAGGGATCCGTGCTGGGACCACTGTTGTTTGTGATATACATAAATGATTTGGAGGAAAGTATAGGTGGTCTGATTAGCAAGTTTGCAGACGACACTCAGATTGGTGGAGTAGCAGATAGTGAAGGGGACTGTCAGAGAATACAGCAGAATATAAATAGATTGGAGAGTTGGGCAGAGAAATGGCAGATGGACTTCAATCAAGGCAAATGCGAGGTGATGCATTTTGGAAGATCCAATTCAAGAGTGAACTATACAGTAAATGGAAAGGTCCTGGGGAAAATTGATGTACAGAGAGATTTGGGTGTTCAGGTCCATTGTTCCCTGAAGGTGGCAACGCAGGTCAATAGAGTGGTCAAGAAGGCATACGGCATGCTTTCCTTCATCGGACAGGGTATTGAGTACAAGGGTTGGCAGGTCATGTTACAGTTGTATAAGACTTTGGTTCGGCCACATTTGGAATACTGCGTGCAGTTCTGGTCGCCACATTACCAAAAGGATGTAGATGCTTTGGAGAGGGTGCAGAGGAGGTTCACCAGGATGTTGCCTGGTATGGAGGGCGCTAGCTATGAAGAGAGGTTGAGCAGATTAGGATTATTTTCATTAGAAAGACGGAGGTTGAGGGGGGACCTGATTGAGGTGTACAAAATCATGAGAGGTATAGACAGGGTGGATAGCAAGAAGCTTTTTCCCAGAATGGGGGATTCAATTACTAGGGGTCACGAGTTCAAAGTGAGAGGGGAAAGGTTTATGGGGGATATGCATGGAAAGTTCTTTACGCAGAGGGTGGTGGGTGCCTGGAACGCATTGCCAGCGGAGGTGGTAGAGGCGGGCACGATAGTGTCTTTTAAGATGTATCTAGACAGATACATGAATGGGCAGGAAGCAAAGAGATACAGACCCTTAGAAAATAGGCGACATGTTTAGATAGAGGATCTGGATCGGCGCAGGCTTGGAGGGTCGAAGGGCCTGTTCCTGTGCTGTAATTTTCTTTGTTCTTTGTTCTTCAGCCTGGCAGGCATCACTGCCGTACCTTCGGATCCCCATCTGAGGAAACGAGGCAGAACACTTGTCTGGGGAGGGTAAGTTTATCAGTGCGGGGTGGGGGGGCAGGGCGGGGGAGAAACAGGGTCAAATTAACGTCATGGGTGTAGGGGACGGTAGGAAGGGTTGACGTTTAAAGTTTGTGCAGTTTGGGGAGGGGTTGGGGAGAAGGTCAGATGGTAAAGGTAAGCGTTTTGGTGGGGAAAGGGCAAATAATTAATTTAATTGTTATGGGGGGGGGTGGGAGAGGGCAAAAGGGATGTATTTATTTAATCGCATTCATTCTTTCTTTAAATATTTAAATAGGCCACTGGAGCTAACAGCCCTTTAAAAATGGTATCAGCACCTGCACACAGGCAGCTGACGCCATTGCCAGGGACAGACAGCCCACTCCCTCCATGTGATCAGAGGAGTGGGGGGGGGGGGGGAAACAGCCCACCATTTTGAAAAGCAGAAAGTGCAAGAGTATAACATCTGAAGAACAATGGGTTTCACCCTCCCAGACTTTCAGATCATAAACAAGGTGTCAATGACTCTGAGAATGTAAATGTGAATTGCTATTGCTAACACCTGGAAACAAATGGAAAGCCAGGGTGGCTCTGCTGCAGCCAGACTTGTGGACTCCACATAATTGAAAAAAAAATTGGCTATTGACTTTTGATTCAAGATAAATTCAACAGATTTTCAGAAGTTAGGCAGGCTGTAAGGAAGACTGGAAGATGACCAGTGGTGGCAGCCTTAGAGAGGAGAGAAAGAGGGAACATCTGCTCTCAGAAATCCAATATAACAAAAGGCTACAAAGATTTGAACCGGTTGTGAAAGTTGAGATTTGCAAAGAAGTCAAAGACCAACAGGATCACCAGAGATCACCTTATTCAGAGGTCCAGATCGAAAGTGCTCAGAAGAGGAGGATATTGACTTTGAGAAAGGTCAATCAGATCCAGCCCATTGCACTTGTAGGAGTTTAGGACTTTTAGCTGCAAAGATTTCACCTCAAGGAGGATTGTGAAACATACAAGTGTGGTGTGAGTTTTTCAAGTGTTTTAATAAGTGTAGAAACACTTTTCTCTGTCATTTGGGGTATCAGCTACTTACAAAGTACTATTTAGTTAATGGATATTTCTTTTAGTTTAGTTGTTATAGTAAGTTTTAAAACGTGAAATCTGGTTGTGTAATTCTTTAAATTTACACTAGACAAAGAAAAGCTTAGATGACGCAAACAGGGAGTGGCAGGAAGGTTTGAAGATGAATCCAATTCAACTTGTGATTTTAATTTGGCAAGGACTAGTCGCTTAGTGCCTAAATTCAGTGAGCAAGGAGTTGCAATGCCAAAAGAAAGTTGGACAATTTTATTACAAGTGCGTTGGTGGGAAATGCTTTAGAGGTATATTCAACAATTTCGGAGGAACAGTCAAGTGATTACGAAATGGCTAAAACTTCAGTCCGCAATGCATACGAGCTGGTACCAGAGGCTTACAGACAAAAATTCAAGAATTTAAAAAAGAAACAGGGTGAGACATTTAAGGAATTTGCTAGAGAGAAGAAAACAAAATTTGATCAATGTCATAGGGCCATGAAGATTAAGCAAGACTTTGAAAGCCTTAGGGAAGTAATCCTAATGGATAAATTTTAAAACAGTATCCCTTCAGGAATAAGGCCCCACCTGGAAGAACATAAGGTCGGTAAAATAAGAATGCCACAGCAATGGCAGAAGATTACGAATTGGCCCACAAAAGCAGCAGTTTCCGGTTCCAGTTTGGAAACTTTCAGAGAAGTTGAAAGATAAGAAGGTGGATAATGAGAAAAGATTTGGTTTTAATGAGAGAAAGGTTAAAAGAAAGGATACAGGCAACTCTCAGTGGTTAAAAAAAGATAGTCAGGAGACGAGGGTTAAGTCAAAAGGAACAACATTTTTGTAATAAAAAAAAAAGAGGGCATATAAAAATCAGAATGCTGGGAGTTAAAGGGCAAACCAGCAGCTGCGATAGGCCTGTCCTGAAAAGAATGCCCATATAGGTGGCGCTGTTGACAAGCCAGTGCCTTTGACAATGTTGAATAGTGAGTAGAGGTGTGCTCCCCTGTGTGCTAAAGAATTAAGTCAGGTTCCTGAAGGTTATAGAAGTTGTGTGTTCAGGGGTAAGGTGTCCCCATATTTGTCAGACAAGGCAGGCAAGCCGATTATGCTGCTTAGAGATACAGGGTCAACAGAGTCATTAATGGTAGCAAAGGATATAAATTTTCCCCCAAATAGTGTAGTGAATCTGTAAGTCATAGTGCAGGGCATTGAAGGAGGTTATATATCGATAGATTGCATAAGGTTAATTTGCAATGTGATTTAGTCACCAGCCTGGTAACAGTGGGAATTGTCCTTGATTTGTGTATTGAATGGATGGATTTGTTGCTAGGGAATGACTTAGCTGGGGATAAGGTATAGACGTCTCCATTAGTTTTGGAAAAGCCAGTTGAGGCTGCTGAAAAGGAAGTTTTGCAAGAGGAATTTCCTGGAATATTTCCTGATTGCGTGGCAACAAAATCCCAGGCTCATAGGATTATGCAAGGCGAGAAGGATTCAGTTGTTGTAGAAGACAATTCGGGTGTTTGGTTGGCTGAAACATTTTTCAAGGATTTGGATGGAGATGTTGGTGGAAAAGGTTTAGCAGATCGTCTTTGATTGAGGCACAACAGGCAGACCCTGATTTAAGAAGTTTGTCTCAAACGACATGTTGAGGCAGAAGCTGAAAAGGTCCTGAGTGTTTCTATGTTAAGAATGACATTCTAATGACAAAGTGGAGGCCTCCCCAAAGGCCCACTGATGAGGATTGGTCTATAGTTCATCAGGTTGTTGTTACCCCAGGGTACCGTCGTGACATTTTGAGAATTGCCCATGAGATTCCCGTGGCAGGTCATGTGGGTATTCGAAAGACTCAGGCCAGGATGAGGCAACATTTTTATTGGCCAGGCATGCATAAAAATGTGGTTGAATTTTGCATAACTTGCCATACATGTCACGTAGTTGGGAAGCCATAGCCTTCAATTAAGCCAGCCTCATTGATACCGATACTTGCTTTTGACAAACCATTTAGTAGGGTTCTTATGGATTGTGTCAGACCGCTACCCAAAAATAACTCAGGTCTCAAGTTTCTCCTAACCATCATGCAGTTGTCCACTAGGTCTCCAGAGGCAATACCTTTGAAAAAGATCACAACAAAAGTTGTGATTGAAGAGTTAATTCAGTTTTCCACTAGATATGGATTGCATAAAGAAATTCAGTCTCACCAGGAGTCAGATTTCATGGCAGGGGTATTTCAAGAGGTCATGTTTTATTTGGGAGTGAAACAGCTCAAATCGTCTGCTTATCACTCACACTGACAAGGTGCTTTGGAAAGATACCAAACCCTATAAAGTATGATAAAGGCCTATTGTTTTGAGTAGCCTCATGATTAGGTAAGGGGATATGTCATGCAGACCCCCACTTGCCAAGATTGAGGCATATTAATTTTGTCATATGAACATTGATTTTAAACTGTTGCTGGAGTGAAGAAATGACTTGTTTGAAGATCACCAGACACCGGGCTGGAAGGACATTTGCATACTAAGAGAAGCTGCTTGTGGAGACAAAGGACTATTCCCTGCTCCAATTAACCCAAATGGATTTTGATCACCAGACACTGAAGGGGTAAGAAAGCACATTCCAGAGACTGATAAGGTAATACAATCCACAAAGCTCGTAGGAGAGACTGTTCCAAATAAGGAGCGAGTCACATGACTAGCCTGCTGGGCAACCTGGGGTTTTTTGAATTGTACACAAAGGAACAGAATGCAGTGTGCAACTGAAGCTGGAACAAGGAAGCCTCTCTCTCTCTCTTTCTCCCAAGCCACCAGACCCACGTAAACCTCAACAGATAAAAGACCCCTACATCGGAACAAGCTGAAGCGTGAACTGGGCCCCAACGAATTGCAAGACTTACCGGCAACCAAAGACTCCACATTGAACTTAAAAGGACTGTAACTACCAGATATTGCCTCAAGCTTTTCCCCTTTATTCCTTCTACTTTTTCTGTCTCTATCTGTGTGTGCGTTTATCGCACTAACATGTTAGCGCGGTCGCGTCACATATTCGTAGTCGTTAACCGGATTAGAGTTTAAGATCAATAAACTTCTACCTTTCTTGTTTAAGTTTAAGGAAACCTGTTTGATACCTTTGCCTTACAATTGGAGCAGTGAACAAGGATTCACCAAGGGGGTGCTAAAAACACTATGTTTTCAAATTAAACCCTGTTATGGTTAAACCAGGTAAAGGCTGAGAGGGAACCCCTAGACCCCTTCTCACCTGGTCATAACAGAAATTTGGGGGCTAGCGTCCGGGATTTTACGCAAAGACAAGCGAGAAATTGGAAGTAGGAAATCAAATTGTTCCCAATCAAAAAAAAGAGAAAAGATTTCAATAGAGGTTTTCTTGTGGCTGTGTGTGCTAGAATACTAACATGTCTGCGACTGAAGCTAGTAGCTTCCCAAGCTAAGGTGAAGTAACTTGGGATAAGTTAAAAGCACTGTCTATTGAGGAGTTGAGGAAAATGGCTAAGCAGTGTGGGATCACTGTACGTGGCAAGGCAAGGAAATCTGAACTCCGAAGACTAGTGGCCAACCATTTTTCTCTTGAATCTGAAGAAGCAGAAACAGGGTTAGAAGTAGACTCTGACGGTATTGCTAGCAAAGATACAACTGGAACAGAGGAAACTTGAATTTGAGGAAAGAGAAAAAGAGAGGCAGGAGAGAGAGAAAGAAAGAACCTTCCAGAAGGAACGTGAAGACAAAGAGAGAGAGGAGAGGGAAACAGAAAGAACCTTCCAGAAAGAATGTGAAGAAAGCGAGCTAAGGCGGCTTGAGTTGACTAGGGGGCGACAGAGTAACCCCAGTGAAAGCCTGGCCAGTACAGAGGAGCGTAATTCAGGGCTGGGTACAGCATTGTTAAAACTTTCCCAACTGATCCCAAAATTCAATGAGGGGGACGTGGAAGCGTTTTTTGTGTCTTTTGAAAAACTGGCAAGGCAGTTAAAGTAGCCAGCTGAAGCTTGGACTCTTGTTACAGAGTAAATTAGTAGGAAAACCCCATAAGGTTTATTCCATGTTGTCAGATGAGAGTTCATCAGATTATGAACTGACAAAATTGCTATCCTCGGGGCATATGAGTTAGTACCGGAAGCCTATCACCAAAAGTTTAGAACCCTCAAGAAGCAAGTTGATCAAACTTACCTGGAATTTAAGAGAAATAAGGAGTTGGCTTTTGACCAGTGGCTGAGGGCTCTTAAAATACAGCTCAGTTATGAAAATATCAGAGAAGTAATTCTGTTAGAGGAACTTAAACACTCTCCCCCGCTCTCCATAAAGACACATATGCAGGAACAAAAGGCTCATAAAGCCTGGTAAGCAGCAATTCTGGCCGATGAGTTTGCTCTCATTTATAAGTCAGTTTCCTACGGGAAAACCTTTCCTAATCACCCCCACAAAGGATAAATAAAGTAGGGCATCTAACAGCTGACTGCTGGAAACTAAAGGGAAAGCCTGTAGGGTTAAAATCAGGGCACACCTGCTCAGTGAAGAGGAGAACCTGATGGAAAGCACAGCAGAACAAGCTGTGGCTTTAACTGCAGTAAGACCCAGGAAGCTCACGGCTGCAAGTGCAGGAAAATTTAATAGGATTCTTGATGGTTAACAGGGTTTTGTGTCTGAAGGAACAGTAACCCCATACCCCTCAAGTGGGGTAAGCAAACCCATAGTAATCCTCAGGGTCACAGGGGCCACCAGATCCCTTTTACTGGGAAAAGGCCTGACCTTTTCCCCAGAGAGTGCAGTGGACTCCAGAATGGTAGTGAATAATATTGGAAGGCAGCGTATACCTGTACCTTTACACCAAGTGCACTTGGAGTGCGACCTAGTTTCGGGACTGGTGACTGTAGGGCTTGTCCCTAGTTTGCCTGTGGACGAAGTTGACCTGCTCCTAGGTAATGATCTGGCAGGGACAAAGGTGGTAGCTTTCCCAGTAGTAAAAGAGACCACTGGAGGTCAGAGAGACATGGCAGTGGCAGGAGATGGTCCCTAGCAGTTTCCCTGAATGTGTAATGAGTGAGGCCATGATCAAACCAGCTCCCCCAGAGGAGACTGAATTGGCACTGCAGGCAGATGACCATGAGGTCTGTCTGTCCAAGACTTTCATTGGAAAGATAGAAGACCCAGGGAATGAGTTAAATAAATTTTCCCTAGCTGAGGCTCAGTGAGCTGACCCAGTATTGAGAAAGTTAGCACAGGCTTCCCAGTCTGAAGTTGAAGCAGAGTGAGTCCCTGATTGCTACAATCTAACAAATGCGGTACTGATGAGGAAATGGGAGCTCTCCTCACAGGCCTAAGAGCAAGGAGTAGACAGTGGTTCACCAGTTAGTGGTGCCGTAGAATGACCCATGAGATTACAGTGGCTGTACATGTCAGTATACGAAAAACCAAAGCCTGCATAAGACAGCAGTTTGACTGGCCAAAACTCCACAAAGATGTGGTGGATTACTGTAGGCGTTGCCACATGTGCCTGGTTGAGGGGAAACCCCAACCTACAGTGAAATCTGCATCCCCAAGTCCTGTATTGGCGTTTGGAGGATCCTCCAGCACAGGGCTGGTAAACTGCAAGGGACCCCTGCCGAGAACAAAAGGGGACAGGCGGGCACAAGGCTGGAAACAGTTTAGAAAGGAACGGGGAAAAAGAGACCAATAGGGCAGTTTAAAGGAAGTCTGGGAGAAATCCCAAATGAAAGCCCCTACAGTCCAGTCAACCAACCCTGAAATGTTTGAAAAGTTAGACCCCACATCCTCCTATGTAAATGCAGACACTAGAAGCATCCGACCTGTGTGGCTAACAGCATTTACAGGAACCTGCAGAGACAAAGAAAGTCCTCAAGAGGGCAGAGAAACCGTGAGGGTGATCCCTCACCTAGCCAAAGTGCCGCAGTGGAGCGCAGCAGAATCTGGACAAATACCTGCAAGCAGGTATGTCCCAGAGGACACAGGGAAGATTATCAAAGAATCGCCCTCGCACCCCCCCCCCACCCACCCGCTAGTCAGGAAAATAGGGAACCAACCATTCCCTCAGGCGAAAAGCCCTCGTATGACTCAAAGCACTGAGTGTTCAGAGTGGAACCGCACACTGCTGCCGCCCCTGAGCAGAACTCCAACCTAGGGCTAATTAAACCTAATCCTCCCCCTGCAGACCTCAACAAGAAGAAAGACACCTTAGACAGGCATGGAAATATGCAAACTGGAAAAACTTCCCCAAAAACCACATGTTTTTTGGGATGTCAAAAAAAGCAGTTTAAAGCAGCACTACTACCCAGAAAAGACAGGCTTTAACAATTGTTAGGGTTCTGAATGAATGAGAGAGATGCATGCGCGTCTGTCCTTATCTTCTCTCTAGTCCCTTTTAATGAAATGCTCTTTTTTAAGAATTGCATTTCATTCTGCTGGGTGTGGAGGTGTCATGCAGACCCCCACTTGCCAAGAATGAGGCAGATTAATTTTGTCATATGAACATTGATTTTAAACTGGAGTGAAGAAATGACTTGTCTGAAGATCACCAGACAGGAAGGACAATTGCATACTAAGAGAAGCTGCTTGTGGAGACAAAGGACTATTCCCTGCTCCAATTAACCCAAATGGATTTTGATCACCAGTCATTGAAGGGATATGGAAGCACATTCCAGAGACTGATAAGGTAATACAATCCACAAAGCTCGTAGGAGAGACTGTTCCAAATATGGAGCTAGTCGCATGACTAACCTGCTGGGCAACCCGGGGTTTTATGAATTGTGCTGCAAAGAAAGGAACAGAATGCAGTGTGCAACTGAAGCTGGAACAAGGAAGCCTCTCTCTCTCGCTTTCTCCCAAGCCACCAGACCCACGGAAGACACATAAACCTCAAGAGAGAAAAGACCCCTACATCGGAACAAGTTGAAGCATGAACTGGGCCCCAACGAATTGCAAGACTTACCAGCAGCCAAAGACTCCACATTGAACTTTAAGCACTGTAGCTACCAGATATTGCCTCAAACCTTTCCCTTTTTTTTTTTACTTTTTCTGTCTTTATCTGCGTGTGTTTATCGCGTATGCATACTAGCGTGGTCGTGTCGCATATTCGTAGTCGTTAACCGGATTAGAGTTTAAGATTAATAAACTTCTACCTTTCTTGTTTAAATCTAAGGAAACCGGTTTGATTTCTTTACATTACAATTGAAGCAGTGAACAAGGATTCACTAAGGGGGAGCTAAAAACACAGTTTTCCAATCAAACCCTGTAACGGTTAAACCAGGCAAAGACTGACAGGGAACCCCGAGACCCCTTGTAACCTGGTCATAACAGGATATTATTATTTGCCACCAGGGATACACCAAATGAAGTCCACTGTTTTCAGTCCATTTGAATTGGTCTATGGGCATCAGGTTAGGGGATCCCCTTAAACTCATGGAGAGATTTTTAGCACAGGAAGAGGAAACTACCCTCTTTGATTATGTCAGTTTTGAAAAAGACTCACAAAAGCTTGCGAGATGGCCAGAAAACATCTCAGGATTTCTCAGCAAGTGATGAAAACCCAAGCCATAGAACAGCTAAGGCACGCAGTTTGCAGTCTGGAGACAAGGTATTAGTTTTGCTGCCTTTGCCTAGGGGATCATTGAAAACTAGGTTCAGTGGCGTTTATTTCATTAAGAGGAAACCTCGTGAGGTGAACTATTTGGTTTCGTACCCTAGACAGACGGAAAAGTCAAAGGGTATGTCACATGAATATGTTGAAAAGATACTACGGCCATGAACCTAGTCAGCCAGTAAATGTATGTCAAATGACAGAACAGGAGGTTAAGGATAGTGTTACTGGATGAAGGCCAGAGACTGAGAACTCTCGGACTGAACCCCCTGTGGTGAAACTGGCAAACACAGAAATGTTAGAAAGTTTAGATACAGCTCTACACTAATTTTCTGAACAGCATAAAAGAGACATAAATGAGCTGTTAAGAGTTTAACGCAGTAAGTGCTGAACAGCCTGGATGAACTCCTATGGTTATTCATGGGGTTGATGTTGGGTCACCTACACCCATTAAACAGAACTCTTATCGACTTAATCCTGATAAATTGGCTCAGGTCAGACAGGAGGTTCAATATATGCTAAAGAATGAAATAAATGAACCTAGTCAAAGTAGTACTGATATCAAAACCAGATGGTTCCAAAAGATAATGTATTGATTATCAGAAAGTCAATGCAGTAATGAGGATTATGCTGTTCGAGTGGTGAATTCAGTCTTCATTAGCTAGATTGACTTGCTGAAAGGTTATTGGCAAGTCCCCTTGACTGACCAAGCTAAAGAAATTTCCTCCTTCGTGACCCTAGATGGCCTATTTCAGTATAAAGTCATGCCATTTGATATGAAAAATGCACCGGCCACATTTCAAAGATTGATTCACCAGATGATTGCTGAACTAAACAACTGTGTTGTGTACTTGGATGATCTGTTGGTATACAGTGACACTTGGGAAGATCATGTTGAACGCTAAAAGGCTCTGTTCGAAAGGATAGAGAAAGCCAATTTGGTAGTAAACTGAGAAAAGAGCAGGTTTGCCAAGACTAAGATCACCTATTTAGGGCATGTTGTCAGTCAAGATCAAGTGCTCCCAAGAGAAGCTAAGGTTCAGGCGATAATAGAATTTCCAGTTCCCAAGACAAATAAAGAGATACTATGATTCCTAGGGATGAGTGAGTTCTACTAGAACTTCGTTCCGAACTTCAGTACAGTAGTTACCCTACTGACGAATGTTAAAAAGGGTGTGAAAGTCCAGTGGACAGAATCCTATCAAATGCCGTTTGAAAAATTAAAGGCACCAAATTTTGGCAAGCCCTTTAAAGTAGCTATTGATGCCAGTAATTAAGAGTAGGAGAAGTGTTACTCCAGGATGATGTTGGTATTGAACGATCAGTCAGTTATTTCTCTAGAAACTCTAAGTACCAGAAGAAGTACTCCACTATTGAAAAGGAGGCTTTAAGTCTCGTATTGGCTCTTCAACATTTTGGAGGTATCCGTCAGTAATGGCCAAGGGGAAATAACCATTTACATCGATCATAATCCATTAAAGTTTTTAAGAGAAGTACCAAACCAAGAACGCCAGATTATTTCAGTGAACTTTAAAGTTACAACCATTTACCCTAAAGATTGTACACCTTACAGGAAAGAGCAATATAATTGCTGATGCTCTATCCAGAATTGTAAAAAAGGGTAGAATGGAGGAAAGCAACTCAGATATAAAATATTGTTATTACCCATGTAAAAGTGTAAAATGTTAATAATGGAAATATTTACAATATTATATGTTGTTAATGTTACAGAAAAATCATTACATCGGTAATGAATTCTATATTTTTAAGGTGGGAAGTGTTATGAACACTGGACTTTGTAGCATGATCGTTTTTAAAACGGTGATTTTTAAAAGTTTAAGATGGAGTCAGAGAAGTCAGGTGACCTCATATCAATGCTGCTTAAAGACAAGACAGGGATCTTGATTACCAGGACAACAAAGAACCCAGATCAAAAACCTTTTGAAAAGCAGAGACTACAAGGGTATATATAACACCTGAAAAACAATGGGTTTCACCCTTCCAGACTTTCAGATCGTAAACAAGGAATCAGTGACTCCGAGATGTAAATGTGAATTGCCATTGCTAACACCTGGAAACAAATGGAAAGCCAGGGTGGCTCCACTGTAGCCAAACTTGTGGACTTTGCATATTGGAAAAAACAATTGGCTATTGACTTTTGATTCCAGATAAAGTCAACAGATTTTCAGAAGGCAGGTTGCAAGGAAAACTGGAAGAAGACAACAGTGGCAGCCTCAGAGAGGAAAAGAAGTCTGATACAGCAAATAGCTGCGAAGACTTGAACCCATTTTGAAAGTTGAGGTTTGCAAAGAAGTAAAACATCAACAGGATCATCAGAGATCACCTTCCATTCCAATGAAAAAATGAGAAAGAAAATTCCCACCATCCGTGGTTAACTAAAAAAGTTAAAGATAGTATCAAACTTAAAAAAAGCATATAATTGCACAAAGATGGGTGGCAGGTCAGAAGGTTGGACAGAATATAAAAACAGCAAAGAATGACTAAAAGTTTAAAGTAGGAGGTTATGCTTCAGTTATACAGGGCATTGGTGAGACCTTATCTGGAATACTGTCGTCATGGTCCTGTAGTTTTTTTTTTCTCCGGGAAATATGCAGTTTGCCTTTAAGGCTTGCAAAGGATCAGTACTGCTTTAAGAACCAGCAAGCCTCAGCAGTTAAAGAGAAAATGCATTTTGGTTGCCGTTGCATACAAACATATGGAGAGGGAAGCAACCAGCTTCAAAGAATGCATCCTGGTTACCCGGCAATAGCCATTCGGAGACTGCGATTCAAAGGGTGCATTCTCGTTACCTTGGATAGAGCCACTTGGATTGAGCATCATGCGATACATTTGTTACAATTCAATTTTGAACTGGCTTTTTAGTTGGAGACAGTCTGTTCTAGCAGAGAACACAGACAGACAGCTGGTGTTAGCACCTGAAAAAAAGAGCTCTCAACCATTTAAACTGAAGGAAGAGAACTTTAGTCTGTTTAATTATTATCTCTCAAAATTCTAAAAAAAAAGTCAAGCCAAAACGGAGATCTCTGGTCATTTAAACTGAAGGAAGGGAAGTTAGACTGTGACAATTTTTTATCCCTCAAAAACTCTAAAGTCAAATTGATTCATTTAAAAAGTGTTAGCAAGTCGTTAATTGTTGAAATTCGCTGAAAGGAGGAAAGCATCACTTACTGCTGGAATTAGACTTCGGACTGTTCTACTCTAGTAGAAGCTTTTTTCCCCATTGGACGGCTGTGAGGACTTCAAGCAACATTGGAATGTAAATTTGCAAGGACTCTAATTTTTTCTATTTTAAATATGGTTTATATCTTCATAGTGTTCAAGAATTTAGCTTTTCTGATTAAACAGTTAATTTGGTGATTTAAAGACACCTGATTTGGTTAGCCTCATTTGGGGGTTAATAGATGGTACAATTTGGCTGGGTCTTTCTTTAATTTGGAAAGTTTAAAATGATATGTTAGGCGATCTGTGGAGGGACAGGATTGAATTAGCAGTGCGTTTCTCCCACCACAATCAGAATCATATATTTTGATTGGGGGCTTTGACTGGAGCAGTCGGTCGTGACACTGTGTACCAGTACTGGTCTCCTTATTTAAGGAAGGATATAAATGCGTTGGAAGCAGTTCAGAGAAGGTTTACTAGACTAATACCTGGAATGGGCACGTTGTCTGATGAGAAAAGGTTGGACAGACTAGGCTTGAATCTGCTGGAATTTAGAAGAGTAAGAGGCGGCTTGATTGAAATATACAAGATTCTGAGGGGTTTTGACAGGGTGGATGTGGAAAGGATGTTTCCTCTTGTGGGAGAATCTAGAACTAGGGATCATTTTTTTTTTTAAATAAGGGGTTGCCTATTTAAAACAGAGATGAGGAGAAATTTTTTCTCAGAGAGGGTCGTGAGTCTTTGGAACTCCTCCTCAAAAGGCGGTGGAAGCAGAGTCTTTGAATATTTTTAAGGCAGAAGTAGAGAGATTCTTGAAAAGTAAGAGGGTGAAAGGTTATTGGGGTTAGGTGGGAACGTGGAGTTGAGGTTACAATCATATCAACCATGATCTTGTTGAAAGGTGGAGCAAGCTCAAGGGCCATGTGGCCTACTCCTGCTCCTAATTCGCACGTTCATATTCACGGAGGTCCATGTCGAAATTGCTCAGGAGAAGTGAGCGAAGAGGACATTGACTAAGAAAGGTCTGGAAAATCCAACTCATTGCAACTGAGAGGAGTTTAGGACTTTTAGCTGCAAAGGTTCCAACTCAAGGAGGACTGTGAAACATATAAGTGTGGTGTGAGGTTTTCAAGTGTTTTAATAAGTGAAGAAAATACCTTTCTCTGTCATTTAGTGTATCAGCTACAAAGTACTATTTAGTTAATGGAGATTTCTTTTAGTTTCGTTGTTATATTAAAAGTCTTAAATGGTGAAATCTTGTTGTGCAGTTCTTTAAATTGGCCTGGGGAGTTCATATCTCGTATTTTAATGTTAACGGTTTCACTGAGGTTGCAACATTAAGTCATTATGGACCGGGACTTATGGAAAAAGTCACCAAGACAAAGCTACCGTCTTGATCTGGAAATTTGGAGGAAAGGATGAGAAGAGAGAGGATAATTTTTCAGGAAACGTGGGATGTGAAATCAACATGCTTACTTTAAAAAAAACTATACTTTAAAAAATATGCTTGCCTTCCAAAGATAGCTAAAAGCTTTATTGTATTTCTGAATCCTTTGCAGGCTAAACAGCAGATAATCTGTAGATGACAATAAAAAGAAATAAAGAGCAAACTGAAAACCCAAGACAATTCAAGATGGAGCTGAAACTTGAATTCCACCTACCTGACATCCATAAAAGATCAATAATTTTATCTGTGGCTAAGTTTGATAGCTATAAAATTTAACACAAAAGCAGACAATATATTACTGAACGTAGGGTGGAAAAGGTGGCTTGTCATTTTTCTCATCTTTTATGAAAACAACCACATTTACACAAACTCAATGTAAAAGATATATCAGAAATCATCCATATCTTACCCTCGGAATTTAAATAACACTTCCCAGAAGGCCGACAGGACCTTGTTTTATATTCGAATAGTTCCACTGAAAAACACTTGTATCTCAACCAATTTGTTCTCCTTTAGTGCTAATTGTTTGACAGAGAAATGCTATTAAACAGTATAATAATGTTGCTAAAAATGATAAAGGATTACTGGCTTCAGATACGAGATTTGCTATGAACCCATGTTAAAGATACCCATCAACACCTGCAATCTTAACACAAACTATACATTGCATATTATGCATTCTCTCCCCTTAAAAAAATTACATATATAAAACATGCACTCATTAATATTTTCCCTGCATTAAAAGTCTCATTCTTAATATTAATTGACGTGTTATGCTCGATGGAAACATTCACCAAGGTGCTGCAGCAACAGACTAGATCCTGACCTCCCCACAACATGTGTTGCACAACAGCAAAGAGGATAAAGCAAAATACTGCTGAAGCTGGAAATCTGCACAAAACCAGAAAATGATGGAAATATTAAGCAGGTCAGTCAGCACTTGTGGAAAGCACAGACCTTTTCTTTTCTGTACATTAGACTCCCTAGATAGTAGCTTTGGCAAGTGACCTTGTTGGTTCTGACAACGGTGAACACAGTTAACATCTATCAATACTGGCGTACCTGGAGAACACTTCCAAACCAAGAATCTTAATGTTCCAGGACTGTTCTCTCTTTTATTATCTACCAGCATAGAACCATAGAATAATACAGCACTGAAGGAGACTATTCAACCCACTGAGCCTTCACTGGGTCTTTCAAAGAGCTAGTTAGTTAGTCCCACTCCCCTGCTCTTTCCCCATATCCCTGCAATTTTTTGTCCTTGAAATATTTATCCAACTTTCACCTTAAATCTGTGCTCTCTGGTTATTGGCCATTCAGCCATTGGAAACAGTTTCTCTTTAATTACTCTATGTAAATCTGTCATGATTTTAAAAACCTCTATCAAATTTTCTCTTTCCCTTCTCTGCTCCAAGAACAACCCAGCTTCTCCAGTCTATCCACATAACTGTAATCCTTCAACCCAGAACTACTCTAGTAAATTTCTTCTGCACCCTCTCCAAAGCCTTCACGTCCTTTCTAAAGTGTAGTGCCCAAAATTGGACACAATATTCCAGCTGGGGACAAACTAGTGTTTTGTATAGGCTTAGTATAAATTTTGTATTCTATGTCTATTTATAAAGTCCAGGATCCCATACGCTTTAGTAACTGCATTGTGCACATGCAAAGATCTGTGCAACAGCATCCCGAGGTCACTCTCTTCTTGAATCCCCTTTAAAACTGTACCATTTAGCATGTATTGTCTCTCCTTATTCTTTCTACCAATATATATCACCTCACACTTTTCTGCTTTGAATTCCACCTGCCATGTGTCCACCCATTCCACCAACTTGTCTATGTCCTCATGTTGTCCATCCGCATCCAATAGGGAATAGTTCTGTTTTGGCCACTTTCCAGTGATGTTCCCAACACCTTCAAAACACAGAAACCAGAATGCCAGAGTTCATCCCCTCTACACTGTAAATTAACTAGCTACAGTGCCATACTCTCCATAGTATGCTATCACTATAAAAGAGCCAGCAGGGAGTTAGCACATTAGAAACTCTCAGCTGGCAAATGATCAGTGAGTCAGTAACTTGAGGACGCCGATTTAAGATCACTACCACAACAATGAAATGAGCAGTTATGAAAAATTTATTTAACGCAGGGGATTATTAGGATATGGAATGCCCTAACCAAAACAGTGGTGAAAGCTGAATGCATTGCTTTTAAATAAAAAGTGCAAAATTATTTAAAAGATATGGGGAAAGAGCAGACAACTGGATTCTAATGGGATGGCCCTTTTAGAGAACTGGCGTAGGCAGAATGGATCAAACAAAAAAATCCTACGGGATTGGGGTGGGGGAAGGGTAACAATGAAAAGCATTATTAAAAAGAAACTGTTTGCTCTTTCAGACAGCTTTTCAAACAAGCCAACTATGAATTAGCTAGTTTAGAATTTGTTGCTAGTTGCTCATCTTTTCACTGGCCATATGCACTCATAAAAAAACTGTCTTAACAGCACAAATAGGAAAAACATATATAAGTAAGGTAACTGTAGAAAGACACACAAGCATAACAGATTGCTGATTCGCTAGAATGTCAAACTAGACTGCAAAGTAAAATCTAAGAATGTGCAAACTCCTGCTGAAAAAAAGCACATCTTTAGGTTATTTATAGAATTACAATTTTTTAAAAAAAAACTCTCCATTAACAAACCTGCAAGCGGCCTGCCTCTACCAGCTTCCACATCAATGTCAGATACAGAACAATGCAACCATTCGTGAAACATTCACATTTATTCCTGTAACAACACTTTTTAAAAATTCATTCTTGGGATACAGGTGTCGCTAGCGAGGCTGGCATTTATTGTATATCCCTAGTTACTCTTGTGAAGGTGATGGTGAGCCTTCTTCTTGCACCACTGTAGTCTATGTGGTGAAAGTACTCCCACAGTGATGTCAGGTAGGAAGTTCCAGAATTTTGACCCATTGACTACGAAGGAACAGCAATATATGTCCAAGTGGGGATGGTGTGCAATTTGAAGGGGAACTTGGAGGTGATGTTCCTCACACACACTTGCTGCCCATATCCTTCTAAGTGGTGAAGGTCATTGGCTTGGGAGGTGCTGTCGAAGAAGCCTTGGCAAATTGATGCAGTGGCATCTTGCAGATAATGCATACTTCAGCCACGGTGCACCAATGCCTGAGGGAAAACAAGTTAGCATTTAGAAAACATGTAAGCAGTCTTCTCACAGACCTGGGATACATCAGTTATATATTGGTTATTACTCCAGTGCACCAAAGCCTGCAGTTTGATAAGGTGAAATTAATTCAACTATGAATATTGCTAATCAGCCACAACTTCGTGGAATTATATGATTTTATGAATTTGTGGCTAATGTATGGCAATATTCATAAGTGTATTAATTTCATCTCCACTGTTCCACCAAGTGGAGGGTTTAGTGCACTCTGCATTAATCTATATATTTTGATGTATCCCTAGGTTTGTGAGAAGACTGCTTACATCATCAGTAATATCCATGCAGCCATAGAGAAATTGAATGCAAGTCGATCCTAATAAGAGTAAATGACATTTTGATGAAAATTCATAATCTTCAATTATGGTTTTGCTAAAGAGGTTATCTGGCGTTAATCTTTACAAAAACAATTGCCATTCATATAGCAGCTTTAACATAGAAAAACGTTCCAAGGCAATCTATAAATGCATAATGAGACAAAAACAGCACCTAGCCAAAGAAGCAGGTATTAGGAGGGGTGACCAAAAGTCTGCACAATCAGGTTGGTTGTAAGGAGGGTCTTAAAGGTGAAGGAGGTGAAGGGGCTTGGGGAGGGAATTCCAGATTGTGGAAGGAACCTAGTCAGCTGAAGGTAAAGCAGCCAATGGTGGGGCAAAGGATGGAGGTATACAAGAAGTTGGAGAAATGGAGAGTTCTGGGGGACCATATATGGCTATATGAGGTTTCAGACATTGGGCAAGGCCACGAAGGGGTTTAAACACAAGGATGAGAATTTGAAATTGGAAGCTTTGGTTGGGAGCAGAGTGGGGGGGCTGGGAGCGCAGTGCCCGGAAGCCAACAGAGTGATGGGTTAGCAGGACTTAGTATGCGATAAGATACAAGAATTTTGGACGAGCTGAAGTTTATAGAGTATGGAAGATATGAGGTTGGTTAGGAGTGCATTGGAATAGTTGAGCCTGCAGCACACCAAACGTCAATCACCACCTAAAAGTAAAAAGATGATATTAAATCAAGGCCTTGTCAGTCCTCTCAGGTGGACATAAAAGATTTCATGACACTATTCGTAGAAGAGCAGGGAAGTTCTCCCAGTATGCTTTCCTATATTTATTACTCAACCATGTCTCTAAAAAAAAAAATGGCTGGTCATATAACTCAATGTTGTTTTGGGAACCTTGCTGTGCATAATTTGGCTTCTGTGTCTTCTGAATTATAACAGCAACTGCAGTTCAAAAGTACATTAGCTCTAAAGCACTTTTGGTCATCCTGAAAAGCATTATATAAATACAAGGCCTTTCCTTTCCTTAAAGGAGTAACCCATTTTTCTCTTTTAGCTGTTGATCGACCATCTGCATATTTCCAGCAAGAACTGTCGCTAGCTTAGTTCATAAATTCTTTGGTCTAAAGTCATCAATGAAATATTTGTTTCTTATCATTTTCCAGCAATAAATCCATTTATGTTTCATCAATGTAAATCAGCTTTCCATCTTCTGTAAAAATATATGGACTAGAATGATACATTAAATGCCTGATAGGATTGCTGGTTTAACCAAGAGACAGTACTGAAAAGCAACTTCAAGCATACTTCCTACCCAGCTAGACACAGAAAATGGTACATATGGGGAATTTGCAGGGTCAGGGAGCAAGCCTAGCACCAAGTCAGGCAATGACTTTGGGTACTTCAGGAGAAGAGAATAGAGGGAGAACAACCTGGAGGAAGGAAACATTACAAAAATCAGGGAAAGTTAATTTCAAATCTTGTGTCACCACATTTAAAATCTCAACATACTTTATTGCTGATTTTGGAAGTATTTGATTCTCATCATCGATCATCCTAAGCAATGGCAAGCTACTTTGCAAATGCACCATCAAGTCTGATGTGCAATTCTTTTTGTATTTGTGAGAAGAGAAGCAAGAAAATCTGGATCATGAGGAAGCAAGAATATGCACAGAGTGGGTTTTTGTTCAATGCTAAGATTAATTATTTGTAAACTTATTCTGTTGGTCTGTCTGTTACACTATCTGTATCAGTAAATCATAAAACAAACTGTTGTTCCACTTGGGACCTATTTAGTATGATACCAGGCCACTGTTGCTCCACTTCTAGTGGAAGCCAGAAAAATAATATATTACTTTCCTTTTAATATGCAGATAGATACTACAAACTTAGTTTTAAGATTTCCCCCCCCCCCAAAAAAAGTACTTAGCTATCCCATCAGGCATTGAGTGCATCGTTATAATTCACAAGAACACAAGAAATAGGAGCAGGAGTAGACCATATAGCCCGTCGAGCCTGCTCTGCCATTCAATACGATCATGGCTGATCTTAGGCTTCAACTCCACTTTCCCATCCACTCACCATATCTCTTGACTTCATGCAAGATCAAAAATCTGTCTATCCCACCCTTAAATGTATTCAACGGTGGAGCGTGCACAACCCTCTGGGGTAGATAATTCTAAAGATTCACAACTTTTTGAGTGAGGTAATTTCTCTTCCTCTCAGTCCTAAATGATCAGCCCCTTATTCTGAGACTGTACCCCCCATGTTTTAGATTCCCCGACCAGTGGAAACCACCTCTCAGCGTCTACCCTATCCAGTCCCTTCAGAATCTTGTATGTTTCAGTGATTCATTCGGTATTGCAGTATTGGCATAAGTGTTCTGTGTTGTATCTGTACAAGCAATGAAGCAACGCAGCAAAAGTCAACAATGTAAAACAGGAATACAAAAACAAAGTACTATGGATGCTGGAAATCTGAAATAAAAACAGAAAATGCTGGAAATACACAGTAGCTCTCTCCACAGATGCTCCAGACCTGTTGAGTATTTCCAGTATTTTCAGTTTGGCATGGTTACTTTTAAGCTAAGTTTCAATCCCAAGGTATCAGTTTTTA
This sequence comes from Heterodontus francisci, assembly GCF_036365525.1. Classification (NCBI taxonomy): domain Eukaryota; kingdom Metazoa; phylum Chordata; class Chondrichthyes; order Heterodontiformes; family Heterodontidae; genus Heterodontus; species Heterodontus francisci. The sequence continues at coordinate 107,958,903 of NC_090383.1, forward strand.
TAGTTCACACCTTTACTGCCATAATTTAATGTTCAGGCTAGCCACACTCAGTGATAAGTCCAACAGCCTAACTATAAAAAGTAATTCAAACCCTAACTCTACATATTTAGATGGTAGTGTCAAAGGGCATTTGGAAATTGTTTGCAGGTGGTGTAGAGATTTAAATTGGGCTCTGCCTCTACAATTGACATGGGTTCTTCTATTCAGGATGTGTTTCTGACACTCTGAAATAGGATTATAATTATATGTTGATGGTACCAAAATGAAATCAACAGCTGCAGGCTGACTGTTAAACTGACTGTCCTTGGAACTGAATTTTCTATATCTTAATGACAACAAACCAAATTTTCCTCCCCAAAAAGGATGAGCATGTCAGTGTACATCACTGAAGCAGTCAGTCTAAGAGCTCTAGTCCTCCCCTTACTCTCCATTGCCAGAGGACAAGTCCAACCCCTGACAAGAGCGCATGAAATTGGAATGCTGCATTCCTGGTTACCAACCAAAAAGCCTGCTGGAGATCAGCAACCAGAGAGGCCCAAGATTCCAAGATCCACTTGGCAAGAAGTACAATTTTTTTTTCAATTGACCTCTTGAATTTCTATTGAGCCTGCTGCTGGGTCCCCTCAGATCTTCCAGTCCTGGAACTTGCCTAACAGCAACTTTGTGGGTGCCTCTGACTCTGGGTTTGCCATTACTGCACCAACTGGAAATTGAGGCTGGAGGGCCAGCAGCATTTCCGCATACCTCATTAACATGCCCTCAATGACCCAAAATCCTGAAGTAATGATACTCTAACAGGTCACTCTCTTATTCCAGACCTTTGTGCCTCAGTAATGGGTGATCCCCTGGGGCAAAAATACTTTAAGCTGCTATAAATTGGCAGCTGTGTGGATGGTAACCTTCAAGACAAAAAAAAGGGCTCCTTGCATTTGGCACTGGTGGTGAGGGTGGTGGAGTCAGGAGAAGGGGTAGAGAAATACATAGAACATATACAGGCCATTCATTAGGCCTAACAAGTCCATGTTGACGTTTACCCTCCGCAAAAAAAAATTCATATTCCTTCAACCCCTTTCCCTTCATCCACCTATCCAAGTTAACCTTCAATGCTGGCATAGCTTCTGTCTCAACCACTAATCCTGGAAGTGCATTCCTGCCCTCTTCTAAATATCTTACATTTAATCATTTATCTATGGCCCTGGAAACAGTCAGTTTTTATGTACCCTGTCGCATTATTTCATAAATTTAGACACTTCTATCACATTGCCTCATAATCTATGTTGTGAGAATGCACTACTCTGACTAAGGTCTTATTAATGTTTTATAGAGAATCATAGAACCTTACAGCACAGAAAGCCAGCTCCTTCCCCATATCCCTGCAAATTAATCCTCTTTAAGTACATGTTTAATTGCCTTTTAAAGGTTCCTACAAAATTTGATTCCATCACTTTTTCAGGTAGTGCATTCCAGATCAGAAAACCTCAATAGTTTTTTCCTCATTTCCTCTCCAGTTCTTTTCCCAATTATTTTAAACATCTGACCCCTTGTTACTGACCCACTTGCCAGAGGAAATAGTTTCTCCCTTCTTGCTTTTTCAAAATCCCTCACTAGTTAAAATACCTTTATTTCGGTCTCCCCTTAACTTCCCTGCTCTAAGAACAACAATCCCAGCTTCTCAAATCTCTCCACCTAACTGAAGTTCCTGAACCCTGGTATTATTATTTATTTATTTAGAGATACAGCACTGAAACAGGCCCTTCGGCCCACCGAGTCTGTGCCGACCAAGAACCACCCATTTATACTAACCCTACAGTAATCCCATATTCCCTACCACCTACCTACACTAGGGGCAATTTACAATGGCCAATTTACCTATCACCTGCAAGTCTTTGGCAGTGGGAGGAAACCGGAGCACCCGGTGAAAACCCACGCGGTCACAGGGAGAACTTGCAAACTCCGCACAGGCAGTACCCAGAATTGAACCCGGGTCCCTGGAGCTGTGAGGCTGCGGTGCTAACCACTGCGCCACTGTGCCGCCCACATATCCTGGTAAACCTCCTCTGTACCCTCTTCAGAACCTGATATCCTTCCCAGCTTGTGGTGCCCAGAATTGTACACAATATTCAAGCTGAGGCCTGCCAGAGATTTGTAAAGATTTAGCATCATTTCCTTGCTTTTGTATTCAATGCTCCATTTATAAAGTCCCATATGTTTTCTTAACCATCTTAACAGTCTGCCTTGCCATCTTCAAAGATTTGTGATTATGTACCCAGAGTTCCCTCTATTCTTCTTGTGCCCATTTTATGCCTGAAGAACGGAAATGAGGTCTAATTTCTAGCCCAAAGACTGAGGGGTGAAATTCAACATTGGCATTAACATATCTGATTTTGCAAAATAAAAATCTGCGGGATATAAAACGGGCTGATGAATTGCTGTCACTTATCCTGCACTACTGTTGAAGTCTAATTCCATCCAATTTCCTTTTGATTGGAGCAGGCCCAGAGGACGTTAATGAACAAGATCACAATCAGACCTTATGGTACATTTCTGCATTCAGCACAAGTCTCAGCATAATGAAATTCAACCACCTTTCAAAAATGCTTCCCATCATATTCTGCTGTACCAAAAAATACTTCTACAGGGGCTTTGCACACACCAAGAGAAAAGGATTGTAATGGTGTAGATTAAAGACAAACATTTTGCCCTTTGCACCATCAGACACTCCCAAATTAGGCAAAACAAATGACACGGTTCTATATTACCCTGACTGGACATCATGTTCTATCCTATGCATAATATGCTCCAAGTTGAAATGTGAAATAGATATTATACAGAAACAAAACATTGAGTTGGTAAATAAACCAATCTGTCATTTTAGATGGATATACAAGTCTAATCTTAAAAATGCAAGGAATGGATAAATTTGGACATTTATTCTGCCACTCATGAATCACTAAACAGATGAAAATAAATACAAAATCTAGAAATGCGATTGCACTGTTATTCAACAAAGACACAACCAAAGAGGCCTGCAGTGCATCACTCAATGTCACAAAGTAGAAACACAATTTTATTTCTATAAAATTATCATGCCACATGAGCAATTATGCAAATTTAAGACCTTTACAGAGATAGCTTCTTTAGTGATAGTTGATTTAGCAGTTCACGAACAACCAAGCAGATTTTGTTAACATTTTGCAGTAAATTTAGTTTCACTCAGCAGATAAGAACTTTTACTTATTCCAAACAAAAGTTCTTTACGGTGGATATACCCCAAGGCGCACAATACCCAAATTTAACCATAAACTACTATCAATACTATTTCTGCACCATCACGAAGCAAATTTATATAAACCGGATAGACAACAGTGAACTAACTGTATCCTAACTCATTTATTGAAACGATCTTGATACTGAACACAAAACACAATTTTAGCAAATTCTACTGTCTGGTGAAAAATAGCAGTGGGTTGACTGGTGGATACTGCGCATTTATGTAAACAAAAGTATTTACAAGAGAAATTATTTTGTGAAGCTCTGCTCGTTCATGGCAAGCATGAATGTTTATTACTGGGTATTTTATATAACATGCATTTTTAAAAAAAATTATAAGCAACATCGTTTAACAATGTAGAAACTCTTGAGCCACAAAGGTTTACAAGAGGCTATTAACCTCATTTGCTATATCGTTTTTGTAATATTACTAAAGAATCAGTTCAGTAGATGACAAGGTAATTTTACACAGTACATGCAATTTATATTGTAGCTGACTGCAGATAATCATATACCTGATGTAAACAGAATTCAGAACCAAACCCTAAATGGCAATCAAAGCATTTTCTGATCTAAGCAGACGACCTTATGAATAACTTTGTGCAGTTCCACTGGCCATGCCGGGCCTCGTCAGCAGCCAGCTAAGAGGCAGAACTGCAACACTGTAGCCCCAATTTTCTGATGTGCTTGCCATGAACGAGCAGAGCTTCACAATATCATTTCCCTTGTAAATACTTTTTTTTACATAAATGCGCAGCATACGCCAGACAATCCACTGCTATTTTTCACCAGACAGTAGAATTTGCTAAAATGTCTCCAACTTTATCCAAAGGAAGTGTATTCCTATTAGCTGTTGGTTTAAGTGCTGAATTAATGACTAAATAAGCTACGACGCAAAGACACACTTAGTAACTATGTTTAGCAGCTATTTTTAAAATTTCAATCCAAGCATGACATTCTCTACAAATTCGTCTATGTGATCTACAAATTTTGAGTGTAGAACATTAGGAATACATTTTTTTTGAGGAGTAAACAGATTAATAGCAATAACATGAAAGACATACAAGAACAAGCATTCATTTGCTGTATTCCAGTAGCAACATTTCAGGCCCAAGTAAGATTTCACTAAAATTGGGATAAACATTTGTCTTCACTGCCTGGAGCTGATCTGGCAGAGCAGATTGGCTGCCTCTTCTAGAGCCTGTCATTTTTTACTCCATCAAAATCAATGAAATGACAACTCGGCTGGTTCTGTAACGGGTAGGCAATTACACCCAGCCAGTGAAAATGAAAATTCACCCTATTGAATCTGGGGCTGCTTCAAACTGCGTCTTCAAATTAACACCATGGGCTGAATTTTTAAAGCGCAGCAAGTTTCCAAAACAGCAGGCGCATGCGCAAGATGTAAGCTGCGGAGCTACTGTGATATTTGGCACAGCGGCTCATTTACATGACATAGAGGGGGCGGGTGCTCCATCCCCGGCAATGCCCCACCACACAGGCGCCATTTTTAAAGGGCTTCAAGTCATTAAAATTTTTAAAGTGGCCTGCAAGTTGCAGTTAAATTTAAACATTAAGTAAAAGATCGAAGCCCCTCTCCCACCCCACTAATGACCAAGCAATTTATTTATTTCCCTCCCCTCCCCCGAAAAAAAGGTTTTTGCCGATCCCGAACATCCCCCTCCCCGCCCTGAACTTTAATATCTTTGACCTTCAACCCGTTCCACCATCCCCTCAACCAATAGTTTTCCCCGCTCCTCACCTCCCCGCCCTGAAAACGTCACTCCTCCCCCCTCCCCACCAGAGTTCCGCCTCGGATCTGCGAATGGAGATATTTGCATTCATTTGCATTCATTAACATATTTCAGTTAGGGCCCTGTCGCTTTGCGGCAGCTGGGGGGGTGCGGGGGCTGGGGGGCGCCGCCATGAGGCCTCGCCGCTGCCGGTAATATGGGGCGGGGCCTTCCCGGCATCGAGGCCCATGGTGGACCTCTCCCGGAGATATGATCTGGGCCCCCTAGCCACGAACCCCCGATGTCGGGGGTCTGGTAAAATCCAGCCCCATGCCTTAACATTTGAGTTCAATTCAAGTTAAAAAAAGAGTGGCTTACTAAAGTTATAGATCAATTAACTTTTTATAAGGTTTGTTTTAAATGTAAACAGGTTCTGGAATGGAACACGGTGTTAAAGTTAAATTACACTCCATGATAGGAAACCTACTTGTTGTGCTCCTTAGGGCAGCAGAAGGGGCCCTATTTTCAGATGACACTTGCTGGAAGTCTATTTTTCTCATGCAAAAAAAAAATTGCCAAATGTTACAGTAGTCCAGCAGCCAGTTTATATGACTAATAAAGGCAATTTATTGGCTTTGCTTATTGAGAAAAATGAATTGTAGCAAAGAACTGAAAATCATAACTATGCCGAGTGTCATTTACGTTGCAATAAACACAATTAATAAAAGAGCCTTTTAATTCAGATTTAAGTCAGAATGAAGGCCTTATACTGATTAAAATCCAAATTTAAAGTTAGTTATTTTGGCTTCCATCCAAATCAAAGTCAAATTCCAAAATAAAAGCGAAATACTGTAGATGCTGGAAAGCTGAAATAAAAATAAAGTGCTGGAAATACTCCGCAGGTCAGGCAGCATCTGTGCAGAGAGATGCAGAGTTAACATTTCAGGTCTGTGACCACATCTAGAGTATTGCGTACAATTTTGGTCTCCTTACTTAAGAAAGGATATGATTGTATTGGAAGCAGTTCAGAGAAGGTTCACTCGACTGATTCCTGGGATGAGAGGGTTACCTTATGAGGAAAGGTCTGACAGGTTGGGTCTGTACTCATGGAATTTAGAAGGATGAGAGATGATCTTATTGAAACATCTAAGATCCTGAGGGGAATTGACAGCGTGGGTACTGAAAGGATGTTTCCCCTTGTGGGAGAGGCTAAAACTAGGGGGCACAGTTTAAAAATAAGGGGCTGGATTTTATGTCAGGCGGACAGGAGCCGGCCACCAACGTAAAAGTCGGTGGCAAACCCGCTTCCACGGGAATCCGTCCTGCATTTTACGAGTTCCTAGGCGGGACTTCCACCCACTTGAGGGAGGAAGTCCAGCCTCATTGAGCTGCCGAGCAATCATCGGGCCAGTAGCTCTTAGTCTCAGTAGCACCACCGGGAGCGGTGGCCAGTGCTGGGTCTGCAGCCCAGCCGAGGACATGGAGCCAGGAGTGCAGGTAAGTTCGGTTTGCCTCACCGGGGGTAATCGGTTGGGCCCCAGCAAGGCAAGGGTGGTTGTTTGGGGGGAAAGGGGGTGGGGGGCGTCTTGGGTCCTGGGGGTGGTTGGGGAAGTGGGCGCAGCCCTCAAATCGGGCACCCTGTGCTTGTTTGTCAGGGCCCACCCCCGGGCACTGAGAGGCCGCCAGCTTTCACTTTCACTTTTCCGGCTACAGGATGCCCACTTGCCATGGGTAAAAGCCCCTTGGAGGTAGGCGAAGGCCTTTAAGTGGCTGTTAATAGGCAACTTAATGGCCTTGATTGGCCTGGGGTGGTCAGCCCGTTTCCCCTCTACCATCCACCACCAACCGCGCACCCCCCCCCCCCCACCGCCCTACACAAAGTGGGGCAGAAGCGGGAGCGGGTTGGGAAGGCCTCCCGGAGCCTTCCACTCCATTTTACGCCATCCCGCACCCCGCCACCATCTGGCTCGCTGGGCTGGCGTAAAATTACGGCCAAGGAGTCTCCCATTTAAGTCAGAGATGAGGAGAATTTCTTTCTCTCAGAGGGTCATGAGTCTGTGGAGCTCCCTTCCCCGAGAGCAATGGAGGCAGGGTGACAATGTTTTTCAGGTAGAGGTGGACAGATTCTCGACAAACAAGTAAGTCAAAGCGTATTAGGGGTAGGCAGAAAAGTGGAGTTGAGTCCAGAAACAGATCAGCCACGATCTTATAGAATGGCACAGCAGACTCGAGGGGCCAAATAGCCTACTTACTCCTGCTCCTAGCTCGTATGCTCTTATGTATTTACACCGAGACACATGCTGTAATCTGGATTCAGCATTGCCAAACTCGCCAGTTTGTAACTCTACTGCGCAGTTCCATGGTTGTTTTTTTGTGCACATTAATATGTGCTGCAGAGATTCACATGCACCGTTTTTTGTTCATAGATTCATAGAAATTTATAGCATGGAAGGAGGCCATTTGGCCCACTGTGTCTGCGCTGGCCTTCAATTAGTCACCTAACCACTCACCCATTTTCCGGTTCTTGGGTCTGTAGTCTTGTAGGTTATGGCACTTCGAGAGTATAACCAAGCACTTTTTAAATGTTCTGAAGTTTTTTGCTTCTACCAGTCTTTCAGGCAAAGAGTTCCAGATCCCCACTACCCTCGGGGTGAAAAGATTTCCCTTCAAATCCTCCTATCTCTTGCCCTAAATCTATGCTCCCTGGTTATGGATCCCTCAACCAAGGGGAATAGGGCCTTCTTATCCACTGTATCTAGATCCCTCAGTTTTAAACACTTTAATTAGATCGCCCCTCAGCTTACTCTGTTCCAAAGACAACAACCTTAGCCCATCCAATCTTTCCGCATAACTAAAATTCTCCAGTCCAGGCAACATCCTCATAAATTTCCTCGGTACCCTCTCTAGTGCAATTGCATTTTTCCGATAGTGCAGTGACCAGAACTACACACAGTACTCCAGCTGTGTCCTAACCAGAGTTCCAGCATAACCTCCCAGCTCTTACACTCCATGCTTTAACTAATAAAGGCAAGTATTCCGTATGCCTTCTTGACCACCGTATCTATCTGTCCAGCCACCTTCAGGTATCTGTGGACATACACTCCAAAGTTCCTCTGTGCCTCTACATTCTCAGCATCCTACCATTTATTATGAATTCTCTTGTCGTGTTAGCCTTCCTCAAATTCATTACCGCACAATTCTCCAGACTGAACTTCATTTGCCACTGTTCCGCCCACCTGAGTAGTCCATTGATATCTTTCTGCAGTCTACAGCTTTCTTCTTCACTATCAGCCAATTTTTGTATCCTTCCTAATTATACCCCCTATATTCAAGTCCAGATCATTGATATATACCACAAGAAGCAAGGGACCCTGCAGAACCCCACTGGAAACAGCCTTCTGGTCACAAAAACACCCATCAACCACTACCCTTTGCTTCCTACCTTTAAGCCAATTTTGTATGCAACTAAAATAAAAACAGGAAATGCTGGAACCACTCAGCAGGTCTGGCAGCATCTGTGGAAAGAGAAGCAGAGTTAACGTTTCGGGTCAGTGACCCTTCTTCGGACACTGACCCGAAACGTTAACTCTGCTTCTCTTTCCACAGATGCTGCCAGACCTGCTGAGTGGTTCCAGCATTTCTTGTTTTTATTTCAGATTTCCAGCATCTGCAGTATTTT